>NC_045671.1:36723100-37054600 GCF_009829145.1 Chiroxiphia lanceolata
TCCCACCAAAAGTTGTTTATTCCCTTGTCCTCCCCTGCTTTCCCGCTCATCCCTCGCTGATTGGCTGATGAGTGCTGCAGTGTGGAGTGAGCTCTCATCGGTCCCCTTCCCCTAGATACTCCCAAGCTCCTCGCATCTTTCCCTCATTCCCCAATCCCGTGGTCTCCTGAGATGTCAATCCCATGCTCCGCCCCAGTTAGTAGACCTCCCCTCATTCGAACTCTATATAAGTCCTTGTTCCCCTCAATAAACCAGCCATTGCACCCTGACCTTCTACCGTGTCAGAACCCTCTGTGCAGTGTCGCGTCCCTATTCCCTTCTCCCCCGGGGCCATGGAGACAGTTACCATTCTCACTTGTGGTGACAAGGGAAGGTGGTGTGTAACTTTAATTGTTCTTTCAACAGGAGTGCAAAGCCTATGCATCATGCAGTAAACTGTATAATCTTGCTTTCAGTTAAGATTTTTATAATTAGTGCTCATTTTCAAAATACATAATTATGTCTGAGTCCTCAATTCTATTCACTTATCACAACTGAATGAATGAGGATTAGGAAGTGACAATATCATAGAACCATATGATTGTTTGGATTGGAAGGGGTCTTAAAGGTTCAGCTAGTTCCAACCCCACTGCCATGGACAGGGAACCTTCCATTACATTAGGTTGTTCAGCACGTCCAGGGATGGGGCATCCAGTGCTTCTCTTACCAAAAATATTACTACTCTTACCACTCCCTCTGAACTCTCTTATAGGCCCCTTTAGGAACTGAAAGGCTGCATAAGGTCAACCGTGGAGCTTTCTCTTCTCCAGACTGAACAATCCCAATTCTCTCATGCGTCTCCCCCATAGACTTATGTGTATTTGGGTTCCTCAGGTGGCCAATGAACATGATTCAGCCTTTGCCAGTCCCCATCCTGCTCTCCATCCACTTGAGAGGTGTGGGAAAAGAGGTTGCCATTGAAGACAGAGTCAAAAAAGTTGTTGAGTACCTAAGCCTTGTCCTCATCTGTAGTTACCAGTTCACTAGCCTTGTTTATTGGGCAGAGTACACCTTCTTTGACCTCCCTTTTCTGGCTGACAGACCTGTAGAAGCCCTTCCTGTTACTCTTAGATACACTGCCAAGTTCAACTCCGGCTTCATCTTGGCTTTCCTGACCTCAACCCTGCACAACCAATCATCCCTCGCTAATTGGCTGATGAGTGCTGCAGTGTGGAGCTCCCATTGGTCCCCTTCCCCTAGATACTCCCAAGCTCCTCGCATCTTTCCCTCATTCCCCAATCCCATGTTCTCCTGAGTTAAGATATAACCCTATACTCTTCCCAGGATACTTGTCCCTGCTTCCACTTTTCCTTCTTGCCTTTTGTTTGACTAGCAGGTCCCTGCTCAGCCATGACAGTCTCTTGCCATTCTTGCCCAATTTCTTGCTTTTGGGAATTGCAAGCCTTTGCACTCTATGGAGGATGTCCTGTCTTCCACTTTCTTGTCCTTGAGGGCATTTTCCCAGGGGATCCTGCTGACTGTCTACTTGAAGAGCTGGAATTTTGCTTTCCTAAAGTACATGGTCCTTACTTCACACTTCTCCTTACCCATATCCCTCAGGACTGCCTACTCTGCCAATGCATGATACTGCAGCCCAGCCTGCCTCTAGCCTTGATGTCCCCAACAAGCTCACTTACACTTGACCATCAGGTCCAATATCACAGCCCCTCTGGTAGGGCTGTCTATTGCCTGGCTCAAGAAGTTATCCTCCATGCTTTTCAGAAGTCTCCTGGATTGCCTACAGCTCACCATGCTACTTTTCCAGTAGGATGGTTGAAGTCCTCCAGCAGGACAAGAGCCTGTGAGCATGATGTCTCCAGCAGCTGAAGCAAAAAGTCTTCATCAACAGGTTCTCCTTAATCAGGGGTCTGTAGTAGACACCAACTACAAGGTTTTCTTTGTTGTCTTATTCTCTGATTCTCACCCACAGGCCCACACTCAATTCACCTCTTGATGTAGAGGGCACTCTCTCCATCTCTCCATCCTCCCCTGTCCTGAACAGGCTGTAGTCATTGACAGTTGCACTCCTATCATGGGATTCACCCCACCAAGTTTCAGCAATGACACCTAGGTCACAGTTTTTAAGCAGCATGGTGGCTCTCATGTTCTCCTATATGTTACCCATCCTGTATGCATCTGTTTAGAGGTACCTCAGCTGGGTTGCCATCCCAGAGACAGGTGAATTTCATCTGATGCCAGGATGACTGGTGCTATTTAGGCCATCCATTGTCAAAGAATCAAAAATAGTTGTGACACCAGCCACAATGTTTTAATAGACTAGGCCTGTCTGTTTCTTCCAATGTCACTGCCCTCAGCTGGAAGGATAGAGAAGAAAATAACCTGTGCTCCAGAATTCCTCAGCCACTGTTCCAAGGCCCTGAAGTCTCTTTTGTTCACCCTGGGACTATGTGTTGGGTCAGTTAAAACATAATATGTCAGTTAATAACACAATTAAAAGAAAATTTGTCCTTTTTTTTAAATAAAAATGGGGTTGGAAAGTAATATCGTGAAGAATTCTAAAGAAAAAATAAATTTAAAATTGTAGCTAATAACACCTGAGAAATCAAAATAGATTCTGAAAACTACACTTGTTTGAATTCTTTCAACAGACAGAACATGACAATTAATTGGGGAAGATGAGATGTAAATATTCTTGTGATTTAATTATCTCTGAAAGATGCCCACTGGCAGCAGCAGCATTTGATGAAGAAAAAAATTGTGGTTTCCAGGTCAGTAACCTCCAGAAGATATTTGTATTGAGCTCCAAAAGTCCAATTATGAACAATCAGGCTCACCTGCAATAAGACAATTTTGAATTGTCCAAGTGCTCCAACAACATAGCATTCTAAAGCTGAGAATTTCTGTCTTAGTGACTTTCACAAGAGAGTAAGAGGGCTGCAGGGAAGGTGACTGTGGAAGGGAAGGCCCACCTCTACCCATGGATAAAGAAAGAAGGTAGTTGATTTTCTTCAGTATCTAATGAAGTGATGGAAAAGATGGACCAGAGAGGAAAGTAAAGAGAAAAATTCCCAGTACTTGAGACCTTGTCAAATGCAGTACAGGAACATTCCACCTTCCTTTTTAGGCATGAGGAAACGTCTAAAATCCAGCTCCCAAAATTACACTCTATCTGCATGAGAAAATCACAGCTAAACATCTTTTCTTTTTGAAATCTCTTGAGTGGTTACAATTATTGCTTGGTGATATATAGAGAAATAATTTTCTCGTATATTTAAAATAAAAAAAATAAAATTTTCTTTCCTTCTCTTTAAATGTCAAACTTGTGCAGTCTATTCTTGCAAAAGAAATTGGTGTAATTATTTCAGATTAGAGCATTCATGCACTCTAAATACTTTATAAGAGATACCACATAAACAGAAAAAACTAATTCTTTCAAATACAGAAAGCCTTCAATTCTTTCAAATACAGAAAGCCTTCCTTGGAGTCAGAAAAGTAGGAGGCAGTCACATGAACGAAAGTTCCTTAAAATGATACTGATAATTTATTATGCACAGAAAGCTATGTATAATTAAAAAAAAAGCAACAAAAGAAAAACGAACAAAAAACCCCAAACCAACCAACCAACCAACCAAAACAAACAAACAAACCAAAAGAAACCCAAACCACAAAACCCCCCATATGTAGCCAAAAAAAATGCAATTTAAATAATTTTCATCATTTTCTTCACAGAAAAAAATTACTAAGTTCAACATCAACAGAAAAGTTCACATTAAGTTATATATAACTAGACAGCAAGAAGCAAAAATAAAATGGTTATTTCTATAGCCCTGAACTCTCTAAAAGAAAAGTAAATGATTACAAAAATATGTGTTTCCATAGCTGTGTATGAAATCCACACTGTGGTTCAGAATAGGAAACAGAAAATGTACTGAAAAGCCCTTTCACTCTTTTACGTATTTTGCTTGCTGTATTTCAATTAGCAGGCACTTAGTCTCTTAAAAGGTGGAATTATGATGAAAAGATCAACCTGCCAGTAACTATTCTCTCAGCATGAAGCTGTGAAAGCTGTGATGCACAGCTGCTTCATCAGAGAAGATGATCTTTTAAAACTTATGTAATTCTCTCCTAAAAAATAAATTCCATTTGTTACAATAAGAATCTAACATCCAGAGCTGGAGAGCATTTTCCACGGGATCAAAGAAAAACTCAAGATCCATCACATAGAGATAAATAATAATGGTTTTTGATTCAACTCCATACATTATAAACTAAGACATATTTAGTATATATGAAGATTTTACTAAGAAAATATAATGCGCAGCTGTAATTTTTATTTTTAAATGGGAAATAAATTAATACATTAATAACCTTGAGGGCAGCAGTTGTAATAAACTTTAATATACAAAACATTAAAATTTTATTTCACCTGTAAAGTCTTCCTAGAAGCAAGGAGATTTTTTTTCAGTGTTCACATGGCCACATAGGCCAGATTTGGATGACTATAATTAGCAAGGAAAATTCTACGAACAAAATTGTAAACTCCTTCTCAAATCAAAAAAATATGGAAAATGAAAATGAATACTGGTTACTTTCAGCGTATTAAACCTCATGCAGGTGCCTTATTCTCTTTGGCTTGTTGCTGTAGAGCTTAGAGCAAGGTAATGAAGCTGGCAACAGCTATCTGGCAAAGCCTGAGTGCCTTTATCCATCACCATTTATACCCACAGCTGTCAAGATAGCTGTAGATATCAAAATAATTTTTTACTTCTAAAATATGTCTGTCATGAGCACAACATCATGAAAGTAAGAAATAGTCATGTTTGCAGGGTGATCTCTATAGATGTACTGTACATTTTAAACAGATATACTAGTAAGACCATGACAGAAGTAGATGATTACTCGAAAATGTATGTACTCTTTACTAACATATATTAATTTCCATTTCTCTCACTTACGTTATAGCTTCAGTTTAAAAGAAATATGTACAAAACCTATCACTGAGAAGAGTTTTCACCAGATCATCAAGACAGGCTCTGTAAAAAAGAAAGTTTCTTATACTAAGATGCCTCCTCCACCTTAATCTCAGGCTTTTCTATATATGCAGTTAGTTTTGACAAGAAAAATGTAATGATTCTCAGAATAGAAATGAATTACATGCAACCAAGAGTTACAGTTAATGTTCCATAAACAAGTGATTTTGTTTGAATTCTAAGCGTGAGAACCACTAGTTTTGCTTCCATTTCTCGTGTCTAAGCAGTTCATGAACGTCTATCTTGTATCATAAGACAAAGCCCAGTGATGAGTGTTCATTCCCGAGTTGTCTTACCAAAGTTGCATAATAAACTTGGGAAGCTTACAAGTATGTCACAGTATTATGAGATTTGAGAACTCTAATTAATCAATGAAGAGGTAAGATGGCAGAAGAGTTACTAAGGCACGTCTTGAATCAGATTATATATATATATGTCATATGCTAAAATAAAATTTATGCCAAATCACCATATCAACTAACACGATGAAATCCTATTATTCTAAAGAGAACACAAGACCTTTACTTCTTGCCATGTCTACTACCTCCCATTTGGAGGCTACAAACCTGAGCAGCATTTGTTTGCCTAAGAATTTCTTGAGTGTGAGCATGCTAGAGGGCTGTTAGGAAACTAATGCTGTGTTCTTTGATAACAATTTTCATTTGTAACTAGCAGGCCGAGCTAAAACATTCAGCAATGTGGTTAATGAGTATGAGGAAGGAGTACTTCAATTACTATCACCAGGCACCATCAAAATACCCAAGACAGATGGAAAGGAAGTAGTAATTTTTTTCTGTGGTTCCAATTACATAAAACTGTGCAGAAAGATAAAAGTAATTGTGAGAAGTTACTGCTGCAGAGAACTCAGAATTTTTATAGTAGAAAAGGAAAGCTGAACTGAAGTAGATGATGTCACAGTGTCTGGCACCTCAAATAAATACTGTAACTATTTTTTCATACACATTCTTTTGAGGAAAAAACCAACTATTTTGTTATAAACAGTTAAATATTTGCCAGTATTTATATAGAAAATAATTAAATACTTTGCCAGCAATATATTAATTCTAAATGTTTCAGTCTTGCATGAAATATAATTACGTCATCATGGATAGATCTTTACTGAGTAATAACATAATATTTTGATTGTTCCTGGCAAGACAAATATTTCTCCAGCCTATATCTTAGTTTTCCAGGCTACACTCTGAAGGAAAATTGATGCCTTCATCTTCCTCTAAATCAAAATTGCTGAAAAAGTTGGGCATTTATGCAGATGAAGTCAGCTTCTGCCAAATAGGACATCACTCAAAAGATCCATGCTTTCGGACACTAGAACCAGGAAGACTAACTGTTGATTTAGGACTTGCATACCACCACAGTGACACTTCCAGCAGAGAAACCACAGCCTCTACTTTTGGAACACCAGCAAGACTCATATGGTGCTAACAACACCAAGGTCATGGTTTTGATCCCTGTATTGGCCATTCACTTAAGAGCTGGACTTGATGAACCTTCTAGGTCCGTTCCAATGCAGAATATTCTGAAATTCTGTGATTTTTCATGTCTGAAATATTCAAATTTACAAGTCTACGTAAGGACAAACTGTTTCCTTTCAGCACCTGAGGAAGACTTCCTTCTCTGTTTCAGCACTATACTATTACCACATGGAATTGAGCACATTTTTCTTTTTTTTCCCCCTTAGGCACATTGGAGGATCACACCAATAAAAAATGTGAATCCTTTCAAATGCAACTTAAACTCCCTTCACAATTCCTCTGAGAAATAAGTAAATAACACCGTCTTATATCAGGTTACTTTTACTTAAGAAAAGATGACTTGCCAAAGGTCAGAATATCTATAATAAAAGAGAAAGCAATACACATTGCTTCAGTCTCAACTCTTTACTTGCTTCTCTAGTGATTTGCTATTAAAGCTATCGCTGGGCAACAGCAGCCACCAGAGATCTCACTTGCACCTGAACTTGCAACTCAAGCCTCATATGGATCAAACTGCCTTGAAAATACAGAGTATGGTTATTGACTAACTAGAGTTATTCACTAAATACCTCCTGTATTCTGCAACAAAAGAGACTACTTCTGAAACTCTTCTTCACTTATCCCACACAGGACAAGGTGGTAGGTTTTATAGCTGCTTTCACATGGTAAATATACACCCAGATAAGAAAGTCCCTGTTTAAATTTCTCATCATAAGTTTGAGCTGGCAGTGTGCTGGAAACTTTATTATGTGCTTATTTCCTGAATCTGGTAGGATACAAAAGAGAAGAGCATTTCTCCTGAACAGAATTATACCTTACTTATACCTCTGGTGTTTCAAAGTTTATTATTTGTTCTTACTACCATTTTCCTTTGACATCTTTCCTTCTCACTGGTACTTTAAAATATATTTTTCTAAATTATCATGATTATTCTTTTTTTCTTCTTTTCATTCCATCTTAGGAAGAAAAGACACAAAATCAGTTATTTTGTGTTTCTGCCTCTAATACCATTTTTGCTATTTTAAGAATAAGAAGAATACTCCCCTCCATGTATTGCATCTGTTTCGATCTGTCTTCACATTTTGCAAATCATTATGGTCACTCCAGTGTTAAAAAAGGTGAGGGAAGAGGTAAGAGGGGATTAATATTTAATGCAAGACCTACATGCAAGCAAAGGAACAGGTGTTTGAAAGTAGTAAAAGGGAAATCAGAGAAAAACTGTCAGGGATGCCACTGAAACTTTAATTACAGGATGTGGATCCTGGCTGGCTTGTTTATGTTTTGTTGCACTTGGCAACCATCTGTCAGGCAGCCATGCATAGACTTTTGGGAAATTGAAGGACAATTCGATTGTCAAGTACTTGGATACGATCCTAGTGCTTAACCAAGCTAGTTTAAAGCCAATACAGATATCCCTAAAGGACATATTAACCGGCTGTGGTGAAGAGGTTCTTGGAATAACCATGACTGAGTTATTCAGACCAGGAAGGCAAAAGAATTTGCCCTGTGCTGGCCTGGTGACAGGCAGGCAGAGCACTGCTCTGCAAGGCTATCTGCAGGGCCCTACTCAGCTGTTTCAGACTGGCTTTTGGACTGCCATAGACACCTGCCCACGTCACTGCAGGCCACTCCAAAATCAACTAAGTGCTTCATTTTTTTAACTAGGAAATTCAGTTAGCCCTTGAAATGTACAGTGGTTGTACAGATAGTGTTCACCAGCTGTGAAAATCAGGCCAATCTTAATGTGGTTCTGTAAGTACCTAATTTTACATGTCTAACCTTGAAAGAGGAAACACAGACTAAAGATTGTCTCAAAATTACTAAGCAAGATACAGTTTCATCATCATGTTAGAAAGCTCTTCTTTTTAAAATAGTATTATTTAACCAATAACCATGTTTCCTAGTTTCAAAACTATACTGAAAAGTTTGCTTTTGCCCCTAGATTACATTTTTCTCTAACTTTCTTAACAAACAAAAACATCCTTCCTCCCTGAAGAAATGTAAAACCATACGCACACACAAACCAGACCGACTCCTGAGAGGCACTCTGGAGAGTTAGATGCTCCTGTGACATGGGCTAGTATCCTACTAAGTTTCCTTTATGCTAATCAGGGCTCGAGCCCATCATAAAAAACTCCAGTTCATTGTGAGGAGCAGAGTACTGCCCTAACCTTTGATATACACTAATTTATGATACTACATGGTACTGCATAATATGAAATAGTAAGGTCTGATGAAGGGTCAGAAGTTCAACATATTTTTTTCTATAACACATTTTCGTGTTATAGAATTATAGAATCATATCGGTCTAAATAAAAAAATTCAGATAGATGTAACACCAACAGAAAACATTTAAGCATCCTCAGAACTTTGAAACTTGTACGATTTCTTTGTTGAAGAAAGCCAGATAGATGGGCAAGGTCTTGTTTCCATCACCCTAATTTATAACACATATTCTTTGCACAGAATGATGAAGAACGATTAGTAAGACAATGCAGCTGACTATTATTATTTTCATCTCTTCTTGCTAGTGTAATTTATTTTAAGGAATGTGACATACAAAAAAAAATCATGGAATTAAAAAATCTTCTCCGGAAAAAGCAGCACAAGCAGTAATAGTTTTCATTGGATGATATTACTACAACATCTCGGCCCCGGCCGCATGTGCTCGGTGCAGCCTGGCCCCGGGTGCTCAGGCCTGGCCCTGGGCGCGGAAAGGAGCGAGAGAGGGGGAGCTTCGCTGGTGCGGACTGTGCCATCATGGGAGACGAGAGGGGGAGCCCAGAACACACAGAAGAGAAGGACAACTCCAAACCCAGGCAGATGGAGCTCGTCAGCCCTGTAAGGCTGTCCATCTAAGAGAAGGTCACTCTAATTAACCCCACGTCCTGAAGACCTCACTGTCACTGTCCAAGCTCACTCGGCCCTGGCAGATGAACCTTAGGATTAAAGGGTGGGTTCAGTTCAGCGCGTACTGTGTCTCACATAAAAAATCCATTGCGCAGGCTTGAAAGCTTTACCCACTTTTGCAAAGCCCTGTATCGACATCTTCTACAAATGCAGTCATACAAAGATCAAAAGACAAAGGCATATACACCTGCCTCCAAAGGTACAGCCAAATTAGCATGCTGGAACATTAGAACCATGCTCGATTCTGCAGATAGTGGACGCCCTGAGCGCCAGCCTGCCCTGATTGCCCATCAACTGTCACATCTCAATATTGACATAGCTGCTCTCAGTGAAGTCCGTCTTCACGAGGAAGGCAGCCTCAGAGAACATGGTGCCGGTTGCACACTCTTTTAGTCAGGTAAACCTAGAACCGAAAAGCATCTCTCAGGAGTTGGCTTCATGATCAAAAACTCTATTGTTCCTAAACTCAAAAATCTGCCATCAGGTCATTCTGACCACATTATCTCTCTACGCCTTCCACTCCACAACAAGCAACACATTGTCCTCTTTAGTATATATGCCCCAACTCTCCAAGCTGACCCTGCTGAAAAAGATAAATTTTACACTGACCTGCACCGCCTTACCCAGAAGATTCCTGCAGATGATAAGATTATTATCCTTGGTAATTTCAACGACAGAGTAGGAAAGAATTTTGAAGCCTGGAAAGGAATACTAGGCAAGCATGGTGTTTGAAACTGCAATGATAATGGTCAACTTCTGCTAGAATTCTGTGCAGAGCAACAGCTCACCATTACTAACACTATCTTTCAGCAGAAAAATAGTCTGAAGACAACATGGATGCATCCCAGATCCAAACATTGGTACCTCATCGATTATGTCTTGGTGTGACGGAGAGATGTCCACGATGTCCATCACACCCGTGTGATGCCCAGTGCAGAATGCCAAACAGACCATCGACTGGTGCGCTCTAAACTTAACCTCACTCTTAAATTCAAATCTAAAAGGGGCAGAATCCCAAGGAGGAGACTCCAAGTTAACAATCTCCAATCAGCCACAGTGAGAAACAAATTCCAGGCTAACCTTCAAACTAGGCTCGATAACCATTCCACAGATACTACAGATACCTCTCCTGTAACACTCTGGCACCATATTAAAAACAGCATCCAACAGTCCTCTGAAGAAATCTTAGGGTTCTCCCTCAAGAAGAACAAGGACTGGTTCGATGAAAACAATCAAGAGATCCAGGAATTGTTGAGGAAGAAGAGAACTGCTCACCAAGCACACCTTGCACTGCCATCCAGTCACATAAGAAAAACAGCTTTTCGCATCACATACAGTAAACTCCAACAGAAACTCCGTGACATCCAGAACAAGTGGTGGATCAATCTAGCTGAAAAAACTCAATTATGCGCAGACACAGGTGATCACAGAGGGTTCTATGAAGCCCTGAAAACAGCATACAGGCCTACATACCAAGCTCAAAGTCCTCTACTCAGCACTGATGGTCAAACGCTTCTGACAGATAAAACCTCCATTCTGAATCGATGGTCTGAACACTTTCAGACCCTTATCAGTACCAACCATGTAGTTCAAGACACAGTCATTCAGTCCATCACACAACAACCAGTGAAGTATGAACTGGATACTGCCCCCACTTTAGAAGAAACCCTCAAGGCCATTCAGCAGGTAAAAATCGGCAAGGCAGCTGGGGTTGATGAAATTCCACCTGAAGTCTGGAAACATGGGGGCCTTGCACTCCATGCTAAATTTCATGAGTTCTTACTATGCTGTTGGGAACTAGGTGAACTACCATCAGACCTTCGAGATGCAGTCATCATCACCCTATATAAGAAGAAAGGTACTAAATCAGACTGTTCAAATTACTGTGGTGTTACTCTGCTCTCCATTCCTGGAAAATCTTGGCAAGAATACTCTTAAACAGACTAATATCCGCTATAGCAGAAGGAATTCTACCTGAAAGCCAATGTGGTTTCAGAGCCAACAGGACTGCAAGAGAAGTGTAGGGAACAGAATAAAGGTCTCTATGTAACCTTTGTTGACCTCACCAAGGCTTTCGATACTGTGAGCAGAAAAGGTCTATGGTAGATTTTGGAACGCTTAGGTTGTTCTTGCACCAACCCTTTTCACAATCTTTTTCAGCATGATGCTCCAAAGGGCCACAGCAGACCTCGATGATCAGGACGGTATCTACATTCGATACCGTACTGATGGAAGTCTATTCAATCTAAGGCAACTGAAGGCCCACACTAAGACCTTAAACCATCTTGTCCAGGAGCTGCTTTATGCTGATGACACCACCCTGGTCACCCACACAGAAGCAGCTCAGCAGCGTTTAACATCCTGCTTTGCAGATGCTGCTGAGCTCTTTGGGCTGGAAGTCAGTTTAAAGAAAACAGAAGTTCTCTGTCAACCAGCACCTCAGGAAGTCTTCCATCATCCCCATATCACCATTGGTGAATCAGAGCTCAAATCAGTCCAGCAGTTTAATTACCTAGGTAGCCTCATCTCCTCGGATGGTAAGATTGACGGAGAGATAGACAACAGGTTAGCAAAGGCATATAGTGCCTTCAGAAAGCTTCATAAAAAAGTTTGGTGAAATAAACACTTGAAGAAAAGTACAAAGATCAGTGTTTACAGAGCCATAGTGCTGTCTATTCTCTTATATGGATCTGAATCATGGATCATCTACCGCCACCACCTGCAACTCCTAGAACGCTTTCATCAACGCTGCCTCCTTACAATCCTAAACATCCACTGGTCTGATTATGTGACCAATACATCTGTTCTAGAACAAGCAGCAGTCACAAGTATTGAGGCCATGTTGTTGAGAACACAGCTGCTCTGGGCGGGGCACATCTCAAGGATGAAGGACCACCACCTCCCTAAGATCTTGCTTTATGGTGAATTTGCCACCGGCTGCCGCATGAGAGGAGCCCCAAAGAGGAGATACAAGGACTCCCTGAAACAATATCTCAGCCTTTGCCATACTGATCAACATAACTGGTCTACACTGGCCTCAAATCGGGAGGCCTGGAGACACACCATCTATAACGCTGCTGATGCCTTTGAGAAAGCACGCAGGATCACCCTTGAGGAGAAAAGATAACGCAGAAAGAATCGTGTCTTGCAGACTTTACCATCTAAGGAGTCTTTCTGCTGTGCCTTTTGCAATCGGACACGCCTGTCTCATATTGGCCTTTTTAGCCACCAGCGCACTTGTGTCAAACATGGGTAGAGACCTTTCCCAAATCTTCATCCACGAAGCCCAGCCATGATTACTACAACATCTGAAATATGTCATCCATACCAATAAATAATGTATACGCTGGATTCTCAAGTATTAACTAGTAACAGTGTGCTTCAAACAGATGAAAATTGATTAATATTGCTCAATTTCTAGCAATTAGTTTAACTGAAGATGACAGACATTAACAGGAAAATTTCCAAAAACTTTTGCAAAAGGCAGCCTTCAGGAACTATGAATTATCCACCCTTAAGATCAGATATTTCCCTCTTTTTACACAGATAACTGCTTTTCAAATTCATAAGACATATGAGACACCACACAACTGTGTGTTTCAAATCATCAGGTCTTAAAAAGAAGGAGATGATGCTTAGTAGGGGACTACCACATGTAATCCATCCCTCAACGGATCATTTCTGCTCAGAAACTTCGTAAAAATTGAAAAATAATTTGGCCATTTGTACAGGATTGCCACATTCCTGGCAGCCTGATCAAAGCTGCTGTTCTGTATGGCTACCAGACATCAGGTACGTTTCAGACTTCTCCAAATATTGAGGTAGCACACGCAGTGAGCCTGCAAATCTTCCGTGCAGTAGACCCGTTGCATATGTTGTACTCAATCAGTATAGCTAACACAGTAGGTTTAAATCTTTTTGCATTTTCTACCCATGCGCTGACCATTATAGAGTGTCTGTGCACACATACCTAGTATTTCTCTACTGAACTACAAGAAACTTAGTCTCATCCTACCAATTAACATGCTTGAGTGAGTAAAATATACTAGTTATTAACATTAGTTAAAAATAATAATTTTATGGCGTGCTACCTGTTGAACTTAAGGTAATGCAGGTCTTTTAATGTGTATTCATTTATATGTGTGTATATGTACATACATATTTGTATATATTGATGTAAAAAATTGTAATTTTACACCTAAACTGGACAAAAGTGGAACCATTCACATGGTCATAAAAGTAAGAAAGAAGTTTCCTTACAGGACTTCACTTAAAAATATGTATATGAATAGGACCATTTGACGACTACTCAACTTTTGAGTAAGTTAATAAGCATGGAACTACTCTGTATTTGTCATATCCACGAAGACACCCCAAAAGCAACAAGAAAAAAAAATAAAGCAATTCTCAAAATCCTGAAAATTTTAGAAATCCTGCCAAGAAGAGATGAACAAAAAAGACTTACGTGACAAAGTCATATGAGGCAATATGCCCAGGGAGGTGGTGGAGTCACTGATCATGCAGATTTTTAAAGAAAGATTGGCACTTAGTGCCATGGCCTAGTTGACATGGTAGTGTCCAATCACAGGTAAAGAATGATCTCCAAGGTCTTTTCCAACCTAATTGATTCTGTGAATCTGTAATGTATGAATCCAGAGGGGACAGATGGTTGGCTAATATGTGAGTTTAAAAATGGATAGCTGTCATCAGTTTCCAGCTGACTTGCCCCTTCAGTTGGAAGAATTAGTCCAAAGAGAAGAAATTATATGTCCCACGCTCCTGTACATATCCCGTGTGTGCAAAACCAACAGAAATCATCAGTTCAGACTGTGCTCAGTTCAAAAGCTTCATTCAGGCAACTCACGAGACTGACCTTTACCAGTATTTTCACCCATTGCCCAACCACCATCAGAGAACTTTCTTGTCCCTTGAAGTCAGGCAGGTACTGGAATCAAGACTGGATTTCATGGGTGAATTTTAATTCATTCATCTTCATTGTACACTGAGGACATTCTGAACAAACTCCTTATTAAAAAGAAAGGCAGAGAACATTTTGTCCTCACATTCCTCTCAACAAATCATATTAAGAAATTTACTGTTGAATAAAATATATTGACCTTCTGAGATATCATCTGCTTCCTCTCCTGCTAAAAAGGTTTTTACCTGAAACTCAGATCCATTACATTTCAGAAGAAACCAACATCGATATCTATATAACTCAACTTCATTCATAATTATTTTTTATTTGCTGCCCTCCACCCTACGCAAACATCTGAGGAAAATCACTGGCCGCTGGCTATAAACAAAAGACAAATGTGTCTCATCAGGATGAGCTTCTCCGTTCTCGGCATCACACTTATTAGCAATTACAAATGGAATGTCAGAAACACACATACAAAAAACCCAACAGATTTAGATGTTTTCTGACTCCATGTGTTAGAAGGAAGTTCTAAGGTGGCAAGGCTGCTCCAGAGTACACTTTGTCTGGGTAGTTAAAAAATGTCACAATTCATGACCTAAATTTTTCTGTTTATTATTTAGCTACCACTCAGACAAGATTTCCTTTAATTGTAGGGTGACATATGCATTCTTATACCTTACTGCCAAAAGGTTTTATGTCTTTTTTTTGTTGTTTTTTAACTAGTAACATATGTGTAATGCACAGATGCAGAATATACTCCTTCCACTTCTTAGATTTGTGTATTATAAAAAATACATAAACACTGACCTATTGCAAAAATTAGCTCATTTTCTCTCATTCTCATGCATCTTGTTGCTTTATTTCCCCAAATATCATGTTAACAAAGCTCTTACTGCTCATAAACACTATGTTTCACAGGGTTTGCTATTCTTCGTAGCAAATCATTTGAATCTAATGACTGTTATATACTCCCAAACATAAAATTCAAGTAGGTAGACATTAAGGTCACACAGCGTATCAACAAACTGAAATTTAGAAAGCCAGGAAATAAGATATTCATACATTCAATTCTACTCTTCCAGTTTTTATTAGCTCTGCTACAGCACAGAATCCTCACATAGAAAAAAGTGTGTGTGGATTTAAATTTAATTGTCAGATAGTAACATATTCAAGCAGAACTGATTTATGTTATGACTCTGTTCGTGTAGTTTTAATGTATAACTCACAAACACATCTGGAATGAAACTTGGTCTCTCTCAACTGGATTTAAGTAAAGGAAAAAGGAGGTAAATGGACTATCAGAGATACTAGAGAGTAAGGGAATTAGTGAGATTTTGCCTTATCTCTTGATTTGTCTCAAACCCATGGCCAGGTCACTTACTAAAAGCTCAATTTGCATTTCAAAGTTCTGGCATAGCTGTGTGTTCCTGGTGTGTCCATCTCCAACAAGCTGCAGTGATTAATGCCCTCAGGTAGACACAACCCTGCTGTCAAAACCATTAGTTTATCACCTAACCATATGACCAGGTTATTCTGCATAGGATACAGCTTTATTCTGCAAAACAAGCACAGTTTTGCAACAGCTACATCCCCATTTCAGGAACAGTTATGAAAAATTTTCCTTGAAATTTATATTAATATTCACCTTCTGATGTAAACACAGTTGTGCGCACCTTTGCTGAGATACATCAATACATTAAGTCAAAAGAACTGCACTGTCAAAATAAAGTGATAATTTTACTGTACAAGGTCATTTGAATGGCAGTTACCTTTTATCATTCTTTTCATCAGGATATTTAAAGTGTCATCAATAATCTGGAATCCATGAGCAGAAGTACCCTGAAAACTGAAATGCAGAAAGTAAAATCTATTAAACAAAAAACCCCAAAGCTGACAATTTCACTTGTTTCAGAAGATCAGACTAATTTACTCTAGCTGCTTCCCCATACTTAGGAGGCATACAGGGCACGGGAACTGGACACAAAGTACTTTTTAACATCTTTATCGATGATTTAGATGAGGGGATTGAGTCCATCATCAGCAAATTTGCAGATGACACCAAGTTGGGAGGGAGTGTCGACCTGCCGGAAGGCAGGAGGGCTCTGCAGAGGGATCTGGATAGACTGGAGAGGTGGGCTGACTCCAATGGAATGAAGTTCAACAAGGCCAAGTGCCGGGTCCTGCACTTTGGCCACAACAACCCCATGCAGCGCTACAAGCTGGGGACAGAGTGGCTGGAGAGCAGCCAGGCAGAAGGGGACCTCGGGGTGCTGATTGACAGGAGGCTGAACATGAGCCAGCAGTGTGCTCAGGTGGCCAAGAAGGCCAATGGCATCCTGGCCTGCATCAGGAACAGTGTGGCCAGCAGGACCAGGGAAGCGATTCTTCCCCTGTACTCAGCACTGGTGAGGCCACACCTTGAGTATTGTGTTCAGCTCTGGGCCCCTCAGTTCAGGAAGGATATTGAGGTGCTGGAGCGGGTCCAGAGAAGAGCAATGAGGCTGGTGAAGGGACTTGAGCACAAGTCCTATGAGGAGAGGCTGAGGGAGCTGGGGTTGTTTAGTCTGGAGAAGAGAAGGCTTAGAGGCGACCTCATCACTCTCTTCAACACCTGAAGGGAGGTTATAGCCACGTGGGGGTTGGTCTCTTCTCCCAGGCAACCAACAATAGGACAAGGGGACATGGGCTCAAGCTCTGCCAGGGGAGGTTTAGGTTAGATGTTAGGAAGAAATTCTTTACAGAGAGGGTTATCAGGCATTGGAACAGCCCACCCAGAGAGGTGGTGGATTCACCATCCCTGGAGGTTTTTAAAAAGGGATTGGACGTGGCCCTTAGTGCCATGATATAGTAATTGGAGTTGGATCAGGCGTTGGACTTGATGATCTTGGAGGTCTTTTCCAACCCAATCTATTCTATGATTCTATGATTCTATGATTCTATGAAGAGGCATTGAAAACTTTCAACTTGAGAAATATTTGGGCCCCTTGTTTTCAGTCCCCTAAGCGGGAAGGCTCTAATGGCTCTATGCAAAAAGAGCATGCAGAAGGAAGCAGCACCACTAAAGTGAGAGCTGATCACAGGAATCTCCTATTCCCAAGGGTGGGAATGGATTTTAGATCTGGAAAGTTAAGAGTGAAAATTTGATATCTGTCACCAAGTTCTCCTTTTGTATATAACGAGTAAAGCTCTGGTATAGCTGAAAACCAAAAACCAAATCAATACATCAGATTTTTAAAACTTATGTCACTGAACAAAATAAGATGCACAGGTGAACTTTAATAGCATGTAATGATATGACTTGATTTACACTTTTTTTAAACATTTCTCCTGGTAGATAAATGATTCCTAAATAGGTAAATCCTTCCCAGCTACTTATCCACAGAGGTAAGCTGTTTAGAAAAGGTGCTTGCATGCAGCAGGATTCTGATTCCTCTCATCATAGGACCCCTACATTCAATGTTTAGATATAAAAGGAACAAGCAACTTCGTTGCTGAACAGTGCTGAATGATTTTAGAGGAAGGCTTCGTCAATGTTTATGTCATTAAACATGAAGTTGGAAGAATTCTCAAATTATAATTCTTATCCTCCTGTTATTCTTTAAATGTAACTCTTCATTCTCATTTTAATATTTGTACAATTAAAAAATCTTTTACTGCACTGTAGATTTTTTAATAGAATTCTAGTAGCACATTTAAAAATATATGTATATATATATATAAAAACCTACATACTTAGTGCACTACATATTTTCTATATACAAAGAAAAAACGTCTGTGTTTGCACTAGCTTATGTGTACATGTTTTTATATGTTACAAAACTAAATAAGTATTTCTGTAGGTATGAATAGGGTACACCTTAGCAAAATTTCAGCTGTTTATTCGTGTGGCTAACTGCAGCTGAGTTTCACTTTAGTATGAGTTGAAGTTCTTATGCTTGAGTGTAATATTATAGCAATGCCCTTATACTCTATATTCTAGGCCAAAATAACTTCTTCATTAATTAAAGTCACAGATGTTGACAAGTAAATAATGGACAGCAAAGATAATTTTTGTTTCCTTGGTCTACTGTTACAAATAAAATGATAAACTGAAAGAAGCTGGTGGATTCATATTTGGTTCTATCAATTTTAAAAGTTCAAAACCTCAGATATAAGTTGAAAGCAGTTTTAATCCAGTTAAAAATAAATTAATAGTAATGAATTCTATATTCCTCTCCTGCCCCTGCAGAAATGCTCTTCTCAGGAGTGAGGGGTAGGTGTTACAGTAGAATCACAGAATCATAGAATCAGCTGGGTTGGAAAGGACCTCCAAGATCATCAAGTCCAACCCTTGATCTACTATCACCGTAGTTACTAGACCATGGCACTAAGTGCCTCATCAAGTCTCATCTTAAAAACCTCCAGAGACGGAGAATCCACCACTTCCCTGGGCAGCCCATTCCAACGTCTGATTACCCTTTTTGTAAAGAATTTCTTCCTGATATCTAACCTAAACCTCCCCTGGCACAGCTTGAGACCATGTCCTCTTGTCTTGCTGATAGTTGCCTGGGAAAAGAGACCAACCCCCAACTGGTTACAACCTCCTTTCAGGGAGTTGTAGAGAGTGATGAGGTCTCCCCTGAGCCTCCTCTTCTCCAGGCTGAACAACCCCAGCTCCCTCAGCCTCTCCTCATAGGACTTGTGCTCAAGTCCCTTCACCAGCCTTGTTGCTCTTCTCTGGACCTGCTCCAGCACCTCAATATCCTTCCTGAACTGAGGGGCCCAGAACAGGACACAGTACTCCAGGTGTGGCCTCACCAGCGCTGAGTACAGGGGAAGAATCACTTCTCTGGTCCTGTTGGCCACACTGTTCCTGATGCAGGCCAGGATGCCATTGGCCTTCTTGGCCACCTGGGCACACTGCTGGCTCATGTTCAGCTTCCTGTCAATCCAGACTCTCAGGTCCCTTTCTGCCTGGCTACTCTCCAGCCTGTAGCGCTGCATGGGGTTGTTGTGGCCAAAGTGCAGGAGCCAGCACTTGGTCTTGTTGAACCTCATCCCGTTGGAATCAGCCCAACTCTCCAGACTGTCCAGGTCCCTCTGCAGAGCCCTCCTGCCTTCCAGCTGATCGACACACCCCCTCAACTTGGTGTCATCTGCAAATTTATTGATGGTACACTCAATCCCCTCATCTAAATCATCAATAAAGATATTAAACAGAACTGGGCCCAACACTGAACCCTGGGGGACACCACTAGTGACCGGCCACCAACTGGATACAGCCCCGTTCACCACCACTCTCTGGGCCCGGCCCTCCAGCCAGTTCCCAACCCAGCACAGGGTGCCCCTGTCCAAGCCTTGGGCTGCAGCTTTTTCAGGAGTATGCTGTGGGAGACAGTGTCAAAGGCTTTGCTGAAGTCCAGATAGACCACATCCACAGCCTTCCCCTCATCCACCAGGCAGGTCACCTGATCATAAAAGGAGATCAGGTAGGTCTGACAGGACCTGCCCTTCCTAAACCCATGCAGGCTGTGTCTGATCCCTTGTCCATCCTGCAGGTGGTTTTTGATTGCACTTAGGATGATCTGCTCCATATCCTTGTCAGGCACTGAGGTCAGGCTGATGTGCCTGTAGTTTCCTGGGTCCTCCTTCCAGCTCTTTTTGTGGATTGATGTGACATTCACCAACTTCCAATCATCTGGGACCTCCCCAATGAGCCAGGACTGTTGGTAAATGATGGAGAGTGGCTTGGCAAGCTCTTCCACCAGCTCCCTCATCACCCTTGGATGGATCCCATCTGGTCCCATGGACTTGTGAGGATCCAAGTAGCTCAGCAGGTTGCTAACTGTTTCCTCCTGGATTACAGGGAGGCTATTCAGATTCTTATCTCTTTCTACAAGCTCCAGAAGCCAGCTGTCCTCAGGACAACCTGTCTTACTGTTGAAAACTGAAGTAAAGAAGGTGTTAAATACCTCAGCCTTTTTCTCATCTTTCATAACTATATTTCTGCCCATGTCCAACAAAGAATGGAGGTTTTCCTTGCCCCTCCTTTTGCTCTTGATGTATCTGTAGGAGGACTTTTTGTTATCCTTCACAGAAATGGCGTGATTAAGTTCAAGTTGTGCCTTCGTCTCTCTAATTTTCTTTCTACATGACCTAACTATATTCCTAAACTCTTCCTGAGTAGCCAGCCCTTTTTTCCATAATTGGTAGGCTCTCTTTCTTATCCTTATTTCCTTCAAAATCTCCCTGTTCAGCTAGACTGGTCGTCTTACCTGCTGGCTTGCCTTTCGGCACACTGGGACAGCCTGCTCCTGTGCGTTCAAGACTTCCTTCTTGAAGCATGTCCATCCGTCCTGGACTCCTTTGTTTTCCAGGGCTGTTTCCCAAGGGACTCTCCAAACCAGTCTTCTGAATAGGCCAAAATCTGCCCTCTGGAAGTCCAGCATAGAGGTTTTATTGATGGCCTTCTTTGCTTCCCTGAGTATTGAAAACTCTATTATTTCACGGTAACTGTGCCCCAGACGGCCTCCGACCACCACATCTCCCACCAACCCCTCTCTGTTTGTGAACAGCAGGTCTAGTGGAGCCCTATCCCCTGCTAGACCTGCTGTTCACAGAGAGGGGCTGGTGGGAGATGTGGTGGTTGGGATCAGTGTCTGCCCCTTGTCTTCCCCTCACAAGGAAGTTGTGACTGCAATAAGGTCTCCTCTCAGTCTCCTCTTCTCCAGGCTGAGCACACCAACTGACCTCAGCCTCTCCTCATACGGCTTCTCCTCAAGGCCCTTCACCATCTCTATTGGCCTCTTTTGGACACTCTCTAAGAGCTTAATATCTGTATCATATTGCAGTGCCCAGAACTGCACACAATGTTCAAGGTGAAGCCACACCAACGCAGTCTCCAGGAATATGACTCAACGTCTTTTACAAATCTAATGGACATCTTGCTAATGGAGGTATTGAAGATCAGCTGCAGCAAAAGCAACCTAGTTAACCTTACATCTCCAAGTGTTTCCAGCATCAAGGTAATGCTTATGGTAAGTTTTCAGAAATTCTCTCTTGTGTAAAGTCCTTGTGAGCACATCTACAGCAGGGAATGCAGTACCATACTAGGGGAAAAACTGATCTAGCTATTAATGAACTGAAACACCACACTGCCATGCAACAATACTAGCTTATTTACCAAAAAGCCGTATAATTGAATCAGCACAATGCTGCATCCAGGCTAATTAGCTCTGACCATCAGCCTATTTAGCATAGGACAGAGCCATGCTGAAGTGGCTATACTGATTCTAACTTCTGAACTACTAATCACAGCACTACTACATAGTGTACACCAAAAAAAGGTATCATTTAAATATATTCAGCAATGAAAAATTCTAGAATTCTGTCCATTCCATAAGTGTAAAATTTTTAGAAAAACTGTTTTTCTTGCTTTTCAAAACAGACATTTTTAGTAAAAGGCACATATGAGACTTTGCACATATTGCAAAAAATAATTTACGGATTTAAAAAATTTACTTTGCAGAATACTGATTAATTTGCATGATGATTAGGTGCTATACCAGATTATAACATCTCTTGGAATCATGTCAGTTTGTTTCTCTTAGAAGGTGAACCTATGGAAAGGCATTTCATAAATGAAATTTTGTTTCTTCACATAGGGTGTTCACAATGCTCTGTTTCCTTTAATACCACTGACATAAAAGCACCAGTCACTTCTCTGGTTTTATACTATCACTTTCTGTAAAGTGTTACTCCTAATTTTTATCTGCATGAGAAAAAACCCTAATATTTTCTGCTGTTTGGTAAATTCCTGTATTTGTTTCAAAACTTTATGATAAAGTTTAGGCTACCATGTGTTTGCTCAAAAAGTGAACGTATGTTAGCAATTTCCTCTAGGATATATGTCAGGTTTGCATAAAGAACAGCTCAGCCTTGGTCATGCTCTGCTTACTTCACCTGAAAACGAACATGTTCACGTGGCCCATATTGACTTCATCCACTTCCAAATCAGTGATATTTTTGATATCAGCTAATTAATTCTGCACTGTTCAACAAGGTCTGTGTATCTGAGCTAACACAGGAAGCATAGTAAAAGCTTTCAAGAAAAACTCACTATCTAAAGTATACTTCTCAGGTCATACTTGAGAATGGATTCCACGTTCCAGATTTGTATTTTGAATTACCCCCTCAACACAGTCTTGATCTGTCAAAGGTTTCCATCTAGGCAGGGGCTTTCTTGACTTGAAAAACATTTTCTTAATCTTGGTCTTGGATGGATTTTAACTCCCAAGATTTCACTTTATTTCTTTTCAGCTGCGACTCTTTACTTTGAGCTGCACATTTGTGAAAGTGCTTTTTTGGTTGACTGACTTACAACACACATAGGGAACATCACCAAAGCAAAATCTGAGCAGAGAGGAACCTGACTTACTTCTGGCATGTATCCAAATACAGTAATCAAAATACTTGTAATACATGCTCCAAAGCTAAGGATTTGTTATAGCATATGCTAATTTGATGGTTAACTGCTGAAAAAATGACCCTTAAAAGTTCAACATTTTCCAAATTACTGAAACTTATTGCTAAAAAAGGGCCCCCTGGAAAGTTCAGTCCTTGTCTGTGTTTGCAGCACATTGTATACCAGTGCCCATAGCAACTGTAAAGAACTACTTCTCCTTGGCAAACTTCCACACAGGCCTGCCCAAAGCAGTGGGTGAGGCAACGAATTAATAAATGTCCCCTCCCCTTCTTCTCTGTTTTAAATGTTACTTGGCTGATGATCCCACATCAGGAAGTACTCAGTATAAATACCTGAAATACAGTTTGAATTAGCGGCTTAATATCAAAAGTGCTATACAATGCACAGCAAGAAAAAAAAGGAAGGCATATCTTCCAGACCAATAAAGAAAGGATTAAATTATTGCACTTCGTTAAGATCAGTGCACAAGAGGATGCAGAAGAAACAAGTGCAAAAATACCGAAGAACAGATGCAAAAAATAGGTCGTATTTTAGTTGTGAAAGGAAAATTCAAAGTGAAACTGCTCAGTAGTGGTAATTTGTAACAAAGTGATCTGGCATGGAGGGCAAGGAGACCAGCTGCAACAAGGGGATAAAGGGGCTGGAAGCAGGAATGCCAAGGGCAGAAGAACTCCTTGCAAGGGAATAGTTTCCCTTGGTGCCAGAATAAAAACCAAGCCCCAGAGTTGTCTTGCAGACCATCCTGGAATCCCAGGCCTTTGGGAAACAGTGCTGGACTGGGGGATGGACCCACGGCCAGGCAGAGGTGCCCCATGAAGGTGTACAAGGGACTAGTGCTGGTACAAGTGTCTATGAGGAATCTGCTTGTGAAGCACCTTTGTAGACTTAGTATGGAACCATATATTACAGTGGGATTCACTGTTCATTAAATTTTTCTTTCATATTTTCAGCACAAACATGTGTTTAATATCCCTTGAAGGGTACCATAAAAATTCTCCAACAGTTGTCAAAATTGTTTTAAAGAAGTTACTTAAATCTTCAATATGCAATGGGTTCAGCTGGTAGAACTGTTCTGCTAATGTACACCAATCTACATGCTGCATCCCAACTAAAGCAATACGGAATAATTTCATATAGCTTTTCGTATTATCGTTGTTGCACAGATCTTCAATGTAGAGCAGCTTGAATTTACACTCTCATTCAAAACTGTCCCACAGTCTGTTCTACTAATGGGAAATATTTGAGGACACTGTTTAAACAGCTGGTTGCAGCCATTTTTGAATTGTCCATTTTCTCCATTTTAGGCACTTACAGCTTAGGATTTCATAATGTCACAAAACTATATTAAGATCCAATTATTAATTATGCCCACTTATTCACTGTCCTTCGCTTCAAGCATCATTAAGCAAATTGAGAACAAAGCTAAAATACTTTACTTAATCATCCAAAGCATATCACATGAATGTCAGGTGGTGTATAAATAGCACAACTTCAGTTGTTGACTAGCACAGTCAATAACAAACTTCATTCACAGAAGAACTCGAATCTGCTATTTCTCACTATGTGTATTGTCTTACTCTAAGTTAATCGCCTTAGTGTCCTTTTCTGTGTGCCAAAAGTCACTGTAGGATTTGACAACAAAACTTAAAGCAATTAAAAGTAGTTACCTCCATTACAACTTAAATTGCAGCTCCAAAAAGAAGGTACAAAACAGATTCTATGTTAAGTGACTTGACAAACCTTAGCTATTTCAATTAGCTGATTTAATCTCCTTCTTCTCATTCTGTGGCGTACATCAGGTCAAACTGTATATATAAATCACTGATAATATATAAATTATCATGACTAGGCTTCGTGAACGAAGATTTGGGAAGGCACTATCCACATTTGCTGCAGGCACGCTGGTGGCTTATGAGGCCAATACGTGACAGACATATCCGATTGCAAAAGGCACAGCAGAAAGACTCCTTAGATGGTGTATTCTGCAAGACACGGTTCTTTCTGCGTTGCCTTTTTTCCTCAAGAGTGATCCTGCGTGTGTTCTCGAAGGAGACAGCTGCGTTATAGATGGTGTGTCTCCAGGCCTCCCGATTTGAGGCCAGAGTAGACCAGTTATGGTGATCAACATGGCCAAGGCTGAGATGTTGTTTCAGGGAGTCCTTGTATCTTTTCTTCGGGGCTCCTCTCATGCGGCAGCCGGTGGCAAGTTCACCATAAAGCAAGATCTTAGGGAGGCGGTGGTCCTTCATCCTTGAGACGTGCCCTGCCCATCGCAGCTGCGTTCTCAGTAACATGGCCTCAATACTAGTGACAGCTGCTTGTTCTAGAACAGATGTGTTGGTCACATAATCTGACCAGCGGATGTTAAGGATTGTACGGAGGCAGCGCTGATGGAAGCGTTATATAAATTATATATATATCATAAATGACTGTATACATAAATTATATTATATGTAATATATTGACAAGAGACAGCTTTGTTTAGAGATTATGGCAAAATTCCCCAGGCTGCATTCATGTCCACAGAAACTACTGGTATGCCAAGACTTGACCAAGAGAACCTCAAAATCCAAGAAGTTAAAGCAATAATAATTAATTTTTTTTAAAATATAATACTAATTATGAGAGATAGCTTTATATACAGAAAAAGTATGGACTGTTCTAAGGTTGTGGTGTATATAATTTGCTGCCAGAGTTCAAGAAGCATTTGGACTGTGCTCTGAGGCACATGTGATTTGTGGGGTTGTCCCGTGCAGAACCAGGAGCTGGACCTTGATGATCCTTGTGAATGCTGACATATATTAGAAGATTTAACTGACTATGACTTAATAAACTCAGGAAACACACAGTCCCTTTTATCTAAATAATGTATACATGAAAAAGCACTTTGCTTTTTAGAGCTTGGAACTCAAAGATTTTTTTCTTCTAAAATTACTGCCTCTATGGCTGTTATAAATATATATGTATATACATCCATTCATGGGTTATATTTAGGAGAGCTTCATGTAAAACTTTAGACAAAATCCCCAACTTCAGTTAAGAACCCATTTTCAACTCTTTCCTTAACAAGAGATAGGGAAAAATATAGATGGCCTAAACAAGCCAGCTGTTTTAAACAGTCAAATACAATTTAGTCACTCGAGTAAAACCATTTCCTAGAGGACTGTCTGATTACATGATATTACCCCATGCTCAGTCTCCAAATCCTAGCCTGGCAATCACTTCAGAAAATCACATTTATCATTACTACAGACTAATAATTATTATAGCTAAATAACTGGTTGGGAAGAAAAACAAAGGGTATGAGGTAAGCATTAGAAGCAGAAAAAGGCTTGATTTTCAGGGACATAAACTCTAAACACTGAAGAGCAGGAATTATGGAGAGACATGCCTCCACCTCCCCTCTTGCTGTGTGATGGAGTATTTCAGAGCCAGCTGAGAGACTATCGAAGAGCCCAGAGCAGCTGTCTGTGCTTATGACTACTGTGCAGCTAAATGATTTAATTATTTCTAGTTCAGCATGATGAGATAGTATATTTGTCTGCTTATAAAACACCCATGATAAGCTAATCTAGATCTGTAGTTTTTCTTAAAATAAGGTAGTTCTAAATATAAAATACATGCTATTAACACTAGTGGCTGAAATAACACACAGCTGCTGAGTAGAGCAGAAACCAAGAATCTTCACATCTTAGTGTATTCAGAATACTAGCTCTGCCATCCTGCTGTACTTTTTATTCTAGCAACTGAAGGGGATTTTTTTAAGACCCTTGTTTATACTACTATGAATCTTTCTGTCAATATCGCCTTGGTGCTAGCAGGAAGATTTTTAAGTAGCTGTCATTGGATTGGCTACACCTTTTTACTTCCCTATTCTTAATTATGCCAATTAAGATAGCGGAATTATTAATGTGAAAAGTACAGCCATCAAACATATGAATACAGGAACGTATGCAAATTTTAAAAATAAGAAATAAAGTACATAATTGTATTGCCATCATGGGCTGAACATGATTTTATATAAGTATGAAATGTTAAGGCAAGATAAAGGCAGGCTAACCCTTAAAATTCCTTCAGGTCAGAAAATAGTTTCAGTTATAAGAGGCTTGCTGGCAGGCTAACAAAGATTAGCATTATCTTCATATTTGCTAACGTTGTGTATCATTAGTAACAGAGTACTGATAGCATGGAAATGTATGTACAGAAGTATCTGCTGTCAATCATAATAGTATACCTTAATCAGTCTTGAAAATGGAATACATATCCTGTCTTTGGAAGTGCAGCATAACACTGCATCCTCACTAGGCAGAAGTTGACAGCCTTTCTTATGTAGTTGACCATGTATAACTGAAAAAACCTCACTGAGTTTTGAAGTTTTGGTTCTTCATGACATGCACGACAACCAAAGAGGACTAAAGCACAAGAACCAAGTGAAAAATCCCAGACTCCGCCTTGGGTTTTTCCATGCCTGCCTGATGAGTTTGGTTTACCTATCTGTACGTTCACCTATAGTTAATAGTTTGTGACACAGGGCAAAGATTCTGCACAGAGGCCTTCTTTCTCTGTCACAAGCTCCTCAAATGATACATCTGGTGTGAGCCAGGATATGCATGCCTGCCCGCCGGGACCCTGTCACCTGCTGGTGCTGCTGACAGTGCTGCCACCATCTCGGAAGGAACAGCACGCTTGGTTGCTGGAACATTTTTTCAGCACTGCTGAAATGCAACACCTGATGTTTGTTTGTGCAAGGTGCAAGTATTTGCTCAGGAATTTGCTGTAGGAACATGACATAAGCTGTGACAGAGCTACCTGCAACAGGTGACCTACAGCTTTGTTTGCTTCTTTAGTCACAGCCTTGAGTTTCTTCTTTTTTTAGAAGCCAACTCCCATATTAACTATTCAGGTCATTCGGTGCATGTTGGTTTTCTTTTGCTTTGTTTCTGAACTGTTACTCTTTAGCCTTTGGATAAAAGTTTGCTGTGTTTTTATTTATTATATTTTGTCTTAAATTCTTAAGAAGAGTGAAACAGAAATATTCATTCTCAGTGGAAAATCTTTAATTTTCTTTTTTTTTTTCTGTGATAAGTTAAATCTTCCCATGTGTGAAAGATTCTGGAAAACAGTACAAACAAACTGAAGAAACCTGGGTTCACTGACTAAACCTATCCATAAACAAAAATTAGTGGCAAAGATCTGAATCCAGATGTCCCTTATCACAAACCTAGAATTCCCCCACCTACATATCAGGTGGTCAAAATCTCTGCTGAAGAAGGAGAGTAAGAAGACTTTTTCATTACAGAAAGCTCTTTCAAAAAATATCTGTCATATGTAGTATATGGATTAGATATAATGGGATGGCAAATATTTATGTGTTCTTTTGTAACAATAAAAGCAATTCTTTTTCATTCTTGGTACACACTTATGTACACATTTAGCTGCTTGCTTAGGGAAAAAATTCAGCATAGACTCAGAAAAAATCACTCCTCCTATAGGAAATATCAACAAAACTTTTGCAAGGACTGTGTTGCGTTGCATTTTATACAACACAGATAATTAAATTATGTATCTAAGTGCTACACAAATAATCCTGATCTATCTGGTTGCTACTCCAGTTGCTTATGTGATCTAAGAAGGCTAGAGAAATGGATAAATGGGAATTTCATTGAGTTCAAAAAAGGGGAAGGAAAAGTCTTCTATCTGGGGAGAAATAACCATATGTACCATAACAAGCTCTCTTTCCACTCTCTACAGCAACAAGGCTGGTAAAGGGACTCAAGCACAAGTCTTATGAAGAGAGGCTGAGAGAGCTGGGGCTGTTCAGCCTGGAGAAGAGGAGGTTCAGGGAGACCTCCTCACTCTCTACAACTCCCTGAAAGGAGGTTGTAGCCAGGTGGGGGTTGGTCTCTTTTCCCAGGCAACTATCAGCAAGACAAGAGGGCATGATCTCAAGTTGTGCCAGGGGAGGTTTAGGTTAGATATTAGGAAGAATTTCTTTACAGAGAGGGTAATCAGACATTGGAATGGGCTGCCCAGGGAAGTGGTGGATTCTCCATCCCTGGAGGTTTTTAAGAAGAAACTGGATGTGGCACTTAGTGCCACGGTCTAGCAACTGCAGCAGTAGTGGATCAAGGGTTGGACTTGATGATCTTGGAGGTCCCTTCCAACCCAGCTGATTCTATGAATCTATGAATGACTCTAGCAAACAGCCACAAAGGAAAGTGACTGCAAAGCCTCTGCCCTTGGACATATTGAATACCCAGCTGGAGGTGGCCCTTAGCAATCTGCTCTAGTTGGCCCTTCTTTGAGCGAGGACATTGCATGAGGTAGTCTCTGTATGTTTCTCCTTCTTCAGTGACTGTGATTCTGCATTCAGCCAGAGGCCTATTTACTCTCCCAGCTCTTCAGGAAGTTCTCTGCATTTTACTCTTTATTAAGACTTATCTCAGTAGTGTAAAGAATAAAATGCTTAGTTGAAATAATCTTGTGATAAATGGAATGACACTACTTGGTATGTTTAAACCTACAAGCAAAGCACAAAGCACAGCAATTTGTGAATGCTCTTCAGCAAGGATATGTAGACAGTAGAACAATGCCTCTCCAAAAGGATGGAGAATAAAGAACTAGGAACATGTGCAAAAGAATGAAGAAAACAAGCTCATAGACGACATGTAGAAAGCATATACATTTGAGTTAACAACTTTCTGAATTACATTTTCAAGGTGAATATCGTGTGTTTGGTTGTCCAGAGTCAAGCTTTCCTTAACTTTGTCTACCAGACAGCAGAGGTAATTGGAAATAAAGGAAGTGTAATATTCAACACAGATCCACAGGGTCGAAATCCAGTGTGGCAAGAAAGAAACACAACGTGATTACAACCAAACCGTGGGATGAATCACTGGTCTAGTTTTGTACTAGTTGTATATTCCAAGGCATATGCGAAATCCAGTTCCACTTTCTAAGCTGATAAGAGACAAGCTATGCTTCCTTTTCCCCACTTCATATTTGTTCATGTAGAAGTGGGATGGAACATACTAGAACATCACATTTAATGACACTGATTCAGAGAAGGGAAACAGGAAAGAAATAAAGTGAAGAATATTGAGCAATTCCAATGCATCACTTCCTCTTTAATCAAAAAGCCATGCTTTTTTTCTGTTTTTAATTAGAATATGAAAAAAGATTTAAAATCTATTTTCATCCCTCCATGAGGTTCAGTAAGGTGAAGTGCTAGGTCCTGCACTTGGCTCACAGCAACCACATGTGGTGCTGCAGGCTGGGGGAGGAGTGGCAGGAGAGCTGTTCAACAGAAAGGGACTTGAGGTTGACAGCCAGCTCAATATGAGCCAACAGTGTGCCCAGGTGGCCAAGAAGGCCAATGGCATCTTGGCGTGTATCAAGAATTATGTAGCCAGAGGGACTAAGGAGGTGACCATTCCCCTGTACTCAGCACTGGTGAGACCACACCTCTAGTGCTGTGTTCAGTTTTGGGCCCCTCACTTCAAAAAGGACATCAAGGTGCTCAGAGAAGGCAACAAGGTTCATGAAAGGTCTTGAAAACATGTCTTGTGAGGAACAGCTGAGAGATCTGGGTTTGTTTAGTTTTGAGAAGAGGAGGCTCAGGGGGTGTCCTCATCACTCTCTACAGCTACCTGGAAGGAGACTGTAGTGAGGCAGGGGCCAGTCTCTTCTACTGTGTCTGCAGTGAGAGGACAAGAGGAAATGGCCTTAACCTGAGGCAGGGGAGATTCAGATTAGATATTAGGAAAAAATTTTTCACAGGTGGGGTGGCCAAACATTGGAATCGGTTGTCCAGGGAGGTGGTGGAGTCATCATCTCTGCAGGTGTTCAAGAGGCATCTGGATCTGGCACTGAGTGATATGGTTTAGTGGTTTAGGGGTTACAGTGGCAGTGCTGGGTGGTCAATTGGACTGGATGATCTTAAAGGTCTCTTCCAACCTTGATGATTTTATGATTAGATTTGCCTCCAGGGTAAATGCTGATCTGATCTGAGGACTTTGAACAAAAATATTACCACAGATATTATGGAGGTCTTACAGGATATTAACAATATAGGAGTTGTCTTATTTATGGATGTGCTTCAAACACATCTTAAACATTAATTAAAGGAATGTATTCATTGTAGTCTACCACTTCACTGAAGCATGTATTAAAACAAAGCTCTGAAAGCTGTCATTTGATTTATTTGAGTTAAATTAAATCACTCTCAGGACACTCCTTTAGGCGAGACACTAAAAATTGAGAAAAATATTAAAACTGTGGATAAGGATTAAGGACACTGCAGATTTAAAAATAAGAATTAAACTGCTCAGTAGAGTATTCCTTAAATATAAGATATATATTAAACATAAACTAAAGAGTAAGCAAACCTGGATTTCAGCTGTCCATTTAAGTAAGATGACTATGCAAGTCTGGACTTCTCTTCGTGCATCCTTGCACCATTCACTTTTGGTCTAGGGATTATCTGTTCAAGAAAGTTTCCTATCTAAACTATGTGGCAACACGTAATGTTACCAAACACATTCATTTAATGCAAAGCATGATGAATATTGATTTTAATAAAAAAGGACCAAAACTTCTCCTACAACTGCATTATTTCATCATGGTTTCATAGTTCTCCAATACATTTTGCTGCATTAAAACCAGTTTTTGACGTCACCACTTGTGAACAACACCCGAGAAGCTTTATTTGGGATGTTTTGTGTACAACCAGGCTATAGAAAAGCACCAACATTAGAATTATATCTATCTCTATATGTAACTAATAAAGATTATTTAAATATCCTGTGTTGTTTGATAACATTTCCCTAATGCAGAAATTGACCATGTTGGAATAAATCAATTTATTAAGGATTTCTTCCCCCCCCCCCCCCCTTTCCGGGGTAATGCAATTATTCCTGCTATTACATTAAAGACAAGTTTTACACTTCCTGCTTTTCTGCCACCTATCTATATTCAATCCCAAGGAAATACCCAAGAACAACCCTTTGTTCTGACCGCCCTTGCAGGATGTAACAAATATAACCAGAACATACTGAGCTTGGGCAGTAGCTGCAGGTAAGCCAAAATCCATTGTGCAGGCTTGAAGGCTTTACCCACATGCAAAAAGCCCTGTAGCGACAGGTGAGGGTTGAAACGGCAGGTGAAAGGTGCACTGGGAGCCGCAGACCCAACCCTGCATGCAGGCGGTTCAGGATATTGGTCATTTGAGACTGACCGGAGATGACAGTCTCTTGGGGCAGCACCCTGAATGTCCAAGCAACCTTTTCAAGGACAGCACTGCTTGCTCCACTCAGAGAGGGGCCTAGAAAAGGTGGCCTAAACAAAGCTCATTTCCTTCAAAACCTTCACCCGGTTGGTTAACCATAGGCCAACAGGCATCTTCTTCCAGTGCGGTCTCACAAAGATCGAAAGACAAAGGCATGCACCTGCCTCCAAAGGTGTAACCAAACTGACTCTGGAACATTAGAACCATGCTTGATTCTGCGATTAGTGGACACCCTGAGCGCCAGCCTGCCCTAATTGCTCATGAACTATTATGTCTAAACATTGACATAGCTGCTCTCAGTGAAGTCCGTCTTCATGAAGAAGGCAGCCTTAGAGAACATGGTGCCGGTTACACACTCTTTTAGTCAGGTAAACCTAGAACCGAAAGGCATCTCTCAGGAGTTGGCTTCATGATCAAAAACTCTGTTGTTCCTAAACTCGAAAATCTGCCAACAGGTCACTCTGACCGCATTATCTCTCTACGCCTTCCACTAAACAACAAGCAACACGTTGTCCTCTACAGTATATATGCCCCAACTCTCCAAGCTGACCCTGCCAAAAAAGAAAAATTTTACACTGACCTGCACCACCTTATCCAAAAGGTTGCTGCAGGTAATAAGATCATTATCCTTGGTGATTTCAACGCCAGAGTAGGTAAGAACTTTGAAGTTTGGAAAGGAGTATTAGGCAAGCATGGTGTTGGAAGCTGCAATGATAATGGTCACCTTCTGCTAGAATTCTGTGCGGAGCAACAGCTCACCATCACTAATACTATCTTTCAACAGAAAAATAGTCTGAAGACAACCTGGATGCATCCTAGAGCTAAGCATTGGCATCTCATTGATTACGTCTTGGTGTGACGGAGAGATGTCCACGATGTCCATCACACCCGCGTGATGCCCAGTGCAGAATGTCAAACAGATCATCAACTTGTGCGCTGCAAACTTAACTTCAATCTTAAATTCAAACCAAAAAGGGGCAGTATCCCAAGGAGGAGACTCCAAGTCAACAGTCTCCAATCAGCCACAGTGAGAGACAGATTCCAGGATAATCTTCAAACTAGGCTTGAAAATCATTCTATAGATTCTTTAGATCCCTCTCCTGTAGCACTCTGGCACCATATTAAAAACAGCATCCAGCAGTCCTCTGAAGAATCTTTAGGGTTCTCCTTCAAGAAGAACAAGGACTGGTTCGATGAAAACAATCAAGAGATCCAGGAATTGTTGAGGAAGAAGAGAACCAAGCACACCTTGCACTGCCATCTTGTCACGTAAGAAAAACAGCCTTTCGTCTCGCATGCAGCAAGCTCCAACAGAAACTCCGTGACATCCAGAACAACTGGTGGATCAATCTAGCTGAGAAAACTCAATTATGTGCAGATACAGGTGATCACAGAGGATTCTACAAGGCCTTGAAAACAGCATATGGGCCTACATACCAGGTACAAAGCCCTCTACTCAGCACAGATGGTCAAATGCTTCTGACAGATAAAACCTCCATTCTGAATTGATGGTCTGAACACTTTCAGACTCTTTTCAGTACCAACTGTGTAGTCCAAGACTCAGCAATTCAGTCTATCTCACAACTACCAGTTAAGAATGAATTGGATATTGCCCCCACTTTGGGAGAAACCCTCAAGGCCATACAGCAGGTGAAAATGGGCAAGGCAGCTGGGGTTGATGGAATTCCACCTGAAGTCTGGAAACATGGGGGCCTTGCACTCCATGCTAAATTTCACGAGTTCTTACTACGCTTTTGGGATCTAGGCAAACTCCCATCAGACCTTCGAGATGCAGTCATCATCACTTTGTATAAGAAGAAAGGAGTTAAATCAGACTGTTCAAATTACCGTGGTGTTACTCTGTTCTCCGTTGCTGACAAAATCCTGGCAAGAATACTTTTGAACAGATTAATACCCGCTATAGCAGAAGGAATTCTACCTGAAAGCCAATGTGGTTTCAGAGCCAACAGGAGTACCACAGACATGGTATTTGTTCTCAGACAACTGCAAGAGAAGTGTAGGGAACAGAATAAAGGTCTCTATGTAAGCTTTGTCAACCTCACCAAGGCTTTCGATATTGTGAGCAGAAAAGGTCTATGGCAGATTTTGGAATGTTTAGGATGTCCCCTCAAATTCCTAAAAATGATCATCTCACTTCATGAGAATCAGCGTGGCTAAGTCAGATATGGCAATGCACTTTCTGAACCCTTTCTAATATCCAATGCCGTGAAACAAGGCTGCATTCTTGCACCAACCCTATTCACAGCCTTTTTCAGCATGATGCTCCAAAGGGCCACAGCAGACCTCGATGATCAGGACAGTATCTACATTCGATACCGTACTGATGGAAGCCTATTCAATCTAAGGCGACTGAAGGCCCACACTAAGACCTTAAACCATCTTGTCCGGGAGCTGCTTTATGCTGATGACGCCACCCTGGTCACCCACACAGAAGCAGCTCAGCAGCATTTAACATCCTGCTTTGCAGATGCTGCTGAGCTCTTTGGGCTGGAAGTCAGTTTAAAGAAAACAGAAGTTCTCTGTCAACCAGCACCTCAGGAAGTCTTCCATCATCCTCATATCACCATTGGCCAATCAGAGCTCAAATCAGTCCAGCAGTTTAATTACCTGGGTAGCCTCATCTCCTCGGATGGTAAGATTGACGGAGAGATAGATAACAGGTTAGCAAAGGCATACAGTGCTTTCGGAAAACTCCATGAGAGAGTATGGCGTAATAAACACTTGAAGAAAAGTACCAAGATCAGTGTTTACAAAGCCATTGTGCTGTCTACTCTTTTATATGGTTCTGAATCATGGGTCATCTACCGCCACCACCTGCGTCTCCTAGAACGCTTCCATCAGTGCTGTCTCCATACAATCCTAAACATCCACTGGTCAGATTATGTGACCAATACATCTGTTCTAGAACAAGCAGCAGTCACAAGTATTGAGGCCATGTTACTGAGAACGCAGCTGCGCTGGGCAGGGCACGTCTCAAGGATGAAGGACCACCGCCTCCCCAAGATCTTGCTTTATGGTGAACTTGCCACCGGCTGCCGCAAGAGAGGAGCCCCAAAGAAAAGATACAAAGACTCCCTGAAACAACATCTCAGCCTTGGCCATGTTGATCACCATAACTGGTCTACTCTGGCCTCCAATCAGGAATTCTGGAGACACACCATCTATAACGCTGCTGCTTCCTTTGAGAAGGCACACAGGATCACTCTCGAGGAGAAAAGACAATGCAGGAAGAATTGTGTCTTGCAGAATATACCACCTAAGGATTCTTTCTGCTGTGCCTTTTGCAACTAGATTTGTCTATCTCATATTGGCCTTTTTAGCCACCAGCGTGCCTGTAACAAATGTGCATAGAACCTTTCCCAAATCTTCGTTTGCGAAGTCTAGCCATGATGACATTAAAGACAGTAACAGGGTTTATTTATAACATAATTAATTATCATCATATCAGAATGAATTACTTGTATTTAAGAGAGTCATTAGCAATAATTATTTATGCAATTAAAATCAGCAGCTAAGAAATACTTTACTATAGACTTGACCCAGCCTCCCATTAAGGAAATTCTTTACTCGCAACAAAGAAGACCCTCAAGATGGAGAGCTCAGCAGATGTGAAATGAAGAGCATTATTCCTTTACTGCAGTTATACTATCTGCCTAACATGAAATAAATAAGAAGATTAAGGTTTTTTCAATTATGACCTCCGTGTAATTAGAATTGGACATATGAACAACTGGATTTCTTCCACTGTCTTTTTAAAAGTTCCCAAAGTTTGAAGTATTCATAAAGTAAGATGTCTTTTTCAAGTGTTCCTCTATAGTCTTAAACATCTGGAGAAATTTTTCTTTACTTTTAATCCAGATAAATAGGCACTGGTTGTGAAAAACCAGGTGATATTCAATTTGATATGTTAGAAAGCAACAGATCTTTTACACATTATCGTATTGCTACTTTGAAATGTTACAATTCAAACCACAATATGTTCACAATCATACTTAAGCGAGATACAGTACGCAGAACTCCAGCTTGCTATCAAATCTGTAAGTTTTCCACTGGCCAAACAGGATCATATTTCCTGATTTGAAAACCAAATCAGAAATTCAAATGATACAACAGAAACAAAACTATGAAACACACTATTTCCATAAAGAATATTCTAGACTAGAAACTTCATATAGACTATTAAATAAAATTGATATTTAGTCATCATATCATCTGTGGAGCTTAAAAAAAAGGAATAAAATCTAATTTTAAAATAAAGCTCTTAATCACAGCTCACTATTCCAAGAGTCAGACGAGTAAAGTTCTCTGTGAAGAAAAACAGAAAGGAAATTTTAATACTGTTAGATATTCAACAAACTCATCAACATACACATATATGCCTCTGCAAAACTCTCTTTAATGTGTGATCTGCTAAAGCCACATGAAACCCCAACAACCTTGAAGGTGAAATCCTGACTTCATTGAGATCAGCGAAAATATTAGCACTAATATTAATGTGAATCCACCGTTTTGTTTGTTTCCAAGGTCCCTCTGAGTCTGGAAGGCACAGAAAAATTAAACTAGCTCAGATTTGGGGAACACTGCAGTGCTGTAAGATATTCTTAATTCATATGAAATATATAATTTCATTTCAGATGAAATTTAGCAATTAAGATGTCATTCAAAAACATTTGTAATATTTTTGTTTGCTTTTAAACTTAAAAAGCACAATAATGTTGATATTGCATATATGTTTTGCTGTAAATCTATATCTGTATGAATTTTATTGGAGGAAAAGAAGTAGTAATGTAAATAGCAGGAAATCTAGTCCATCCATTTTTCACTTCGACTGTCAACTTCAAACATATAGGTATCCTAGGTTAAATGGAAAGGTGCTCTCTTCTCTCTTTTACAAATTAATGCAAACATTTGTCTTCCAGAGTGTTCATGCAGTCAAACAAGGAAATGTTGCTATCATTATCCTGCATGTAACTGAGTATATTAATAAGATCTGAGTAAGGGTTAATCACAAAAACATTTTTCAGTGATCACCTCTGTAATCATGAATTCCTCTTAAGATGAAGGAACTTTAACAATGCCTTACTCAGGCTGAAGTTCTCATTTGAAAAATAGATGCTTTCAAGTAGATGCTATTTTTAAGTATTTTCCTTGAGTACTTGAACCCTCAGAGTCATCTTGCTACTTTTTTACTTTAGGAAACAAGGCTATAGAATATGCTACAATTTTACAATTTTAATGATAAGAAAAAGAAGGGACGAAACAACTGAACTGACAGCACATCCAAGACTGACTTCGTATTTCCAAAGGTCAATTCTCCAAGTTAATATAATCAATTAAACAAATTAATTCAGAAGCTGCACTTAGGACAAATTTTCCCAAGGCAAAATTGACAGGAGATGCTTTAAAAGCAAAACAGATTCCTTAAAATCTGAAGATTCCACTGAGTTTAAAGCCACTAAGGTGAATTGATACAGATTATAAAGAATTATAGTTGAAACACTGCATTCTTGGACTTCACCCTGATGTTAGTCCTTTGCAGAAATAACGCATCTAAGCAGGGTGACTCATATTGAGCAAATCAAAAATAAATCAGAACTCACAAGTCATATGATATCATTTCTCAGGTTTGCCTGAAAACCCACATTAGACCCACCTTACTACTGATGCAGATCTTCCACCTCCTCCCCCTTTGGTCATTCTGCTTATGGAGCAGGGGACACAGAGGTCCAGATACCAAAAGAATCAAGAAAAAATTACTATTCCATTGAGTCTGTCTTCTAACAAAGGGTTCCTGCATACCTGATGGCCTCAGGAACAACATCCACATCAGCAAAGCCACTGGAGTGAATCCAAGCAGTTTGCACAGCCCATGTGATTCCAGCAGAGCAGGTGACATGAAGCAATACAAGACCGTGAAAAGGAAGCTGAATAAAAATGACAGCCAACAGTTAAACATAGGAAAATTCCTGTAATATTCACAGAAAATGAATGATGTATGTAACAAAATAGGGCCCAAATGAAATCTCTGGTAAGTTAAATGTCATAATATGGTTTTGTACAATACAGCAGATATATACCTATAACTAGGCAGTTGTTAGTTATAAGCAAGCTGTGTAAGGTACAGCAGGAAATAAAAGATGGATTGCAGGGGAGACTGCACAGAAAAACAGGTCTTGTTCAAAAATTTTCTTGGAGCTCCTTACAAGAAAGTACTTACTCACCATTTCATAGACTAAGTTTTCCTTCTATATAGTTTTTAAGACCCAAAGACTTGACATTCCCAGTACATATTAAGGGTTTTTTCTAATTATTTCTAAGTTCCTCTACTGTTTTCTATTCTCCACTTCTAATTTAGACAACAAGAGTAATAATTACTTTGTTCATTTTTACCTTTTAAACATTACCTTTGGGCTGATAAGCATTTTCCCAGTTGCTAAAGGTAAGAAAAATAATTAATTAGCAATTGAGTCCAAATCTTAACTGGCACAGCAAGAAATGCAACCTAAACTCATGTAGGTTTGTTGAAAAGCAATGTAAAACAAATAATATTCACAAACTGTTTACAAATAATATGGGCACAGAAACAACACCTAAAAGCACGGAAACTAACTTCATCTTGTAAACACTGTCTGAACAGTTAAGAAAATTTTATTAGGTTTATTTATAATAACTCTTCTTAGAAACCTGGTTTCCTGGTTATCATTCACAATAATTTTCAAAGCAAGCCTTCCCACATGCTTTTGCTTGAATCTTCTCAAATATTCTTTGACTTTTTTTTCTTCCTAAAATGAAGTTTAAAACCAAACCTCTCTGTCTCAGGTCAAATTCACTTATTTTTTGTGAGTACATCCTGTTCTTACCCACTAACTATTAGAAACTGTTACTTTTGTATCACCTCAAGACTTTTTCAGGGACTAACAGGACACCAAGGCAATTTTATCCATTATAGTTTTTCCATAAAATTCGAGAGAGCAGCACATAAATTGATGCAGGTGATGATTTTCATTTTTGACCATTTGGTGAAATGTAGCAGAGAGCCTTGAACTATCCATGTGGACATGAACAGTGCTGGCAGGAACTTTTCAAACCAAGCTTGTCAGTGGAAAACACTGCAAGATCTTGGTCTTTTTTAAGTAATTAATTGTTCAAGAAAAAAATTCCCTTATAAATTTTTTCATCTTGGCATTTCATGCCTTATCAGCTACACAACTGTATTGTCTTCATTTCAGTTCTCTATTTTTCCCATGTTTACTCTCTGACACCGTCTTAACCTATTTTCCAACTTGGTATAAAATGCTGGAGGTCTCCCTTCCTGCTACACACTGCTCAGGAGTAGCTGCCTACACAGAAATGCAGCTGTAGTCATCAGACCCTTTAAGAGCAATCAATAAGGTGAATGCACAGCAGAAGTCATCAGCCCAGAATGGACAGATTTCCGTTCTGTGATGCTGCACATCATCAATGTCCCCATTAACTTCGGGACACCTGAGCTACAGCAGTCCTGCAGTGAACTAAAAATGACCCGTGATTATTTTGTGCTTGGTGCAAAAAGTGAGTTAAAATGCACAGGAGGGGTAGGGCAAAAAGTGACTAAAGATCTCCCATTTGAGTGAACTGGAAATACCTAAGCTGTGGTTAGCCACATTTATCCATGATACCATCAGGCAAACATGATTATATAATAAATATTTTTCCAAGTGGGGTTCAGAGGCATGGCCAAAGGCAAGCTTGATCTGCAGAGCAATGCATAGTGCCAGTGAGAGGGTCATTACAACCACAGGAGCCCAGTCCAGAACTTAAATGGAGCTTGCTCTCACTTTACCTCACAGACATAACACTATATGCATACTATATAATGCAAATATAGGGAGATACATGTGTCCATGTACCTGCAGAAGTGACAATGGCAGAGCTCTAAGCAGTTGCAGCCCCATCCCCTCAGAATGGTGAGAAGAGATGCCATTGAAGACCTTTGATATTGTGTTTCCCTGAACTGGTGTAAAAGCTTATTCCCAGATCAACAAAACCTGAAAACCTTTTTCCTAAAACTATAAATACCTAATTCAAAATTTTTTGCAAATATTTCCATAGTATCCTTTAAAAAACAAATAACAACAACAAAAACATCATACAAACAAACAAACAAAAAGACATAACAAAAAACCCCAACCAACACCAGAATCCAATTCCCAAAAAAGTGTTTCTGCACAGGGTAACTTCATATGGATCATTCTGTAATGCCACAAGAGGACACTCTTGAACACCTTTTTCTTTTAATGAGTGCTTTACAAGTCATTGTGTATTCAGTAGTAAATACAGAGGTCTGATCCCCAGCAACCCAGATCATAAGGACAATTCTTCTTATTCACCCAATCTTCCTGCAGTTTAGATTTCAGGTAGCAAATAATTAATTATTTTTTTTCTATATCTGCTTTAAAATTTTGTAAAAGTAGCACTTTATATAAGTTGGATCAGCCTTGGTTCTTAGAGCTTTTTCTTATATTCTGCTCATAACATTTCTCTGAAAGCATGAAACATATTTTACACTTTAGTTACAATATTGTTGGAATCTTTCTCTTTCCGTATATATATAAAGATTTGGTACCAGTACTCACATACCTTGTCTTTAATTGCTAGAAGCAACTAGACATCTATACTTCTTTAAAAAGTTACTTAGGAATTACATTTTGAGGAATGTAAAACTGTGTTCTTAAAACTAGTGGTTGTATTAAAAGTATTGAAATAACTACAATAACCTTGCCTTATCATTGTTTTAGGGACATTAGGTTCACGTTTTCTAGATAGATGTGAGCAAGTGATGAGTATATGTGAATTATACATTAAAAACACTTGAGTTGATGTAACCCAATAATCAGTTTGGGACAAAAGCAACAGAAATAAATAAAATATCTTGCTTCTTTATAGTCAACTCCTGTAGAATAAGATTACTTGCAGTAAGTCCTGTGGCCTGAACAAGAACAAAAAAAACTAGTTAAATGACGAATTAGTTTCTTCATACGTACATCTCAACAATAAACTCATTAGAAAGAGTAGAATTTAAGATAGCTGGGGATGCTGGTTATGTTTGTATTAAGCATGTCTCATTAGTAACTTCATTTTAAAGTTGTAATGAAGTTGAATGATACTGTTATCCAAGCTGAGTAGGACTTTTAAGGCTATTATAACTGTTAGTTGATTTGGGGGAGGAGAGGAGTGTCAAATTGTTATTCAGTAAGGGGGAGGAGAGGAACCTCAAATTGTTATTTGGAGGCACAAACTTACACATTTAACTTTGGCTTTCATTGTAGCAGCAATTAAGCGGATGCAGGAGACCCTGATTACCTGAGCCTTGACCAGTGTGTCTGGCTCTGGGATATTTTGCTAAGTCTTGCTTGGGTCCTCCTCCCATCAGCCAAACACTTGGATAAAGGTAGCTGCAAATAGGACTGTAGTCCTCACTCTGTATATCTTTGGGGAGAGTATAAATACCATAATTATGAAGGCTTTCTTGTGTACATTCAGAGCTATAAAATATTTTCACTAGATGTGAGGTCTCCTTTATTAACACTCAGTAATGGTTACACGATTTTAGATTTGCTATATTCCTTTTTCTAAGTTGTTATTTTGTGATTAATAACTTTAGCCTCTTCAGGGGAGTATCTTGTGATTTAAAGTTCTGCTAATCACTCTTGCTAAACGCTCTTCTTGATGTCCTGCCCAGGGAGTCCTGAAAATGCCAGAAGTCAATATGCAAAGTAAAACCATAAAGCCAGAGCCACTACTCAAAGGTAACAGAGGCACCCACAGAGCCAAAATCTTTGAAACAGATGCTATTTTACTTTATAAAAGTCCTGAGTGTGCTGGATTATAGGATAATTTTCCATAATTGTAGATTTTTAACAAATATGTAAGTAAAGTGAGTGCTGCAATACAAGTCATAAAAATTTGCACACATTAACCCACTGTAAAAAATTGCACAAACTTCAGCACACGATATTCAGGAATAAGTTGTACATGTTTTACAGCTCAGGAGAATTACTAGTCAAAGTACTACTGAACTTAAAGGGATGAGAAAGAAACTGACAACTGACTTTAATGTTATTAGTTGTGCTTTTTGTAAATAAGAAGAATGAGAAGGAATTAGCCATTTTAATGCATTGCCAAAGATTTAGCCTGCCCTGTTAGTGACAAACACTGCTACAGCTGTACTTTCCCTTAAGGTAGGATGGCCAAACTGCAGTTCACAAACAGTGTAAAGCCGGTGGTCATGCAGCTGATGCGCGGGGCTGTGGAGTGATGTTGCAGCCAGTGGGGACGTCAGTGCCTGAGAAGCCCCTGGTGCTGGTCTGGCCCTGTCACTGCTCTGCAGCCCCCCCAGGAGTGGCAGAGGGACAGGTCTGCAAATGCAGTGCAGGAAGCACAGCCTCTGCTGTGGAGGCAGATGAGTCCCCACCTGATCTCAGTGTTTGTAGTGCAGTGTTTGTAGTGCTGGGCGTTCAGGGACTGCACACGTCTGCACAGGGGCAAGAGAAGCAGGAGGGACCTGGATATGCAGAGTGTTCTGGGGACAGAAAGGGTGGACAGAGCTATGGGCTATACTGAATTTCAGTGCAATGGTTTGGATGTCCAGGATGTGTACTAAATTACACATGAGAGGTGAAAGAAGAAGGAAGGCTTTGGAAATGAGTATTTTGACAGGAGGAGCTTGGTTCTTTGTCAAGGGTAATTGCCTAAATCAGAACAGCAAAGGAGACTTTGATCAAAAGGACAATATACACACAGGAGTAAGTTATAAGTATATGGCTGGCAATAGAAATTGTTTTCAATTTCTGAGCTCCCTTCGCACACAAAACATGCCAGCTATGCTACTGTAAGGGTACTTAAAATAGCATAGCTGTAGGGCAGTTTGACAAGGGCACTACTCCCACGTTAGAAGAAGAGATCAGCCCTTTCTCTGAGCAGTTCATGCTCTTTAGAGTCATGATGTTTTATCTCATTTTTGAGGTTCCAAAATAACTTTTGGGCAAAGCAATGTGTGTGGGAGAGAACAGGGGGAAGAAGGCAAGAGAATTTTCCATCCATCTGAGATAGAGAAAGTTGTGCGGATAGAATAATGGTCTCGAATATAAAGTAAGTAATCCTTCTGGTGAGCTGTCCAAAGAAAATACAGGACAGCTATTCTGGTTTAACAGTAAGCTGAAATTGCACAAAGAGATAGGCAACTATGAAGCGAAGTTGACTCAATCTGTTTTTCACTGGCAGTTGATGTTTATTTTGGATTTATGCCTATTATCACAGCACAGATATATCCTTACATCACCTTTGTTTTTACAGTTCCCTGTGGACATACCAGGGTCTCAGAATGAAATGGCACATGCCATCAGCTAGGCAAAACCAGTAAAGGAATAGTGATGGTCATGAGAGGATCATGAGGCTGTGCTACTGAGTTTGGCATTTCCAGTGGTTATACAACTTCTGAGTGAGGATTACAGCTGTTGGCTTAGATCTCAAGAACAAGATCAAGCAAAGTTTATGCTCAGAATCCTTTTTTTTTTTAATTTGGCTTTGCAGAAGTCTTTTTTGCCATACCTAAAGTTTATATCTTTGTGTCCATCCAGCTGTGTGAAGAAGAACCTGAATATTTGAGAACATGAAGATCTGAGAAAAAATGGGGACACATGAGGTGACATTGAAGTTTTTAGTGCCAGGTTCATTGCACTAGAATTTAATTCAAAAATACCTGCAGCCCTCTCAAAACTTCTCTTTAAGGAGCTATTCATGTGCATAATACTGAAAATTAGGAAATACTTTAAGGTGGTTTTAAAACCAGACTTTTCAGGAGACAGTACATGCAGTAGAACTTTTCATTACAGATTTGAAATAGGATATATAGTATTACAATTGAGAGGTTTTCCACCTTCTTCTGTCTATCATCTTTCCAGAAATACATGCCCTATTAAATCAATATATTTGATTATTCTTTGATAAAATCAATATTTATTATATAATTAGATAATTTTACTTATTTATTTCTATATAATTAAGTAGATTCAAAGAATATACTTAATTATTCTTCAGTCAAAGAAATGTAACATTTCACCTTGATTTCTAGTCCATTTAAACCTGTTCCCTTCATCTTTTGTAACTGGCAGTTAGTAGGTGGCATTTGTTCATCAGGACACTGATGAAGATTCTAGGGAGACACTTTGATTCTCTAGAGTACCTGCCATTTCATGCACTCAACACGCCTATCTTCATTGAAATGAAAAATGAGAAAAAATGGGAAAGGTCAGAATGAAATAAATAGAATAAGTAATTTTTCAAGCATATGTTGAATTTTTATTTTTATAACTATTTTTTGTACTCCACCACTATATGATGCTGAAGTAGAAATTAATGTCTTATTGTTCTTCAATGTATTGCACAAGCACTGAGCTTTGGTTGGTTATAGCAGGAAAACTTTTGTGATATGTTATGCCACAGCTTTAAATTCATACTACATCCTTAAGCATCACTTCAAAGAGACAGATAGTGCCCATGATTTCTAGGAAGTAGCTACAAGACCTGTAAAGGGCAAGCTGTGAATTTTTGTAACAGTGTAAAATAAATTGCTGCAGGGAGTTCATTTGGCTGAGATGAACATCAATAACCTGCCTTAAAAGAAAGCAACTGCAAGCAAGACAGCTTCTAAGTGTCAGAACATCTCCTTCAGATTGCTAAGGACAAGGCTGATGAAGAATTCAACTCTGTAAAGGGGCAGAGTGAAAGACGTAAGACTATGGGATCAAAGTCTTGTAAGATGGACATCTAACAGCTGAATCGGCAGAGATTACAAGGTGTCTCGGACCCTCTTCCATGTGGAACAACAGCTTTAAGAAAATCTACAGCAAATCCATGGAAACAGAAGAGACAATTATTTCCTTTGGGATTTAAAAACAAACAAAACCCAACAAAACCAAACAAAAAGTTAAGAAACATACCCTGACTTCCAAATAAAATTTCTTACCTACCAGTGATCTCCAGTTTGGCCAACACAGCTGTTGTCAAGTTTCTACAGCAACCATTAGCACCAATTAATAGCACTGATTAATGCAGTCGGATTTCTTCAAATGCACATCTGGCGTGACATTTCAGTGAGTTGTAATTTTACAGAAATTTGCAGGTAGTTATTCATAAAGAATTAATGACAAATGCTAAATTTCTACTGAAACTAGAAATATTTTGTTTCATAAATACTAGTTTCATTGTGGTAAGTACTTCAAAATGCAAACAGTGTTGATATACTGTGTTCTTATGTTAAAGCAGGAACACAACCTCTTTTAAGGCTGTGTTATAAGCTACACCATTTTAACTGAATCAATAGGTCTACCTGCACTATATAGTCCTGTCCCTTTACATTTCAAATTGCCAGTCTATGTAGATTTTCATTCTATACAGTATAGTCATATCTGCATCTAAATGTTTTATGTGCTCAAGAAACTGCTTCTATTTCTCTTAGCTCCCCAAAATGATATGCAATTGCCTCACTGCAGACTGTACATTTCTTACCAAATACTTTTGCACTGTCTGATCTCCAAACCAACTCAGTGTAAGCAAGCTCCCTCCAAAAGGTGCACAGCTTTGCTTGCATAAGAGTCTAGCCAGACCTGCCTCCAAACTATTGCAGCCACAGGTCACCACGAGGGCCTGACTGTAGAATCAGCCTCTCAATTTGTATTCTGCGCATAGCAATTGTATTTTGGGGCAAATGCAAGACTCTCACTAACTTTTATGTGGTAACCAGGCAAACCAATAGGCTCTTGATTATGAACCTAAAGCTACATTAATAACATCTTATCTTAAAGTATTTTTAGTGCAAAAGTTCTAAGAAATCTGTACTATACTATGTACCAAGTATTTCTTGACAAAAGCTGTTATTTATAGAACATCTTTGACCACAAGAACTGTCATAACTGCAGAAAGCTTTTCTCCAGTGTAATTTTATTAGGGATTCCTGCCATCATATCAACATACAAAACAATCAGGATGCTGACATATAGAAATGTGAAATTCACCGTACAAAGATAAGGCTCAAGTTACAGGTATATTTTCCCCTTACACTCCATGAAATAAAACCATTTTTAATTCTTCCCAGAGTTGTGTTTATAAATGGTAGACAAATCACAAAATAGATTTCAAGTACATAACATTTTACAATATAAACCAAGCACAGACAGAAATACACAATACTGTACCTATAGATGCTGCATTATCCAAGTCTGTCATCCTTACTAACAAAATATGATGCTGCTACTTTCTCTGAATATACCCAACCATACCCTTCTGTGCGTATGACATGGTCCTGGCCTTTAAGTTACAAGAATCTCATGACTTTCAGTTAAATTATGTTGATAGACCAAAGAATATCAGGAAGGAAGGGAAGAATTTTAAAAGGCCAAGCCTGAATGCACATGGTTAGTAAACGTAAGGATATGTGCACACACACTTGCATTTAATCCTACATAAAACTTCACTGCACTGCAGATTATGTTTTCATGCAACTGAGCTATTTTCTGATAGAGTTAAATCAAGCATTACAATACTCCTACTCCTGGAGTATTCAGGGACAAGACTATAGGATCTAACTTTTTTTTTCTAAGTTGTTATCAGACTTCATAGGAGCCTGTATGGAACCATGTCTGCACAGTGCAGCAGGATGTCAGCTCTCACAGCCTTTACTACTCAAAACACCTTTTGTGATGCCTTTGTTTAGAAAAAATGCAAGTGAATTATTTCCTGTGAAGACCAAATATGTGGTTAGTTCCCTTACCATTTCTATTAGGCTGAATGATTATTACATCATGGGAAAGGATCATTTAGCTGCAAGTAGCACAGGAATAAATACATATCAAATAATTAATCAATAATGATTCTGCTGGGGAACAGATTGGCAAGGACAAGGACAAGAGAAAAAAAGCAGTTATTTAATTTAGCCTTTGTTGGTGGGGAAATGAACAGCAATCCAAAAGTTTTCAACTGAGAAAAGGAACTCCCAAGCCCTATAACTGTTCTGTTGTTTAAAAACTGGAGAAGATTAGAAGGGAAGAGAAATCCTCTAAGCAAATCTAGATACTTGCAAAGTCTTACATGAGAAAATCAAGCAAAACCAATTTGCTGATATTGAAACTAAAGGAATTTATTCAGTAGGAATTAGACATCTGGTTATAATGTGTTAAATGTGTTAAATCTAATAAACTAGCCTCAAATACGTCTCCAATTCATAAATATCTAAGCTGGAGTAAGACTTTGAAGCCAAAATCAGAGCTCCCTAGTTTAAACAGGAAACAAATCTGCACTAAGATGGGGAAGGGAGAGGAATAAAAACTTTCTAGTTTTAAATACAACCTCTGTGATATATTTGAGGGCCTTCAAATGTTCTCAGCATTGACAGGATTTTTACTTAAGTATATTCTCTAAGCTACATTGGAATACCTTTAGATATACAAATCCATGTTACACAAAACAGCATTAGATCTTGTAACTGGGCTAATAGTAACAAGGGTAAGTATGCTGTTATATGTGAAAGGAAGCATATTAGTATACACAAAATTTGTCTTAGATATTAGTAATAACGGGCATCAAGGATGAAGATGCATCTCAAAGTGTTTAAGCCTTTAACTGTGAGCCAATAGAATACTTTATGTCAACTGTACAGCCTAATGTTTTGCTTTTAAAAAGGAATATGAAAAATTTATTCCTTTTCCTCCTTTTCCTGTTCTTTATAATTCTCAAAAGTAAGTCTCTCACCTATTGATTTAGTTTTGGCTCTTTTTCTTTTTTTTTTTCCTACTTACTATTATTGTCTTCCATGTTATGTACAATAATCTACATTTAGACTGAAAACTCTATATCCTTCTAAATGTACTTGGACTACCTTGTAATGACTTTCTACAGCACTGATAAAGTGGAACACAACCTAACAGATAAGAGGAAGGATCATTTCAGTTCTGCTCACTTTCGCAAGCTTTACAGCAGTGCCTTTCAGAACTTCTCCTGTGTACTTGCTGTCTTTCACCTCCCCCAGGCAGCCTCTACTGAACTTGAGTGAACTTTCTATGTGTTTCCCAAACAGTCCCTCTGTATAGAGCTACATTAAACTCATTCATTCTCCAGCCAATAGTTTAAAAACAAATAATTGCTAAAGCACTAAAAACACCCTACATGCCCTTGTGTATTATTCTTACCAATGGGTACATTTAAATAACATCATAAGTTGTCTTTTGCTAAAAATTTACCAAAGTATTTTAAACACATAAAAATGTAAAGAACAAACAAACAGAAAAACAAACAAAAAACAAAACCCCACATAAACATTGCTTGTATAGGCATTGGTTAGAAGAGACTGTTGCACTAAGGAGTATATTCAAAAAGATTTTCTTTCAGTATCATCAGTTTTAGTGTCATGGATTGAAAGGTTAAAGACAATCAAACTTATTGTGACTCTCTCTTATATAATGTAATAGATAAGCAGGAATTCTGAAACGTAATTAAAATAAAGCTTCTTTTTGGTTATTGAAAGGCGATTGTATAAGCCTGTAATGAAAATGGCAATTTAAATATGTAAAGGGAATTTCAGAACCCGAAGAGTTTGTAACAAACTGTATATGAAGGCAGCTATCAACTGATGGGTCCAGGGGCATTATGGAAAGCTGGCTCTAACTGAAATTTTGAATATAGCCCTTAGTTATATCATATTTATGCAAAATTTAAAAGCTGCCCAGCATATCACGCATGAAGTTTATTTTGCAAGCCACCCACTGCCTAAGGGGGCAGTAATATTCAATATGAAACTGCTGAAACTCCGGCGTCTGACGGATTTCATGGAGGAAAGAGATTTGAAGGTCCGACTCCAAGAGAACAAGAAAAAGAGGGAACACAAACAATAACAGTCCAAGGCCTACAAGGAAAAGTCTGGAGAAACTCTTCACAAAAGCATTCACCTCTATGTTGCCCATTAGAAAGTCATAGCTCCACCTAAGCGCTCTCCGAGCTTCTTTCAGTTCTTCCTCCTCTGCAATTAAAAATGCATTTTCATCCACTTCAAGTTCCTCAAATGAATCTGTATCATCTTTCTCATTTTCTGCTCTCAGACAGGTATCAAAAAGCATGTCAATCTCATGATCAACAGGGGTGGGCAGTAAGCTGGCGCTAGGATTGTATACCAGTTCTGAGATGGTTAATGGTTCCTCTTTCATCTTCTCTTCCTGTTCAGTGTCAAGATCAACATTCTCCTCAGTATCCTTAATTGGGGAGCTTGAAGTCACAGGTACTGAAGTCTCATCTTCCTTTGGCAGCTGAATACCTGAAAAAAATGAGATTAAAACAATGATCCTAATTTCTGGTGCCCTGGTAACAAAACTCAGCTTTCCAATAATATCTAACAGACGTTTGAAAAGAAGATTCTGCAATAATTTTGCATGTTGAAACCAGTTCATACACAATTAGCAAAAATTGAAAAAGCTCTTTATGAGGGCATCTTTACAACACTGCAGTACAACAGATCTGCTTAACATTGTCTGATACAGCTACTGCTATTAATGGCATAGTGCAAAACAGAAAACAGAACAATTTATTTCTACTGGCAATCTGACTTCTGCTATGAATGGATGCCTACTACATGTGTGAATTGGTGCTATTTGGTGAATAATAACAACCACCACCACCTACGTTTATTTCTTTGAGAAGAATGAGTGTGATAGATAATAGCTGAGGTTGAGAGCTTTTAATAGGACATGACATTAAAAACAGGCACTAGATTATCATGATAAATTCATTTTAACAGTAGAGAGGACAAAAGGAAGGAAGGTTAACACACGATATGAGGATTAGGTATCATTGAAATAGAATGAAAATGCCTTACCTGTTAAATAAGTTCCTTCTTATGTCTCAATTTTTTTTTCCAGTCATCTAATTCTTAATATTCAGCAATCTCTTTTCTCTCTCCTCTTTAAATTTTTCTCTCCCCTTTATAGACCAGTCTTTCTTATGACCCCACTCTCTGTCCAAGCTCTTTCCTCTCAAAGCTTGCTGTCATTTTTCCAGCCCACCACTAACAGCAATAAGTCTGAAAAAAAGTCTAGCTGTTTACAGCTACAGCAACACTGCAGTGACCGCTGTTAGTTGTCAGTTGCTGGAGTGGAAAAGAGGAGAGATGGGCACAGACTTCCCTTACAAAGTGGTATTAAGATACTCTCTCACGGAAATTTCTCCTTTTACATCTTCAAAATGACCCAGACAGACATCTCCCCCTGTAAATTATCTTTTCCTGCTCTCTAGACCTCACTGGTCACACCTCCAGGTGAGGATGCACATTTTGGCCAACTGACCAAAAAGACCATTTCTGCTTCCTCTCACTTCATTCCTGAGCAAGGCAGCTTGTAAAGCTAACCCAGGAAAATAAGGGGTTTTCTTATTGGGTTAGCTATCTGATGTTTTTTCTGCCTGAAGTGGCTTGTCATATATTCCCATGAAGGCAAGGATTATTACTAGGGGTGAAGAGAGAGAGCAGGAGAGTTCCTTTTCCTAGCAGATGTGCAGAGCTGAAATGAAACCTTGTCCTCAATAAAGAAAATTCAGGTTTCTCCTCATTAGTTTAATTTGATTGCCTAGCTAATAATTCCTTGCCTCAACTACTGTGTCCTCTCACAGCCAATTTAGAAACTCATCACATTTCAGCATGAAAAATGTTTTCTGCCAGAACTTAATGGTTACACGAGTCTTTACGTTAACAAATACACTTGCCACAGTCAACAAGGGGAGGACACAAACTGACTGAAACTAGACACAAGAGCATATGAACATGAAGTGAGAACAGATTTGGGGGATCTTTCTCCTAAGCATACTTTAGCAGCAGGTAATGCTGGATCATCAAACCATACTGAGTCCCTTGAGAGTGCACTTCTGATAGCTTAAAATACAGAGGCCGAAACTTTTAAAGTCTGGAGCCCAAATACACCTATCTTTAGATACGAAAATACTGCAATTGGATTTTCAAATGTGCTTTTCACTTAATAGGAGTAAAAATGGTTTAAAGAACCTAATATCATTCTCCCAAATTTGAGAATCCTGGCCATAGGCCTCTCTATATCTGCTTAGGTGCAAGGTCAGTAATACATCTTCATCATGTTTCTCATCATAGATAGGACAGCTGCAGCTACCGCAAAGAAAGGTCACCCCAATTTTTGATTCTTGAGCTTTCTCTTCTTCCCCAGCGTAAATTCCAGCATGCATATAATACACAGTGAACATGAACAAGATCATATTAACTGTCATTAAAACTATATTTTTCTCAAATAACTGGCAAACTTCTGACTTTGAGATTAATCTGCTGATAGAAGGCAGGAGAGGAACTTTTCAGATCAGTGTTTCTTGAAGGGGCTGTATTAAAATTGAAATGTGTTGCAATTCTGAAGTAGACATCAAATTTACATTCCACTATTTAATTTCAACTGGCAACAAGAATTTTCAACTCTTTATGTATTGTTAAGACATATTAAATCAAGGTAACTGCATTTTACATCAGCCATTACAAGTGTCAATAAATTACATATAAACATTTGAAAATTTAAAATGGGCATTAACTGCTGCTGCAAGCTCTTTTCCTATTAAAAAAAATATGTAAAGCTGTTCTTTTTATTCCTTTATATTCCCCATAACACCACAACATTTCTTAAGTCTAGAACCGAGGAAAGAATTGGCTATTAACCATAGTCGATTAGATTCCACAGCAAAGTTCCAGTCACGTTACAATATACAGACAAGTATGTTGAGCGACTTATATTTTGATGGTGTCAAAAGACACAACTGTAACATCATTATGGCACATATAATTTACAATACTTATGCAGGCACAAGTATATATTAAAGCATTGAAATTCAAAATCATTCAAGAGTACAATGAATATTCCAGTAATACAAATTTAAGAGAGGAGTAAGTTTTTCAGATTATTTACTTTTTGGATACCCTTCAAGAGAGCCAGCTATCTGAAGTAATACAAACAAGCTAAAAAACCCAAAAATTCTCAAAGTGTTCCAAAGAAAAAAGAGAACATAAAAGCTAAAGCAAACTCAAAGCCAAAAACCCTTTAATTACTCTACAACGCTGTTGCAAATTCTTTACTCCTATTCATACACAACAATTATTTTGCTACTTCTCTTATAAGGTATCATTTCATATATTTTGTTGGCAAGATTTTGAAAAGTCTACTATTCCTTTAATAATAGTTAGAACTAATATTGTGTTTAGATTTAAAAGAATATGAATTAACTATTAAATTACATTTGAGAAGAACTTCTTCCTTCCATTCTTTATTTTATATTTTTACTGGCAATTTACATTACATAAATCAGAATCACTTAATATAGATTACAGGAATATCAAATAAGTTAACTCAGTTTTATTTCTGATATTATATTCCCATAGCAAAAATTTGCTACAGTTTTCTGCCAACTGGACAAACTTTACAGCGCTAGAGATCTCATTATGCTAGCCAAAATTCAGTATTTCCCTTCCACCAAATGCTGGGATTGCTCCAAAACTCTAACTTGTAAGAGCAGACAGGAACATGAACAGCTGAATAAGACATGAGATTACTCTGTTCATCTGCTGTGAACACGAACGTGTAAGAGCTCTGACATAAAAATTGTCAGCTGCTAGTATTTCAAAAGGGGCCAGAACGAGCAGCTGAGGATTAGCAGGACGAAGGGCAGCTCCAGCTCCATCATTCCTAAGAAGGTGCAGTTGCTGGAAATACAGCACCCCAGAAAAATGTATCCTCTGCTTATTAAAAAATTCAGTTCACACATCGTCTGGTGGCCGGATATCCTTCACACAGCTTTACTTACCAGACATGCAAACACAATTACACATCTGTAACAGCTTTGTATAGTGAAGAAAGGAACAAATGTGAATATATGCTTATTTTAAATAGAGAAATGGAAAATATATACAACCCAGAAAGAACAGCTCCAGGAACAATTCATACATACACGTGAAGAAATAAGGCCAGCCAGGCAGCAATTAGGACAGATCCTTCCTATCCATTTTACTACTTCCTCCAGAAACATTGTGTATTCCTTTGCTTATTTTCAACTTAACAAAATTGATATGTACTATGAAAAGAATCACCTTTCAGAGGGAAGGAGAAAGTGACTTTCTCACATGAGCAAAGTGCCTAAATGTCACAAAAAAAATGTAGGAGAATGAAACAGAATCTAGAATTGCACTAAACTCAAATATTTCCCTACACAGGATCTATCTCAAAGCAGTATCTCCATCGCAGCCAGACCTCCTGCCCTCAAAAATAGGAGGTAATAGATTTGTGCCATACCCACATCCTGTGCCCATAGAAGACACCTGTTCCAGCTTTGCAAAGAGTGTTAATCAATGACAGTTTATAGCAACTCCCTTTTAGGTAATGACCTGGCTTTCCTGCTGGCCATTACTGTTTGTTTTAGTTTTATAGGAAGTTCTAGAAGGGAGCAAAGCTCTGTCCCAGTTGTCACTTCACGAGTTGCACGTTCTGTGACTCTGTGGTGTTACAACTCACCTCCCAGCTGTGTTGTGTGTTACAGCGTTCAACTAATGTCACAGCTAGTACAGCCCCTGGAGACGACTGCTCTTCTTTTCACACACCACAGAGGGCACCCAAAGCAGAGAGACAGGAGCAGAACAGAGCATGGAATACAGCAGGCATTCTGGGATGTCTGCTTCCAACCTCCCTCTGCCCCGGAAGGAGCTCAACCCAGAATTGTTGACCCCCTTCTAGAACCAGGATTAAGGAGCAAAAGGATCGAATGGAGTAGCAGGGAGAGAGAACTGTGTATCATGGGAGAAGGAATGAGAAGGAATTTCTCTCAAGCTGTCAGTAGCTAAGAGAAATAGCAGGACTGGTGAAGGGACTGCAGTGATTTAGTATCTAGCACCAGACAAAGGAGAGCAAGGCTGAAAAGAGCTGGGCACTGATGTGAAAGCTTAGCACCCAAGCAAAAGGGCAAGTTGGACATTTCAGCATGTCCGCTCAGCTTGGGTGAGCCCTCCTGGCACAAGTCAGTATTGTTCTGAAGTGGTCACAATCACAGTGGGGTTTTCCCAAGGAGTTATACCCTGTGCCATGAGTTTTGCACAACCTAAGTCCTCTCCTTAGGTGCTGATACACAGTTTTGGTATGCTGAAATACATATTTTATGCATTTGTACCCCAAAGGGAATGACATACCATAAACACTACAATAAAATCAAGGGGTTTAAGAACCATTGTAGCCAATGCACTAATCTGTTATGATTGGTGTCATATTAAACCAACAAGATGACTTGTACCTATTTGAAGCCAGTATTTAACGTCTCATATGTAAGAATATAAAATAGAAATCAATATTAATGCTTTTCAATGTTGCTACTATTTTTGAATAAAGGGAATTAGGTGCCTTCTCACAGATGCTTGTGTCCCCTGAGAGATGAATTCAATAAGCAAAGGCAGCCAGGAGCTACTGCTACTCGGAGATATATCACTGCAAGAAGCAGCTTCTCATATATCTGCTACATTAAGTGCTTTCTGATTTTCAGATGCCAAAAGAGTGAGAATATTCTAGTCTTTGCCAGGACTTAGTTAATTCTTGCCATTAGTTAATTCTTTGAATAAAACCTCATTTCTGAAATGAAGATTCAATACAAAAGCATAGATGACTTATATATAGGTGCATAAAAACTGAAGTAATTCAAAAGTCATCAATACCAGAGTATCAAAAGTAAGCAGTACCAGAGAAAGCATGGAAAAACAAATTTTAAAATGGCTTATGAAATTAAGGAAACAGACATATTTATTAACTGAAGGGCCAACTGGTCTTCGGCAAAGTGATTTCCTAAAGAAACACCACTTTGTTTTGGTTGCAGCATGAAGCAATACTGAATACTTTTTATTCCTTGGGTCACACTCCTTTTATGTGTACTGAAAAAGAGCTGAATCAAACTCTGCCCATGTCCCACCCTCAGTACTTTATGAAATTATTCAGTATCTAGAGCAATAAACCAAAAGACATTTACAATATGGCAGCCTCGGCAGCAGTAAAATGCTGAGCTGTCTCCACTACTGTATTCAGTTCATACTCAAAATCGGCTACCAGCCTATCTTAGTTTTGTCAGAAATTATCACTGTTTCAAAGTATTTGCCCCCACCCCAGTCCAAAAAATATACAAGGCCAAAATTCCAGTCCCTCGTTTGTTACCAATGAACAAATAAATTCCCAATTTTGTCTAAGATAATACAATAAAAGTCAAATTTAAGCTTCATCTCATTCATTCTCCATTTACAACTTTGTTCTCGTCAGTAATTTTTCCTTATTCTCTGCTGTACTTGGTGCAACATTGACATTTAGAGTATAACTACCTTTGCAAGACACTACTATTAACATAAGAAACTAGGGGGAGAGGGTTTAAAAAAAGGGGATTGAGTAAAATAAATGTAAATTTACCAGCCCTTCTGGCTGTGATCTTGGAGCCATGCCGCAGTAATCGAATGCACACTTCCTTGTTGCAGTGGTTAACCATCCGCAAATGAATGCTTCTCTTGGTTTGGATTTTTACAAGACATTTCACCATTTTGACTATTATTTCCTCTTCTCAAAGTCTTCTAAAGGCTCTGACCTTTTATATTAAGTTCCACTGAGTTTTGAGAGTCATTCTCACTGAATCAAATGACAAGCTTCTAATATGGCCAACAAAAATATCCCAGTAGGGAATAGAACCAGAAGTTATTTTTAAACATTTCCAAATGCCTCATAACATACAATACAAACTTTCACAGCATCCATCTCAGTTAGCAGTTGCTAGTGTAACAGCTGAACCACACACGCAAGCATAAAAATATCTAAGGCATCAAAACATGATGCAGTGAAAAAAAGAGTCCAGCATTTACAGTCTGTTTTTCACAGAATAAATGACAGTATCCCCAATATTTTTCTAAATAGCTTCAATTTGACCAATGATGTCAGTTCCCCATCACTGCCTGGAAATTATTTGTGGAACATGTATAGATAAAAAGAAAAATCCTATGCTGTGCTTACAAACCTTAGTTACAAGGCAAACCAATGAGATGAAAATGTTTTCATAAGCCTAGAATGAAAGCCGAGCTGCCTGTGTATAAACAAGAAGAAAAAATTTCTAAGTCTAGGAAAAATTTCTCTCCTTACATATTTGCTCCAGTTCCCACAAGTGGACAACTACTGGACACATTCACATGCACCAGAAACAAGAGTTGCTTCAGAAGGCTGGGCACTTCCCTGTTCCTGTCCAGTTGAGGTAAGCAGGTCCTTAAAAAAGCCATGACGCATGTATGCTCGCTGGTTGGATAACTCACTCCAGCTGGAAGCTGGAAGACAACCACATTACACTGTCCTAGCAGGAAAGAAGTTCGTCTGGGTACACTGAAACCACAGAGAGAAGATAAAAGAGTCTTCTGGTGGGGAAGTAGTCTCTCACTTCCCAGAATATTCACTTGTAATGTTTACAACATCTTTGTAAGTGGATACAGATAGCACAAACATACATATTCTTCATGAGTCTTCATTACCTGATGTCCTTGTTCCCTCTGCATGAAAAAAATCAATGACATGCATGCAAATATGGGGGGGAAAGGGGTAGGAAAGGGGTTCCTGAAAATATATATTTTACACCAAGCAATTTCTCCCGTGAAAGACACCTGTTTCAATGGAGCTTCTAGAAAACATCCTTATGGTGGTTCCTTTCCTCTCCTAGCCTCTATAGTACAAATACTCAGACGTGGTCCTTTTTACTCCTGAAGAGCAAACATTTCTCTCTTCCTTTCCTTCTCTGCATGCACTTTCATGTGGGTGTGAGCAAATCAAGTGCACCTTCACTTTCTATGTCCATTTTATCACCACTTCAAAAGTAAGACTTTGTCTGCTTTTCTCATCTTTATTCTCATAACTGTTGTAGCAACCAAAATAGAATCACTAAAATCTCACTAAAAAGGGTTGAGTACCCAGCTACAAAAACTGGAAAGCATAAATTCTTACAGAAGTCTAACTACCAATGTGTTCAATACACATAGAAAAGCCTAAACAAGGACACAAGTGTCACCTGGACAAGGCTGTGAGATATTTCCAACATCTGAAACATTTCCAAATGCTTCATAATGTACCTTACAAACCTTCACAGTGCTCATCTCAGCTAGCAGTGGTTAGCATAACAGCTGAACCACACAAAAGCTTAAAAACATTAAAGGTTACAAAAATTAGTGCAGTGGAAAAAAAGGCCAGAATGAGCTACTGCATATCCATGTTGATGAATAAATATGTATCATTTATGTTTCATGTGACCATGCTCATGCAAAAGAGAAATGACTGTGTGATTTCAAGTCGCTTTCCATAAACCATGTATATGCAACTAAGAGAGATTTATGTTGAAATCTTACAACTAAATCAACAATTCCCTGACTCTACTATCTGTCAGCAAGAGAGTGCCTACAAGAAAAAAAAAAAAAACAAAACCAAAACCAACCAACCAAACAAACAAACCCAAGTTGTTCCTATGAAAGCTCCATATACCTCTCCTCTACAATCAAAGCTTACAGAGCTCAGAACTCACACACAAACAACTAGATGGATGGTAGCATGTTCTCATTCCCGTAACTGAATCATTAAGGTTGCAAAAGATTTTTAAGATCATCAAGTCTAAACCTTAACCCAGCATTGCCTTGTCAGTTAAACCATATCCTGAAATGCCACATTCACACACCTTTTGAACACTTCTAGGGTGTTGATTCAACCATGTCTCTGGACAGTCCATTCTAATGCCTGATCACCTTTATGGTGAAGAAATTTTTTATATCCAAACTAAACCTCCCCTGCTGCAACAGGAGGCTGCTTCCTCTTGGCCTATCATTTGTTACCTGGGAGAAGAGATGACCCCACCTGGCTACAGCCTCCTTTCAGGTAGTTGTGGAGAGAGATAAGGTCTCCCCTCCGCCTCATTTTCTCCCAGCAAATGACTCCAGCTCCCTCAGCCACTCCTCAGAGGACTTCTGCTCCAGACCCTTCCCCAGCTCTACTGCCCTTCCCTGGACACACTCCAGCAATTCAATGCCTTTCTTGCACTCAAGGGCCCAGAACCAAACACAGGATTTGAGGCACAGGCTGACTAGTGCCGAGCACAGGGGGTCCTTTCCATGGTCCTTGCTCCATGCATAGTTGAACACATTATGTTTCTTTAGTACTGCTATAGGGATTCTGTGGCTGCATTCTTTTACCATCTGATTTGGGTGAGACAGCTTTCTGCCAGTCCTGATCACTTGGCAATTATTTTGCAGGTGGTAGCTCATTATCTCTGGATCTTTTAGCACTTGATGCCATCAGGGCTTCGCATATTTGAGCAGACTGTATTGTATTTTTAAAAAAAGGCAAAACCATACCTCTTGAGCCACAGGATATTGAAGGGGTTTCAACAAAGTGCTGAAAACTTCTTTTAAGTCGCATGATACTTTTGCAGTCAGATTTCATGCATGAATTATTTGGCTAATGACATTGACTTTTGCCTTTGGAACAACAAAAGTGAAAGTATACTTCAGTGGGCCCAGTCATATAGAGAGACACCAATGCTGTTTCATGTGTGTAGCAGACTAAAAGCAGTCTCTCAGTGCAGTTGTGTCAGTCTCAGGGCTAGATGTCTCCCCCCTCCCCACCTCCTGCTCATACCCTTACCCTCATACAGGACCTTGCCTGACACTCTGATGAGCCACTCGAAGGTTGACTCAGGCAGTAGCAGGGCACTGTAAAGTTAAGGGGCTGTTGTTTTGTTGTTGTTACTGGGGGGAAGGGGTTAGTTTGGGTTTTTTTGTTGTTGTTGTTTTGAATTTGTTTAAATTTACTTTTTTTTTTGAAACTCCTTCTCCCAGTTCACTTTGAGGTGCAAGGGAGAAGATGGGAATCCACAGAAGTAGATTAAGTACATGTTGGGGAGAGAGCCAACGTCAGTGTTAGAGAGCTGTGAGATCAGTTCAAGCTGCACTTGATATTATAGCCAAGTTTGCTGCAGGAAAATATTGTAAAAGGCAAAATACTGTTAACTTAGCAGTTGATGGTATTTAACTACACATAAAAGATTCTACAGGAAACCCAACAGCAAATATTTCTATTAACTCATAGTAGTAACAACAATCTGTCTGACTAAAAGGAAATAAGATTTTCAACTTACATATTACAAACATTTAAAACAAGCACTGTCTGTTGAGCCTTTAGCAATAAGCCACCAGTTTCAAAAAATGGATTTCATTGCTCAGAGTCGTAAGTGAGGTGTAGCAGTCTTACAAGCAGCAAGCTGTTGTTACTCTGCAGTGAGGGCAACTGCCTAGCAGAAACACAGTGGTGTTACTCGGCTGCAAGAAATTGAATTCTCAGATATAAGTATTTCACAGCAGAGGTAAACAAGTAATTGTTAAAATTAACAGCTGCTACTACTGATTATAACAAGCTATGCACACAGACTAATTCACCCTGTTCTCACTAAATTCAGTGTTAAAACACCAAAGAATGAGCAAAACATACTCATACAACTATTATAAAATGAAATTAGGACATACTCTCATGAAAATGAAGATACTTGCTCAGCTGTTTTCTGTTTCCCAATAAATGACCATAACAAGGAATCAGCAAGGTCACATTTCCCAAATTCAGAAGCACTTAGCTCACTACATCTCAAGCAAGAACCACTGTCAGGTTTTCTTGGTTGGCTTCCTTTTTTATTAGGAAGAAGGCAATTATCCTCCTTTTAATTCACATCGTTCTTTGTAATGACTGGATCTCAAAAAGAAAGGAGTTAAATGTGATTTTTAAAATACCAATAAATAAATAAATACATGGAAAACCTCATTCTACAAAATGCACTCAAACTGCGCTTCCAATAACATCCTTTTTTGTCAATGGGATTAAGTTAGAAGAAAATCTTTCCTAGCTGACCTTCAAATAATGTCCTTTTTGTCTATGGTATTAAGTTAGCAGAGAGCTTTTCATAACATTAAAACAGAAAGAAAGAAATGTAAAAGTAAAGGGAAGCAAGATACCTAGCAGTAAACTGCCAGTTTTCACTTGTGAGTAACTGCAGTCACTATCTAGTAAAATGGTGTTATGTTGAGGTTATTTATTTCCTAAGATCCTTTTGCCTAACAATCTAAAAGAAGATTTTTGAAACACAAATCATAACAGAAGTAACCTTCTTCACAATGAATCTCACATAAGGCTTGTGCACAGTTTCTGAGCATGACATGCAGAGACATAATGGTGTACTAAATGACATTACTAGATTTTTTCCTGCATCCCTGAGTCAGTAGCAACCTTATTCCACATGTTTTATAACAAATATTGGCAGGAATTGGGTCAGTGACTCACCTTCATCTAGTGGAACATCTTCCTCCTCACAGGGAGAAGGAAGGAGAGGCTGCAGAGGTTCCATATTGATTATGAGTTGCTTGTTTAACAAGGGAGAACTCCGACTCTGGGTAATGCTGGTTCTAAAAAAATGAGGAAAAACAGGGTCAGTTTACTCAGGGAAACAACTGCAGTCCAACACGTCTAACTTCAGAATCATTTTGCGTAAATTACACTAGGCCTTGAGCTATCATAACAAGCTTTGCACACTGAACACTGCTTTCAGTCACGTTATGTTGCACCTTCAGCAGATACAAAATTTCAACATCCAAAGAGTAGGAGAAGTTTTTGCTGGTTTAATTCTTTTACAAAGCCTGACTTCCTTTCTTCTTAGGCAGGATCTCAGTGTGTTGCTCCTCTCCACAGTGCACAGCATACATTAGTATTTGGCTTCAAGGAAGGGGAAGGTAGAGAGGATACAAACAATTTTCTTGACTTTGTTCCATTGCTTTTAGAACTGGGTAAAGGATTTGTTATGGTTTGAGCACTGCAGACCAAAGACTAAAGCGGGAAGAACTTCATCCCTTCATTTACAGATACAGAATGGTCTCTCTCATTCCCACATATCCCAGACCCTGCCTCTACACCAAGCCTCCAGGTAATCAGGCTGGTTTTCTTTCTTATCTTACTTGGCACTAAGAGGCTTTCCTAGTAGCAGGTGTTCGACCTTCTCATGAAAGTTTGATGAATGCTGTTGATCTGCTTCAGTCATGAGGCTTATTAGCCTGTTATTACTGAGAATATAAATTGTCTCTTTTGAATAACTTATCTAGGACTTACATATCACAGGCCTGAAGCAAGAGTCCTGCAAAAAATCTGAACCATTATGATATAAAATATTTACTTTTGACAAAAACAAAGATGAAATGGAAGAGGATTCTACTTCGATTTAAATATAGCTCAGTGCTGAAGTTTCACAACATGCATTTCAAATTTGCGCAAAGACTCAACTTAGAATTCGACATAAACAAACTAAACAAAACACCTCTTGCAAGTCAAAAGATGAAACTGTGTGTTGCTAAGAGGTTAAGTAAACTTGGAACACAGATGTCCAACTCTAAGCTACATTACATGTCATTAAATATTCTGTGAGAATAAAGGTTTTCTGCTCAATTTCCAAGATTTCTTGCTCTTTAACATACACTCAAAGATACTTATATCCTCATTTACATTCTCTGAACAGTCTCTGATAACTATTTAGTTTATATTTTGTCTCAGTTTGAGACAATTTGGAGGGGTGGAGACCTCAGACAGAAGTCTCTTCCCTTGGGTTCAATACTCCTGTTTTCTTCAGTACAAAGAGAGAGACCAAATATCCCCAGATCTAAGTGAAGACATAACTCTTTACCATGAGGAATGCTACTAAAAATACAGATAAAACTGGGTTAAACCAACTGATGAGGAGAAACTTGCAAGCTCTGACCACCAGACCAAACTGAGATGGCAGTTGGCCTCACACACATGGACAAAAACACATGGCCACAGAACAGAAACAAGTTGGCCACCTCTCCATGTGGTTCACCTCTCCCACACCTGAAAAAGCTGGCAAGAACAGTTTGAGAGTCAGCACTGGCAGGAAATGGCAGATTGCTGGGATTAGATAACAGCAGACATTTGCGTGGCACTGCAGTGAGGTTGTGGTGCTCGTACAGGCAGTCGGAGCAGGGCTGCAGATCCCCCAGGTGACTGGAAGGACCCGTAAGACACCATTGGATCCAGCAATGAGACTTTGTTGCAATTTCAATGTTCGTTGGTCAAAGTAGTGTCACAGACCTGTTGAAGTGGTGGACAGGTCCGGATCTGTCATGGTGGTGGTAGAAGCCCCAGGTGGATAAGGGAAGCTCCAGAACTCAAGAGTTAAATATCCTAAGGTTCAGATGGGAACACCTCTGGTACCTCCCCTGAGACAGGGAGGTCTGTCTCTGGCTAATGTAATACTGTGAGTCATGAGATACTTCGGGAGTTTTTGACACCTTCTAAGATGTTGCAGCTGTCTCTTAAGGCAGTGCAGCTGAGTTCCTTATGGCCCATTATGGTTCATCAACAAGAGATAAAGTCCTTCAGGCTGGGTGTGAATGTTCTGGGGAGTTATCACAGCTGAGTCACCTGTGTAAGGAAAAGAATCCCACCTCACAGGATTTTCCTCTTTCCTTATCTAGTTTAACACCCAGCTTCTAGCCTGAGGTGTTGGATGTGCACGCCTTCAGTCCCTGGCTTGGGTGGCCACTCTGCACATTGTCAGCAAAGCATGCTGCTGACTGAGCCATCAGCACCAATAGTCCAGTCTCTTACAGCACTGGGTGATCACTGCTGGTGGTCAAATGTTTGAGTTATTAATCACTAGCAGTTCAGTCTTTTTAAAGAAGACAAAACACTAAAAAGCCAAAAAGACACAGAAAAAAAGAGAAAACAAAAGGTGGATACCAGAATTTTTGTGTAACCCAGGACAAATTTGCTCTGTCCAAAGAAGGGTTTCATTCAGACTATTGTCATTACAGTCACTCCAACCCAACAGTACATCCAAAGGCTTGTTATGCGATCCCTGGATCTTTGTGCTTGCTGTAAAGAGCTCTCAAGCAACTCCCTAAATAGGATTTGTGCCTGAGGGCACATATAATGCTTCTACTCCATACTTATATACAAAGATATGCCTCCTTCAGGCATGCCCTGGAAGCAGAATACTAAATTATTCAGTGCATATTTGTCAGAAGAACTTGCCACTGCATTAATCCTGCATGACTATACACTTCAACAGATTTTCAGTCTGTAGTGCCTTAAGTGTAATATACAAACACAAAGATACTGAACAGTACTGTCCTCTCAACTGCATGTTTCTTTTTCAATGCAGACAACTGAATTGACTTTGAGGGTGGGAGCACAGGGAGAGAAAACTTCATATATGTTTAGATACACATATATCTACCTTCAGTCAAATAATTTTCACTTAATGTTCTGTATCTAAAAAGCTACCATTTCCTAATCTTCAAATCTTTTTTCATAGAGTAACTTGTTTCTAAAATCTGCTTTTTTTCTGAGTTAAAAATTTTCTACACTTTTTCCTACTTGTGCTATTAGAAGGACATTTCTTTCTGTACACTAAGTTTTAAATAGCATGTTTAAATACTGAAAGCAAGGCAAGGAAAATATAAGATAAAAATAACTTTACGTGAAAATCTTTTCATATAAACCCCACCGAAAGTAGGCAATAAGATATTTCCTTATTTGAACAACTATTCTCATTAAAATACATTTGTGTTCCCAAGTATTCTATCCTGCCTCAATGATACACCTATATTTTGCCTTCTGTGTTCTCATTCAACACATTCTAGACCTTCACTTACCCCATTTTAAAATGTAATCTGGAAAAGCATCTTCAAAAGCATCCCTGCATGGTCCTACTATTAATTAAATTCTAGGGTTGGACAACACATTATAAATATTTACTACAAATATATTCCTACTCTTTAGTAAAGAAAATTCACTTTCATCTCAAATATAGACAAAATAGTGATATTCAATTAAAAATAAACCAAACTCACACACCCTGACCCTGAAAAAAAATCCCAGTAAAAAAAAGGATATGTCTGTAGAATGCTCAGAAAGTTAAGTAACCTTTTTAAAAAAAGGTTTTAAATAGCTTTACCTGCTGGCCTCTTTCTTCTCTTCTGAAGTCCTTTAATCAGGTTCTTAACAATTTTCACTGTCACTACAATGAGTGATAAGGACCTGAAAGCAGTAGTTTGCTTGCAAAGTCTAGCTGCTTATGTCTTATAAGCCACATTTTTCTCTGAAAAAAAAGATTCCCTGATTTGTTTTTCTCTTTACTAAATGAACTCCATGCTTCTTAATCTGACTGCACTACACAGTATACTTTTAAACATATATAGAACAGAACCTTTCAAACAAAACAAGAACTAGAAATGAAATGAGTGTACTTTTCTGTCAGGATCATGTAATAACCGTTTACAGCATAACACAAAAAATAATACAAACTGTCTATCTGACTGATTGATTAAGCCCAGTTTCAAAGTAGCAGAGATTAGGTTCCCTTGTGTAGGAGAAAATACACTACTGTCAGAATTTTGTAACACTGGTAACACATATTTCCCAAGGCTTTCATGCATCATTATGGAAGCTCAGAATGACAGCCATTACACCTGAGAGTAAAAGAAAGAGAATTTCTCTGCAGAGAACAATAATCATCCTAAGTCCTTAAACTTTAATACTGAATATCAAGACATACCTGTGAACTTCAGGAGGTTCCCTCTGGATTTTAGAGCTTGCCTCCACAACCTCTTTGGCTACTTTTCCACTGCATTAAAAGATGATATAAATATTCCAGTAAGATATATGCCAAGAACTACATATACATGAACAAGTAAGTTACATTCAGAAAAATAAACTTAAAGGGCAAAAAAAAAAAAAATCCTATGAAGTGGATATATAATGTCCCAGAATAAAATTGTGCTGACTACTTGCCTGTAAAGCTACTGAAGAAAAAGCAACTTTTTGTAGTAGAACACTAAGAGTGAGACTGTACTATCTCTTTGATGCACCCCTGTTTCACAGCTGCCCAGTTGCAGGGGGCATACAATCTCTGCACTGGCCACACATCCTTGTTTTTACAGAAGCAGCACCAAAAGTGGAGCTGTCTGCTGGTGAAACTGCTCTTGACAGAAATGTCTATGTGAAGACTATTTATTTTGTAAGTGAGGCTAAAGAGACAATAGAAAATCTTTCACATCCTGACCTCAAATAAGTGTGAACAGACCCTTCAGCAGGAAAATCCCTCAATTTGGCATGACTAATTACTCACACTTTCTTACTTTCTGAAATGATTTACTATGAACAAGAAACAGCAAACACCCACCTATAACGAAATCTACTGCCTTTAAAAAATATCTTGCTGCTGGACATCGTTTTGATCTGACTGGATTTTGCATACCTTGAAGAAAAAGAACAGAGGCTCTCAGATTTTCTTGGGTATGATAAGCAAAAATGAACAAGGCAAACTACAAGCTTTGTTATTTTTATACCATAAAGTAATCAAAAATTGACCTTTCCAATTTTTTTAAGGCCTTCATACAAAACTAGGATACTGAAGCACACATAAAATAATTCAGATGGTACAGAGTGACTGAACATCAAAAAAGTGATTACCTGGCCAGGAAAATGAGAAAATTAAATGCGGACGTTTTCTGCATCTCTATGGACTTTTAATCTCAGGAACAAAGAAGGAAAGACTGCGGTACACCAAAAGCCCCTAGGACATGTGTCCTAACACCACCTTGTTTGTGGGAAAATACAACTACTTCCACTTTCCCATAGGAAAACAAAGAAATAATAAAGACAACTACTATTTTCCCAAAGTAGCTGCACTTCCTAGGTCTCTATTGAATCAACTTCTTAGTAGCCTGCATCATATCCTACTGCTTCTCTCCAATCATATTAAATCCTCTCCATTTAATATTATTACAAATCTTCATTTCATTAAAGAAGTCCTCTTGAAAGACCCACCAAAATTGAAACATGTGAACATGATTTTAAGCAATCAGCCATGATAAAGAAATAAATCCACTCTCTGAAAACATTTAGAAAGTAGAAAAACATACTAGAGAAGCAGCCCTGCACACACCAAGGTCAGAGAAGAATGAGTGGGAGGAGGTGCTCCAGATATTGGAGCAGAGTCTACCCAGAAGCCAATGGAGAAAACCATGGGGAAAGAGGCTGTCCCACGCAGCCCATTACAGAGCAGATATCCGCACTGTAGCCCGTGGAGGACCCTGTACTAGAGCAGGCTCACATGCTCTCAGGGAAGCTGCAGCTTGTGGAGAACCCACACAGTAGCTAGCTCCTGGCAGGAGAGGAATCTATGATGCAGCAGGTTTATCCTGAGGGCCTGCAAGCCCATGGGAAGAACCCAGGCTTGATCAGTTCATGAAGGAGACTGGAGCAGGAGAAAAGTGTGAGAAGGAAGGAGCAGCAGAGAGTGCATTCCCCATCTCCCTGAGCTGCTCAGAGCACGAGGGACATAGAGCAGTTAGAAATGAAGGAGTAAAGCTGAGCCTGCCAAGAAACGTGGGGGGGTGTTTTTAGTTTTGTCTTTATTGACAATTTGAAATAGAGTAAGAAGGTTGTCCAGGTCAAGCCTGTTTTGCTTGTGGTAGTAAATGCTAAGCAATCTTTCTGTCTTTATCTTAACCTCTGAGCAATTTCATCTTATTTTCTCCCCTTAACCTGTTGAGAAGGGGTAGTAACAGAGCAGCTGGGTAGGCATCTGGCACCAAGATCAAACCCCCTACACTCATGTATTTGTGATTAATATTACAACCATTTAACAACAGGGGTGATATTCCTATGAGTCTCCCTCAGACATCTTTACTTTGAGCACTAATTTCTCTCCTTTAGGTACAAATTGTTTCCTATTCCCCATTTATTTCTAGTAAAGTAAAATAAAACCACTCAAACAGCATGCATTATTTTCCTACTTGTCTATTTCAAATTGAAAACAGTTCCTGATAAACATTATTTTAGTCTTTCTAAATAGACTATATATAGACTTTACATAGTCTCAAACACAGTAGATATTAACATAGAGAATTATCAGATGTGACACCTCATACTTCCTGTTTCTTCATAAATATATCAATTGAATAGATTATATATTATTGTATCGGTGTTGAAACAAAAGAAGGACGGACTCTTCTCCAAATTAAATCAAATTATTATCATCCAGGTTAGAAGACACATGCTTCTTACAGCATTACAGCAGCCCCCTGGTGTTGCTATGTGTCAACACAGAAATAGTAATTTTTATAAAATATGCAAGAGTCTGTAAAGAGAAACTAAGTAGCAGGAATAAAAGGTACATGCCTATAGGGAAGCATAACTAAACAGATCTAACAAAGTCAATGGAAGACAGAAAGAATGCGTAAGAGCTTTTTAATGGGAATTATTATCAGGTTCTCTTTTAAGGAATAGAGAGGTAGATATACTCTTTTATTTTCTTGTCAATTTATACACTTTTTTTGTGTAACCAGATTGCTGGTATCTTTCAAAATGTACCTAAAAACGTCTTCTTTTTTAAATCATAGCAGAGAATTGTTTATTTTTCAATCAACTCTTACTAAACCTTGGATTTCAAGTGGAAGAACAATTACCGGCAGAAGAGCCTTGAGAATTCTCAATACATTCAACAGCGGGGCAACAATGTTCTCAGACAGAAGTGCCATACTATATCCATCCAACATCTCACTTCAGAGCAGCAAAAATAGTGTTCTGGAGAAAGTATAATTATTCACTCCCAAACCCTCCTGCCTCATTTAGATTTTAAACAATATCTAATATTGGCTTGACATGAAATAACATTCTCAATTAACTTGCATATTTTCTGTTTGCATTTTTCATTCTGTTCATGAAATGGAACATTTCACATTGAACAATCTTCTTCTCACATGGACTTCTTTACTTTTAGTATAGATAATTGCTTCAGGTTTACATACTTGTAAAAAGCCTGGTTCTCCACCCCACATTTCCATAGATGCTTGCAAGCTGCTGGTGTAGACGTATGGAATGACAGCATAGCCTTTTTCTAAGTGCAAGGAAAAGAAAGCAAATTAAAGTAGTGAAAATTTTGAATTCTCAAAGACTGAAGTAGCTGTACCTGACAGCCTCACCATTAACTAGATACATTGAAGAGCAATTTTTCCTGTGTAGGTTCAAATGGTGGTTCACCCACAGATGTAGAACCCCTGCAGAGCTGATACTTAAAACAGCCCAGGCAAATTTTTCAGAAATAAAAGGAGATGCTTGGAGGGGGCATGGAAGAGCATATGTACAAGTGGCTTGTGGAATAACTGTATTCTGGTCAAAATCAAAGGAGGAAAGTCTCTGTCTTCAAAAATCTACAGTGCACAGTTGTTGCACTACTTACCACCCATCTCTCCCTGTTCCCTACCATTTGATGTCCTGATGTCAAAATCTTCTTGCAACCACACAAACAGTTCCTGATACCTCTGACATTATTTCCTTCCTTTGTTTTCTTTCCTCACCTGCATTCAAAACCTTAATCTTAGACTACATCACTCCGACTTAGGTAAAGAACTGATCATAACATGCTGTAGGCAAAAATCTCCATGATTTCAATGATATAACTCCTAACTACGTGGGACAAACTATAGCCTATTCAGCTGATCAAGATTTGAGGACATTATTGTGCTTATCCAAAAATAACGCAAATTGATCCAGGTGTCAATGCTCACTTGAATTTTCAATCATATACAGATGTCTTCTGTAATTCAAAGTGGATGAGTACAGAATCTTAAATGAATTAAAGCTTGACTCCAAAGATGACCAAACCATGAACAATCAACATAGCATGGCATGAATGTTAAGTGAAAAATGTTTCAACCCTTTGCAAATTAGACATTCTTTTGATAACAGCAATTTAACATTCATTCGTATTCTATATTTTAGTTACAATATGAAGTACAATTATTGATTGTTTAGAAGTTGGTTTAGTTTAAAAATTATGTTATGTCTTAGCAGATCTCAATCAAATAGAGAAGTTTTGTAAAAATATTAAACTTAACCTCTTTCTGAGCTCCAAACACATAAAAAGTCTTCCCTTCAAATTTTAGTTTATAGACATCACACCTAAAAAGAGAAAAAATATTTAAGTACAGGAAAAACAGATAGTTCTACTAGTAAGAAATGCAACTCGCATGCAAATTTCCCTGATTCCCAAAGTCAAGCACGTTGTCAAATGACAAAGGGCCTCTACAGAAATCTTACAACTTTTAGCATTGAAGTATCTAATATTCCAATTTTCTTTAGAGGACATAAGCCCACAGTATTTCTTTTATATGCCTATACCCATTCAAAGAATTAACTTTGGCTGCTGGAAAGTGAAGAGGAAATTAAAGGTAGACAGAAACTTATGTTTACACTCTATTTATGACACAGTTTGTGAATCCTCTTAAAATCTTAAAATTTCTATTGTAATTAAATTGAGGGAAAGATAATACTTTTTTCTCTATACTTATTTATACTTATTTATTTGAGGTTTCATATCACACATCTTAGTAACTGACTACTTACTACAGAACACAATAGGAAGAAAAAGAAAATGTTTGACAGAACTTACTACAGGGGCCTTATGAGTTGAAAACTTATGTTAAAATTTAATTTAACCAAGGTTGAAAGCTCAGTCTACATATGGAATAGCAGAGCACCATAAAAAGGCAATGCAATGCCTCTGCTTAAATTACAATGGAAATTTCATCATTACTAGAGCTGAAATGAGAGATACGGGGGCTTTTTCATAAACTTCTCTAAAGGTTTTGGATGTCAGATGAAATGGGAATAATTCTGGAGGCAAGGACAATGCTATCCCTGAAACTTTATACCAAGAGTTTTGCTTAACATAAACAACAACAAAAAACATTCCAGTTTATATTACACTGAAAATGTAAATAATGTAAACTACATTGAGAATGAAATCTCAAATATGAAATTGGATTTTTACAGTGTAATGCGAATTTCAGCTAACACTAGTTAAAGTTACTAGCACTCACTTCTACAACTTAGAAATGAAAGAAGCAGTACATGATGATCAGATAAACCTCACCACACAACCCCAAACTCTAGTGTAACACTGAGACAGCTTAATGGCTTTTCCTCTATTGCGATTTCATTTGTATCATTTTCATATCAATGGACAAAATAAATATACCCAGATCTCTAGGAGGATATGTTGTCCTTAAACAACCTGCAACACTAAGTGCTGCAAAATTACTTTCCCATAGCATGGTGGACAAATGCTTGGCAAGGGCTATTCTCTCCTCTGTGCACCACAGACTGACATTACAGTAAAATCATCCTTATGCCAAAAGCACAAACCACTGAAGTACTGTGATCAGGGCTACCTGTAATTAACCCCAGGGAAACTACAGCATATATCCAGGATTGCAAGTGGTTGGCATTTGACAGGCATGTCCCCAGGGATCCACAGGGATCCACAACTGAATTGTACAGACAGGACTATACTGACTTTACACCTTCAAAGATTTCAGGTTATTCAACTATCAGGGAGGTTTCTATAGATATGCAGTAAAAAGTCCAGCTCTACTTTAAAAACTACCTCAGTACTTTTTCACCTTCTGCCCATCTTGATACCACAAGACAAGCTGAAAGCTCTGAGATGGAACACCCATACCTAAGTAACTGCTGTTGGCATCCATGTAACAGCAGGCTAAAAAGAGATTTATCAACAGCTAAGCATGACTGCTCGCTCTGCACCACACTTCTGAGAGCATGGCCAGCTGCACTTACATCACCTCCAGGAGCTGTTTTACCTCTCCCTCAAATGTGGCTGGCTGATGCTAACCAATTATGTTTTATGGGAGCACAAAACAAAAGCAAAACCAGACAAACCAAGGACAACTGCCTAAGTGCCCACTTCTTGAAAAAAAAAGAGACTAAAAGAAAAAAAGAAACTTGAAGGCATTCTCACCTCCTCCTCTGCTTACTGAGTAAGTTCTTTTGTAGTTTTCAAATTGAGGTTAAGGAAAAGAGGAAATAGCAATATTTTTACAAGAGTCAAATAAAGGTTAAGGTGAACTCTTGTTAACTATTCCAGACATCTCTGCCAATAAGCCTCATTGGTGACTTACAGCATAGCTGAAAAATCAACTTACTCAATTTTAACATTCATGTATTATTTTGACTAACGCACCCTGTGGAATAATTTTCATTGGAGGATGAATGTGACCAAAGTTGTTGTTGTTATTATTATTGTTTTTATCTAAAAGCCTTTGAAGCAGAAATATGATGGGGCAAGAGAAAGAATATTCACATGGTCCTCCTTAAAGACAACATATGCAAGTGAAGAGAGTAGGAAGAAGAAAAGACACAGGAGAAAATACTCCTACTTATTAAGATACATTTACTTCATGTACTTACCATTTTAACAAATGAATTCTTTTATTCCCCTGGAAAACTACAAATCCTGCAGCTGTGAATCCTAGAAATGTGGTTGTCCCGACTGAATCCTTGAGAGACAAAAGGAAACACAATTTTCCCTTCATCCAGTGAGGTATTTCTTACTGAGACCGTAAATCACTACCCCTCTCTAGACTACCTCTATTTTGTTTGCCTTTTCAAAATAAATTTTGCCTTCAACATGTATATTTCTAAAGATAAAGGGCAGCTCTTGGCAATACAGGCCTCATTTATTTCTAGGCATTTAAGTGAGAAACAGCATCTTATGCTTTTTTTCTATCTACCTGTAGCTGATAACAGGGACTCCTGAGGTATATTTACTAATTTTATAGAAAATATACTTCTGTTTATGTCCCGTTCTTAATGTGCTGACTAACTACGAACCAGGGATTTGTATCTGCTTCAACACTGATATTTTTTAAGATTTCAGAATACATTGTTCCTCTGCAAGATGTTGTGTTGGAAGTACTGCTGACAGACAGCATTTACTACTTTAAGCTTCTGGTTTGTGCACAAGTATTCTTGAGTATTCTCAAGTATTCTTGAGTACAAACAAGAGGATATGGTGATACTTGTCTTTCAAATAGAAGAGACCATTTTAAAATTTTAACTCTACATGAAAAGTTCTGGTTCATCCTTTTTGATTAATGATTCGGGTGAGTTTTGTATCCATTGGATTTCCTGTCCATCCTAAATTCCATACCCTCATCTTACTAAAGATAGTCAACTTTATTGTACTTGATGTTCCACCAACAAAATAAAGGGGGACTGAAACCAGGGTGGTTCTGGAGTAGCAGCCACAGCACTGGAAAGAACACATCGTACGGAGCCAGCAAAGAACCTTGCTTTGTAGTTTGCTGCCAGAAAACAGACAAATTTGCCTTAAGCATGGGTCACAAAACTTCTAATTGTCCCCACACTACAAGCCTTGCTACACAGGTAAACAGGAAATTCTGAACCAGTTTTGCCTCTGTGCTAAGCGCCAACCTAAGTCTGGGATGTCCTTTGAAAATCTCCAGTATAGTTTCAAACTAAAATTTACTGTCATTGACTTCACTGAGCTCTGAACCAGCCCATCTTTCGCACAGGAGCACCATTCCTGACGAAGTATATACAACATCTTATGCAGCTTTGTGTTAGAGCTGACTGCTTAAGGGCGCTAACCACCAGCACAGCTAACTGAACACTGTTGCTGTTCCAAAAGATGAGATAACATACAAGCCAAAGTAAAAGCAGCAGTTAAAACAAACCCAATTAATACTAAAAATAAACACTGCAGATTATGCAGATACAACCACGTAATTAAAAATGCAGGTATAAAGGATAATCAGAATTGTTAATTAAAATCACCTTCTTATAGAGGATCACAAAATAGCAAAGTGGGGGGTGGGAATAGGAAGTGGGTTTTCCCCTCTTTACATCTGGTTTGTTGTTCTTCGTAAGATTTTCATATTTCGATGGTGTTTGAAAAACTGATCTGCCAAGGATTATCAATTTGTTGCACCTTCTGGACAGAATAATGCTGAATCCTGAAAATCCTGGCAAACAAAAAGTACTTCACACCTAGAGTGCTTAAAAGAGACCTTTACATTAAATGCAAAGAAATTATGAAGTATAATCAAAGCTTAATGTCATGACATTCTACTAGATTCTCCTATGATGTTCTGTTTCCTCTGGAGAAAACTTTCCTTTGACTGATGCAGTAATGTCAAGCTGTCAGTGTTCTTCCAAGCCTTAGGCATAATATAGAGTTCTAGGGCAGGTTCTTTAATAAATTACTCACTATTTGTGTGTGGATAAAAAAACAGAGCTAAATCAATTTCATTAATGGGTTTTAAGTAAATATTAGTAAAAAGACACTTCATTAAATGTTAGTAAAAAGACTGTTACCTTGCACGGATGCGGATCAACACCGTAAGTTTCCAAAGAATATGCTTTCAGGAGCAAGTTGAATTCAGCAATAGCTGGGCTCTGACCTCTGAAATTACAAAAGAAATAGCAGTTTTACAGCAAAAAGAAAATAAGAGAAAAAGACTTTTTGACTGTAGAGTTTAAATGCCTAAAAACAGAGGAAAGTTTTTACTGACATTCAAACTATTTCAACCATGTTTTGTTTATAATAAAAAGACAGAAAACTTTACATATGTTTTCTTCTTCTGAATTATACAGTGCCTGATGTTTTCAGGTAAATCCTGAAGTTTTTTCTCAATCCCGAGATAACAACAGTTAGCCAGAATTGTCCAGTATTTCTTTTCTTTTCATATACAATCACATCAGCCTGAATATTAAATAAATCTCAGCATCTTTTTTCCACAAACTCTTGCTCCTCAACTTGTTTAAAAGGATTGTGCTGATTAACACGCATTCCTTCAGCGCAGGGTATAAGCATGACAATCATATTACACTGTCTACTCAGATGCATGTCTAATTATAGCAGTGCCTGCTACCAACATCAGAATCTGTCAGCATTTCCATTTATACACCCCTATTTTTAAGGTGTCTATAATCAACAATGAACATACGCTAAAGACTGAAACATGGCATGCAAGACTTAGTCTTTTAGAGTCTTCTAGAGTAAGTTTTGTTATTAGACTTTTGCTAACTCCTGCCATTACAATAAGCTCTAATACAGATTTAAAATGCCTGTTTGAAAGCAAACTGTTTCAATTATTATTTCATTTATGTATCTGCATAACTAGAGTACATGGTTCTGAAACACAAAATGGTTTTATGACAATGAACAGTACCTAAGACCTTTAGAAAGCCAGGCCTCATAAATCTCATGCAAATTATAAAAAACCACCCCAACAACAGCAACTAAAGAAAAAAAAATCCACAGTAAACAAATTTTCAAGGAACATAGTCATGCTTTATCTTATGCCTGCATTTTAGAGTCCAGCCTCACACTATGATCAATGGCACATGGAAACTGACATTTAAAACTGCACTATATGTTGGTGTGGCGTGCGTGACAGCACGGCCCCGGCCCCAGGCACTGGGGCCCCGGCCCCGGGAGCGGAAAGGAGCGAGAGAATGGGAGCTTCGCCTGTGCGGACAGTACCATCGTGGGAGTTGAGAGGGCAGCCTCGGAACCCACAGAAGAGAAGGACAACTTTAAACCCGGGCAGATGGAGCTCGTCAGCCCTGTAAGGCCATCCATCAAAGAGAAGGTCACTAAACAAACCTATGTCCTGAGGACCTCACTGCCACCGTCCAAGCTCGCTCGGCCCCGGCAGATGAACCTTAGGATTAAAGGGTGGGCTCAGCTCAGCACACACTGTGTCTCACCTAAAAAATCCACTGCACAGGCTCGAAGGCCTTACCCGCATTTGCAAAGCCCTGTATCACCAGCGCGCTTGTAGCAAATGTGGGTAAAGACCTTTCCCAAATCTTCGTTCGCGAAGACTGGCCATGATGATGTGTTGGTGTAGCATAAACTCCCTGTAAGTCTGTTATTCCCCGGTAGCTGGAAATCAACAAGCACTGACATAAGATATTCTGTATCTAGCCCAAAATTCAGTTAACAACTAAGACAACACCTAGCACACTTGTGGATATCAAATCCTATTTTGAACCTAATAGGATGACACCCTGTGGCAATGTAATAACCTTTTCTGTTACAAAGCTTTAACTGTTGCTAATTTTCACTGTTCGTCATATCCCACTCAATCCCGTGATATTTCTTGGGCTTCTTCTGCGTTTATTTTTGACCTCTCTATATTACACAACCTTCATTTTATTTCAGGCCACATTTTTGTGGATATTTTGCTTTTGAAAAAAACACCACACAAAACCAAAGAAAATACCCCATGATATTAGAGATGTGGCCTTCTTTCTCCTTCTTTTGGTCTCTTCCTCACCTCTTTCCAATGGAGAAGAATATGTATCAAGTGGAACATCAAGAATTACAAATAGATATTTACACAGTTAAATGCTTAATGAAAAAGCAGCATGAAAGCAGCAAGCAAAAGAAAAATGCTTATTTTTCCCAGTCAACTTGCTGGTAGCTCCACTGAACTTTTTCTCCATTTTCAATATTAATAAGTCACAACCTTGTGTTTAATCACAACTCTAAGACCATAAATGACCCTTAAAAAGACAATAAATTTGTTTCATGTACAAGTCAACTGCACCTGACAGAACTAATTGACTAATTAGACCTAAATTACTTAGAATACTTATGTTGCATAGTGAAAAGCCAAACAAATAGATGGTTTGATTGCTTATTGGATATTGAGCCTTACAAAAATGTAAGATTATAAAATGCATCTTTTATCCAGCTACCTTTGCTGCTACAAAGGAAAGTAGTCAATCTTCTGGTTTGAATGCACCAAAAAGTGACAAGTAATTTGTAACAATGTGGTTTGGGGGTTTGGCATATTGAAATGGGGAAAAATATTACAGAAACACATTAAAAAAAATTAGCAGGCTCTCCCCACCTATAGCCTCTGAAACTATGCTGGTTTTGTGCATATCAAGTGGAAAAAGATGTGGCACTTGGAAAAAAAATGCAGAAGACATGGACAAATTTGAACTTATCGGATTACAATGGCAACAGTGCAAAGCCTTAAAAGAACATCACAAAACACAAGAGTCAAGAGCAATAACAAATGAAAATTACTCATTCATCTCTCTCAAAGGATTAATATTTAAGTCTTGATCATACGCTTTTCATCTGTAACTTAGTAATGAAATTTTTCTTACTAAATAAAAATATAACTGTAGCAAACCCTATCAGCAAAGTCAATATTTTTTTACCAGTCACTGATCAAACATTACATATGGCTTTGATTTGCTTTGTTTAAAAACACTTAAGCTTTCTACATGTAGCAAACATCCTTACATAAGAATTTATAGAGTTTCTTAATATATGTAAGTGTTTCAATTACTGCCTTCTACAGTGGAAAAACAGGAAATATTTATGCAATGTATCTTTGCTAGTTTATAACTCAGTTCTCTCAGGAAAGTCATGTCTCTCTGTCAGTGCATTTACTCCTCTTAATTTATTTTTCAGTATATATTCAACATTAAGTAGAAGATATATTACCCTTCTACATGTTGCAGCCACTACCGCACCTGGCTGCAACATGGTGAAGTGCTGAGGCCTGAACAACAGGCCCTGAGCCAGAGTTGGCCTCTAGATGGACCTTCCAACCTAATGTTATATTTAGTCATGTATCTGCTTATTAGCCAAAATTCTATATAATCCTTAGTAACATCCATAATACTATGTCTGTGTAAACATGTATGCTTGTTAATAAGGTATATTGGTATCCACTTAATTAGTAAAGATTTGTATTTGCTATGAATGTATCCATCATTCTGTGTTTAGAGACTAGTCCAGGCCATGGAGGTAGGCAATTGGCCCCATTCAACAGTAGTTGGTCCAAATTGACTCCCTTGATTTTCCTCTGAGCCCTGGCCAGGCTTTGGGGGAAAACCTAGGAGAGAAGAAAGCTAGATATTTTCTGCACCAAATAAGTGATGTAAGCTTGTTTGTTTACCAGTATAAAAGCTGGATCCTCTCACAGCAAACACGGAAACCTCACCTGCGAGTGGACACACTGTTTAAGATTTCCCAGTTACTGGGAGTGGTTCTCCAACCTTTCACTGTAATGAGGGCTCCCAAATTGATGTGCAGGTCTGGATGCTGATTATGGTAATGTATTAAATGGGGTAACTGGTGATGTATCTTTCTTAATCACCAGAGACACTCTCTATAGTAATGATTAGGTGCATTGATAAGTTTATCCTTTTATAATTCACTGCTCCTTTTGTAATTCTTTGCTGGTTTGCACTATAATAAATTTACACACTTGTTCTTTAAAGCTGGTGTCTGTGTTTCTAGTGCTGGTCCTTGTCATGGCAAAGGTTTGAACAGGACCACTAAAAAAAAACCACTACCAAGAAAAGTTTCTGCATACGATACATACAGTAAATGTGGATTACTTGTGAATTTAGAGCTCCACAATTATTAGCTACAAATTTATGATTCGACCTAGGAATCAATGTCCCCAATAAAATTGAATGAAACAAATACTTCATTAGAGGAGTGAGAAGTCTGCAACACACTCTGTTTTTAACTTCAGGCTCATGAGAAGTACGCACTAGAGGATGTAAAAGCTCTGTTTATTCCCCACAGGGTCCCCAACTCTGAAGCACTTCAAACACAAGAAAGTTCAACAAGGTGTGTCACAGCAAGGGTTTACTTGTTTTGCTCACTGCCAATACCAATTCACTCCAGAAGTTTCTCCCCTTCACACGTTTACTCTAGTCATGAAAGTCAGTGAAAGTTATGGATAAGACAACACAGGACTGAGCATTAATTCCTTTTAATAAAGAAGACCGTATAGCAATAACAGTAAAGAAAAAAAAACATTTTTAATGCTATTCTTGGTTTCCTGCTTCCTGAATGACATTAGTAAGGTCACTTCATTTGTCTTCTCTGATTCTCTTACTGACTTACAAAGTGTGATGAGATACTACTATTAACATACTAGTAGTAACAACAATTACTGTCCACCCATTTGCCTCATCTCTATGTCAAGCAAAGGTACTTGCAGCAGAACACAACAGCAATACTTAGTAGAGTATGTTCCATACATGTTTCATTTCTGGGCATGTATGGTTTGTAAGGTGTTTCAGTGTAATAAATTGAAAAAATAAATAAATACATACATAACAATCTAGCCTCTAGAAACACTACAGATTTACCTCCATGAAAAAAGGAGAAACCAGCCATAACATTTTAAATAACATAGGCTCAGTCTCCATCAACCACTTTTTGCCCTGCCCTTCAACTGTGGACGTATTTTACTGCAGTCTCAGGAGAGAACACAGTGACAATTTCAAGACAGATGTCCATGCATTAAATATTCTCCTTGTTATATCCCAGATCTTGTACAGCACATCCCTCAGCAGAACAGGGTTATCTGGGTTTCCTTCTAACCTAAAACAGGGACAGAACTCTGCATAAAGCATCAGTGCATTTAGCTACACTGCACAATGATCACAGCACTGCTTACTATGTTAATGAGGTTTTGTTATTGTTTCTTCAAATCTTTTTACATATGGTTGAGACTCCAATAGCTATAAAATGATAGTGCTAAAAGTCTTGGGCAGTTTTTACTTTAAGCTCAGAAGATTTTGGCACATAGTGGAGATGTTTTGAAATAAAGGCTGTTTGCTAAAGTTTTTAGTCACAATAATGGTGCTAAGGAAGACTATATGGTATTGAAACAAAAGCGCTATGTCTATTAGTTGTAGCGGAAACAATAGCACAACAGTGGTGATATTTTCAAAGAAAAGCACTAAATGAAGACACTGGTAAATGAAATGGCATTGTAGGCTGTGGCTCAGGTCATCAGAATAGCAAAGTCAGGCTCAGCACATTGCCCAAGCAGCAGTGCTTTTCCCCAAGAACTGCCTGGCCTGGCATCAAGGGGAAGAAAGCCTTTAAATGGGAAAAAACCCATGTTCATCTAGCAAGAAAATGAACTGCCGAAATGCTGCTGGAATATACTAAACCTAAAAAGCTGTAGAACAATTAAATACCAATTTTAATTTTACTGCATTTTTTTTCTCTCACACAGATATAAACCAAGTAAAACCCAAATAAATAACTTTAAAACAATAACCAAACTCTTTTATGGAGTTTATTAAATGCTTATGGCTTTAATTTTACACTATGCATGCCGTAATTATATGTGCCACTTACGTAATTCCTTCTACCAGAACATTTCAAATTACTGTTCTGCCTTCAGAGATCAAAATGAGATGGTATCTCTGAAGTCTGTGTTCAGATATTTGTATTTCAACTCTACTCTATAAATTGATGCAGTGACATAGAGACAGCTTTAAGCTTATTCAAAGATAGAATACGTTTACAGAACAGATGCAGTTTTAATTTACCTATTGTTAATTTAAAATCTATTCCCATGATACAGAGAAATCTACTAAGCTTTCTGGGTTTATTATGGTGATTAAAATTTCTGGTCCAGACACACCTAGCCCATAAAGCCTTCCCCAAATAAAGAGGGAGGGAAGGCTGTAGAGTATTTGCAGGAAAATGGACACTTTGTGAACAATCCATATTGCCAGTTCTGAGGAGCAGTAGGCCTCACTTGACATAACTTTGGAGGTTATTAAAAGAATAGTTTATAGTTGCAAACTGTGTGAAACTCTGTGTGTTTATACTTGCAAGTTGTGTGAAAACTCTATGTTTATAGTTGAAAGTTGTGGGAAACTGGAGATAAAGAGAAAACTGGAAAGTCCCAGGAAAGTCTCTAAAGGCAGATCAATAGGAGGGACTTTGGGTGGCACGAATGACGTCAGGACGCGTGGACAGAGCATCAGAACCAATGAGCTAAAGCCATGAAACGCGGGCACAGACTGAGCTATCCAATCACCTTGTTGTAATCATGTACTCGGAAAAAGCTGACTGTATAAAAGCTAACTCATTTAAATAATAAATTGGACATCGTTTGATCATATTGATCATGTGTGCGTTGTTCCTGAATTCTTGTCGTCCATAGAAGGTAGAGGGGGCAGAGGAAATAGGTCCTTTCAGCTGCTAAAGAAATCCCTACACTGTAGAATTTCACACAGATATCTGAAGATAACAGCATGCTAAGTGTGCAGAACCTGAATCCAAACCACACCACGAGACAGGTAACAACTAGTGTGGTAAAAACAACCATATCTGTAGATCATGATTATGACCGCTCTTGGCAGGGAAAAAAAGGTCAAAAAAAAAAAAAAAGTCACATGTACACACAAAAAATAAATCTTCACTAAAGCTAAAAAATTATTAATGTTGCAAAAAAATTGCTGCCTTTTTCAGTTCTAGTAGATCATCCTTTCTACTGAATACTTCTTGGAATTCCATTAAAAAAAAAAATCCTATGTATCAATGTATCTTTCAGTTTTTCAAAAGAGGAGGGAAAAGACAACTCTTTTGCCTGTGAAGTTGCTTTCTCTAGATTACCACTACAACTGCATCTTCCATTAAATTCCTGCTCACGTAAAGTTGTTCCTCACCATAAAGCTTCTGGAATTATTCTCTGTGCCACGCAAACATCAATCCAGCACCTCACTTATTATTTTCATCTCAAAACAACACCTCACTTACTATTTTCTAGTTAGTGCATCCAGAATTACAAGAATGGTTCCTTGATTTGAATTAATTTTAAGCACACTTCTATCAGAAAAATATGGTTCAGGAAAGCAGCACACACAGAATCCTTCAGGAAAAGGACTAGGTGACTAAATTCCAACTATGTCTCTAATTCATCCAAATTACAACGGATATGAACTATGGAGTGAAAGAAAGAAAACACCAGGAAAATGTGTTAGAATTAGAAACAAAAAATTATTCTCCCATTATAGCACACACAATGGCATTTTAATACCAGATTGCTAACTTAGAGAGAATTAGTTATTTTCAAAGTTGCAGTGATGTGCCAACATATGGCCTGATAGGTAAATCTAAATGCCTATGCTGCGAGACTGTAAGTGAGGCAGCATGGGCTATCAAAGCTGAAAAGAAGAGAGCATTCAGTGCAGCCAGGGCTGTAATGTAAGTGAGGCCCTGAGCAGCTATCACCCTGAGCAGCTAACTCCCACTACATATCATTGCCCCCCTCAAGGTCCTCAGTATACTTTATATAGCTAGGAACTACAAAGACTTTGGCTTCTTAGGCCTGGAACTCACCTATCCCTGCAGCAGCCCAAATCCTGCCTCTTTCCAGATGTGTCCCTCACCTCCGTGTAAACCTCAACATATCCTCGGTCCCCAGCAAGTGGTTTCTGTCTCCTGTAACATGACTTGCAAGTTTTGGAGCAGCCTTCCAATAGGATTCCCTTCATGTATAGCAGGCTGTTAAATGCCAGTGTGATTAGGATAGTACAAGGAGATAAATACGAAGCATAGATAATTGTGCTGCCAGCGTTAAATGCATAAAACTAGATAATATATAGTTTTAATTGTAAGAAGCACTTAAATGGAATACCAAATCCACCTTATTCTGGACTTGCTAAATGTGAATTCAGTTTTAGCACTGTACATTTAGCACAAATGTATTGAACACCACGCAAGAAGTTGATTTAATCTTGAATGAAACAATATTAACATGCACAAAGAAAAGCACTTTTTAGCAACTGCTGCCACGTCTTCTAGGACAGCCTCCCAGATTGCACTCTGATAGTAGCATTGGAGTTATGCTTGCCAGTGGTTCCACTGACAGATCCATGTCTGCAGGAGAAAGCTGGGTCAGTGGAAACCAGGATATCCTGTACTCCTGCTGGAACCAGAGTCAGAGCACACATGGTAACTGATGGTATGGCAAGAGGAATACAGTAGGAGTCAAAGCAGCAGAGGAAAGTTAAAAGTGCTTAAATCCTCACTGAGAAGTTACAATGTAGATGATGCAGTAAAGGATAAAAATGTTATATTGCTGTCAAGTCCAATTTAAACACCACTTTTCATTTAGCTTTGATCAAACTCAAGCATTAATTTCCTACTCTGGTTTCAAGAAAATACTCCCTTTGGCTTAAAATTTTAAATTGCTTTTGCCATAGTTACTGTCAGAATATGGCAGTGATTTTGCAGCCTTAGAGGAAACCTTTTCTTCTCCAAAAGGTATTCTTTCACGTGTGACTTTTGCAAAAGCTGGAGCATTCAATATACACAGTGGAGATGACAGATAATTCAGTAGCATTCTGACATCTTGAGACTGTATCCACATTGGCCATCCCAGGGCATAATAAATAACTTATGACATATGGGAAACATGGGAAACAGGAAATTGAATAGGTCATGCACCTCTATAATTTACTTGACAAAGTTAATGTTTGCATGGGTCTTTCAAATAAGTTAATGATGTTTTACATAACATTTTCATATCCAAATTACATGGTGTAATATTTCATATCAGAAATAAGTAAAAATGGATTGCTAGTTGTCATGGTATGAGAGCCCCAAAAACCAATTCTTGAGTTCAAGCCCCCCTCCCACATCTTAGCCCAGTGTGAGATGGGTTTTCCAGACAACACACGAGACTCAAAATGGGGGGAAAGGATTATATTACAATGACTGTACAAATGAATATTATAATACATTACACACACAATCTCAACTATCTCTACCATGATAAAACAGTATTTACAATGGATCAAATCTCTTTTCTCTCCAAATAAATCTCTGCCAGTACACACAAGGGGGGGTCTCCGAGCCCCTCTCGGCCCTTTCACTCCAAGCAAGGGTCTTTTTCTTCCGTGGGCTGCGTTTACCAGGACAAAGGTCACTTCACCACATCATATCAATGAAGTGCAGAAGCCTTCGTGATGGTCCCTATCTTCAGGGGATTCAAATTCCCTTACAGAGTTCTTGGGCTCTGATCTCAGGCTGCTGGATTAGTTTAGCAGTAGCAGGGGGTGAAGCCCTCCTCCGCATTTCTTTGGCCATCCTGGTCCAGCTCTGTGAAGCCCTGAGCATCTCAGCTCCTCTCTTTTTGGTGCTGTAGCACCCTAAGACTCTTCTCAAGTAAGAGTCCATCATCCTCCTCTTCATCTGGAGGTCTCAGAGGGGTTTGAGGAGTTTGTTTCAGTTCTTACCCAAACTCTCTCTCTGTAGAGCTTAGTTCTCTCTCTGCTGCTGGCTCTCTCTCTCTCAGACAACTCTGTGTCTTCCTTGGCTGTTTGCTGTCTCTGCTGCTTCTCTCTTATCTCTTGGCTCTCTGCCCTCCATACGCTGCTGCTTCTGTCACTGCTCCTGCTGTTGCTCACAGTGGAGAAACTTCCAGCTTCTCAGTCACAGACCTCAGTCCAGTTTAACACTGTTTCCGAGTTTCTATGACCCAAAGCCGGGGGCTGGGGGGCCGTGGCCCTCCAGAGGGGCTCCTGCCCCTTCTCCTCATGGCTTTACAACATGGCCACTCTCTCCAACAACTACTCCAACAACAACTCTTCTTTTCCGGTCTGGGTGATATGTTTATACTTTGCAAGAGCGCTCATTGGTTCAACTCCAAGGGATACCATCCCCTGGGGGTTTACCATTTTATAACTTCAGGGGGAAAACTTTTTTCCCCCCACCACACTAGTTTTCAGGTGGGATTAAAAAAAAAAAGCTTGATTTTCAACCACTTTCTTCCAAAAACCAAAAACAATGAAAAAACAAAAACCTAAGCAAAAACCCAAACCACACCAAAACATTATTCCTACAAACATAAATTCCCTTGATAGGGACTTATGTCTATTTTCCCTTAGAAAATCTCAGTATATTCAGATGTCTGGCCTCTGGAAGCTTGATATCAAGTTCATAACAAGGTATTTTTGTCTTTTGTTTTATTTCTGTACCTCTCCCTTTCTTAATGAGGGAAGAATAATTAATTAAAAGTCACAAGACAATCACAACTCAATAAACCTGCTATGCATTTCTGTCTGTCACATTTCCGTTTTTGCAATTAGGTGCAGTAGAAAGTCACATAAAAGGTCATATTTTGATAAAATGCAGTGATGTTCTCACAGCCACAAAGGATAATAGGGGCATCATGTCATACGTTTGCTTTCAGTAATTAAAAAGAAAAGGGCTCTAAATGACACCTAATGAGTCACTAGGTCACTGGAAGTTGTCACAGTATTCTACTGCTGTTTCCCAAACACTCCCTCATGATCTTCTTGTTCCTTTCTAAAGCCAAATTATTCCATCATGCTGTAGGGCAGAAGAAAATATGTGACCAGTCAACAGGTCTTAAGGATGCTGAGACAGGATTCAGTGAAGAAATTACCTCTTTCAAGCCATATGGCTTTAGTTATATGGGAATCTGTTGCACATAAGAGATGTCATAATATTTGTTTGTTTATGCATGTGAAAAAAACCAAAGAATCAGACTCACAGTGCTGAAGCTCAGAGGTAACTATTATGAAGGTAGCCAAATGGCAGCTAGAATAGAAGGGCTCTAATCTCACCTGTTCTTCTCATATTTTAGCTCTCAGCTAACACATCACTTGAGTATCCTGTTAAAAAAAGGCCAGGAACCTCTTACAGCACTTTTAAAAATACTCATTGAGCAGCACAATATTAATTTTTATCAGATAATTCAACTTGCTGAATGTAGCGAAAGAGATGTGTAAATCAGTGCCACACAGAAGGTGGCAAACTCAGTGTTTCTTTGAGTAATATTTTCCAGCTAGATATGTAAATCTTATAATCTAACACTGGACCTGTCTATATATAGTTTATTATGTGGCAGATATATTTTATTAATTTGTACTCCTAGAATAGAGACCCGTGGAATTAAATATCTGGAAAATGTAAAACTTCTACATGACTAGTGAGTGTCTGATATAAAAAACATAAGAGGATGATCAATTTGGGGAAGACAGAGCTACAGGGGGAAATTGCCAAGTAGTAGCTATCCAGATAACTCTGAAACTGTCTTTGTTTTCTGAAATCTGGCAAACAGGTAAGGCATAGCAGGTACTGACACAAGCAAAAGAAAACAGAAAATAAAGATGACAGTTCCTGAGAGCTGCAAAGAGCTACAAGCCACTGAGCCTAAAATTCGTACCACATAAATTGGTAAAATATAGAATAGAAAGAGAATTAAGGAACGTATACATGTAAGTGGGGTATATGGTGAAAGTTCTGCTATAAATTATAGTTATGCCTCAATTTTTTGTAGGAACCAGCAGACCCACAAAAAAAAGAAGTCAGCCTGGTACCATCTGATTTCCAAAAGGCAATAATTAATAGTGTCCCTCGCCAAGACTACCGAAGAAATTCAGGGGACATCCTCACATGCTGAGCAACTATTGATGGGAGGGATTCAGGACTAGGAGAATCCTAGAGAGACCTGTGCAAAAGCTTGTAACATTTACTGTCATGAGTTCAGGCAGAATACACCAACAGGAAAGAGGGTTAAAAAATGAGGTAAAAAATATGTCTAGTTGTTCATAACAAAGGAATTAACTAATTAAGTTCATAATGGATGGACAAAATTGCACATAAACAAACAAACAAACAAAACAACACAGAAAAATACATCTCTCCTAGCATCATGAAATATAAAACCCACCAGCTTTGGCCTATCACCCTTCCTTTCCTCCTTCTAACTTTAAATAAAGGACTAGCCTGTTCTTTAAAGACTGAATTTATAAAAGTCTTTTCAATTGTACCTTGGCTTAACTGATGAAATATATTGTTTCATGAAGGTTGAATTTATCCTTTGGAAATCTGCAGACACTGCATGGAACAACACTGAAAGTAAAAGAAATTCTGTTTCCTTTTTTAAAAGGCTTTCACATTTTAGACTGCTCTAAAAATATTAGATACAACCATGCCATTTAAAACATCATTCACTGAAAGAAATACAAAGAAAGTATGTAGGTTTCAGGAAGGAAAAACCAGAAGACACATTAATACTGGCAAACTTATTGTCATGAATGTTGTACTTCACTTGAAAAACATATTTGATAGGATTCTGAAAAAAAAACGTATTTTAAGTTTTAACTCCTCTGAACAGGAATTTTTCTCTTTTTTTTTCCAAATGCATTGAAACATAAAAACAAAGCACAGGGGTTTTGAACAAGTGCAAAAGACCTCATAATCTTTCAATAAAAACTATCTTTCTAGTTAATGTAATAATTGTCTGCTTTTATTTGATTTTCTGCACTTCCTATTCCTCTTCGGATTTTCTGAGGACTATTCTCAACTAAGCGAAATGCTGAGGGTATCAAGCAAGCTACCTTCTCGACTGCTTTGCCTGTCATTCGCCAACAATCCTGAAGAGGGTATAGTTGCACAACTCACTGCTACTTCTCTCCTGAAACACATTTAACTTTGAAACCAAAAGATAGACTAATCCATCTTTCTCCTTTCCCCCTTGTTAGAGTATTAAAAGTTTAGGACAGAAACAGACATGCAGAGAGCTCTGGATCTCACCTCCTTAGTCTTACAAGGAATTTACTTAAATACATTTCTTTGCAATTCACCACTATTTTAACAACCTCCAGATAAAATAACTTAATTAGAGTTTCAATCGGGTCAATATCTACTGAGAATTTTATAATTGCACTACAGACAGAAATTTCACACCATAAGACGTGTGATTCCTAAATGAAAGATGTTATTCCACTAATCAACCAGAGCAGCCCTCATGATGTGAGCTGCTCCCATAATCAGACATACATTTCAAGTAAATGACGTTTAAATTACCAGCACTCAGCTATGATTAATAAAGCAGAGGAAAAGAAAACCCACAAAGCTGAAACCACATTTTCAAATACAGCATATTAGACAGCATATTGATAGAGTATCTATTATAATCTATGGAACAAACCCTCCTAAGTTAACATACACTATTTGGAAACAGATAAAAGTATTTCTTGGCCATCTCTTTACTAAACAGCATTTTAAATTACCTGAATTCATTTTTATGCATTTCAGCTATTTTCTTCTCAAGCTTTTGTGACTGCTTAGGAAAAATCCTAAAGTCGCTGATATAGTCCTCTGGGTGTTCATCAGGATCATAATCACCAAGTTCAGCTAAACACATCCAAAATACAAAACAAAACAGAAAAATCCAATTGTAACATTAATTAATAGGGAAAGAAGTCACTAAATGCAGTGTAATTCAAGATACTTCTATGCTCAGTAAGAATCCAGCATCTCTCAAGAAATGCTGCTTTAAAGAATTGACAGTTAACTGAAACAACAAAACCCTTATAACTGCCACTTCAATCAATGAGTGAAGTTCATGCCTTATTAACTGCTGCATTAATTAGCAATAGTAAACTATTGCTTTGAAACGTTTTTACAAAACAGAAACACACTTTGTGAAACAGATGAATAGGCAAACTTCCCCCTTTGACTATTTATCATTCTGTTAGTAGGCAGAACTGTTGCCATATCTGACTTGGCCGTGCTGATCCTCATGGAGTGAGATGATCATTTTAAGGAACTTGGGGGGACAACCTAAACGTTCCAAAATCTGCCACAGACCTTTTCTGCTCACAGTATCAAAAGCCTTGGTGAGGTCGACAAAGGTTACATAGAGACCTTTATTCTGTTCCCTACACTTCTCTTGCAGTTGTCTGAGGACAAATATCATGTCTGTGGTGCTCCTGTTGGTTCTGAAACCACATTGACTTTCAGGTAGAATTCCTTCTGCTATAGTGGGTATTAGTCTGTTCAAGAGTATTCTTGCCAAGCAGCTGTCACAAGTATTGAGGCCATGTTACTGAGAACGCAGCTGCGATGGGCAGGGCACGTCTCAAGGATGAAGGACCACCGCCTCCCTAAGATCCTGCTCTATGGTGAACTTGCCACTGGCTGCCGCATGAGAGGAGCCCCGAAGAAAAGATTCAAGGACTCCCTGAAACAACATCTCAGCCTTGGCCATATTGATCACCATAACTGGTCTACTCTGGCCTCCAATCGGGAGGCCTGGAGACACACCATCTATAACGCTGCGGAAGCCTTTGAGAACTCACGCAGGATCACTCTCGAGGAAAAAAGGCAACGCAGAAAGAACCGTGTCTTGCAAAATACACCATCTAAGGAGTCTTTCTGCTGCGCCTTTTGCAATCGGATATGTCTATCACGTATTGGCCTCATAAGCCACCAGCGTGCCTGCTGCAAATGTGGATAGTGCCTTCATAAATCTTCGTTCGCGAAGCCTAGCCATGAGTAGGCAGAACTAAAACAATGCACTCCTGATTCACCTCTTTTCCACATGATTTATCCTCACTTGTATGAACTGATCTAATTCTGTTCCAGCAGAGAAACACAGGCCATAATGTTATTTAAGGTACCCCACAGAATTTGATTCCTCTTCTAAAAGATGTGTCACTTAGGTACCCAAACATGGAATTTGGTGTTTCAACGTTCTTAATGAGACTGCTTTAATACAGTCTAGACTCAGCTTTGGTTTGGATATGCTGTCTTGCAATGCATTAAGAGTTTCATTCACATAAGGGCAGAAAAATGGGAACTTCCACACATATGATGCCCGTAATCAGACATATAACTGATTATTTCTCTATATACAATTCAACACATATGCCTGAATTTGCTTCTCAGGAAATGCTGGAGAGAGAGAGGGAGAAAAAAAGATAGGAAAAACAAAATAAAATTTCTTTCTCCTTGAAATGCGTCTTCTATTTTTGACAGAGATTACACAGGTCTTCTTTACCATAAGAAAGAGCACTGAATGACACTTTCTCTGCTTAGTTCAAATGGAAAAGGTACATTTACATTCAGAATTCAGAACAGAATTTCGGTTTGTTGATAAGTGGAGTCTAATATTGATATCATACTTCTTCACTTAAATGCTAACACAGTTTATTGGGGTTTAATTTTTAAGTTCCACTGTTTTTCAATGGCTAAGCGGCTGAATTATTTACAACATTTTAAGTGAATATCAATGCAGGAAAAGAGTACAACTGAAAAAAAAAAGCAACAGAAGTTACTGGTAGCTATATTCACCCAACAGTTTTGCATTGCTCTTTTTATTGAACATACATATGAGTGAAGTATTTAAAAAAGGCTCCTACTTGTACTTACCTTGGACAATACAGGCACCCAAGTAGGCAGCATCAGAAAAGGAACACAGCAAACGGCCATGGAAAATGTCCCTTTTTATTTGTAGATATAAGAGGTATCTGAAATATAATTAAAAAATTAAGAGACAATGTCACATCTTTTTGTAACAGATTTAACATATCAGTGTGAGACCAGCTGTGCAACTATTCTGGACCTCTAATTTACTATTCTAAATGGAAGGAAAAAGAGGCAAAGCACAAACACAAAGAAAAAACAGATGTAATTAAATTTTTTTTCAATAACAATGAAATAATGAGAGCAAAAGTAACAAAAAACCACTAAAGGATATCACGGAGAGTGCTTTAATTAAAATGTAAAATTATGATCCTCATTAGTAATGTGAAAAAATTATGGTAATGTGAGCTGTTTTGAGCATCCCTATTTTCATTATACACAGATTTACACAAGAAAATCTGTCTCTTGCTGTAGACAAAATAGCACGCTGATGACAGTGGGGAGGACTTTTTCCCCTTCATCCCAGATGAAGTTTTGAGGCAGAAGCAACTCCTAGAGCCCTGCAGAGCAATAGGCATGACCTCCCTGCCTGGGGGTCACCTCTCCTATTCCTCTTTTTCTACTGTGGAGAACTGGGGACAAGAAGAAAAAAGGCTCCTTCTACCTGTTCTCTGCCTCGTGCCACAGAGCAGCTTTATTTCTAATAGCAAGTGGAGTGGTACAGCTGTGAGGTCACAACTTTCTCTTCTGCTTTCTCTCCCAGAGATGGACCAACTCATAGCCCTGTGACTTACTCGCAGCTTCTTTCCCAGCCACCTAGATGGTTACAGCCACACCATTCACCAGTTTCACCCCACTGGGAAAATAAACTATTTAAACATTGCTTTAACTATACAAAGTCAACCATCTAGAGGGTGTTATCAGACCCAGTGGCTTCTGCAGACCTTCTGGACATTCCTTGATGCTGTCAGTTCTCTCCACCCTTGAGCTACATACAGTGTAGCCAATAAAAATGTGCTTTATGAATAATACTGATGTCAGAATATTTTCCCCAAGTTACCTGGTTCTATGTGTACTATGAGCTCCTGCACCAAGAACAAGCCTGGAAGTATTATCTGAAGGACAAGAGAAATTTTCCTCCTTGCCTTGGATTATTACGAAATGCAATAAGTACAATACACTTGTCACTGAGAAAAGCAATTTGCTCTCACTATTCTACAGGAACCTTGCCCTTCAAGACTTTTTTTTTTTTTTGCAACATATTTTTTTCCCCTGTAATCAGTGTCCAGTAACAGCTCACTAATTCAATTCCATAATTTGGTACAGGTAGACCCTAGAGAAAGTATCTGCATCAGGGTGAACCAAAGGCCTCAGTGATATGCAATAAAAATTCTTAATCTGCAATCACAGTGTACTGGAAAAGGCTCAGTATACTGATGCAGATACCATATAAAACTTGGGCAATTGAGCAGTCCCTATCCGAAAACTTTTTGGTAAGCTTTTCAAGGTTGAAAAATTGGGATGTGGTTCTCCAGAGTGACCATTAGCTTGAGGCCAAAGTGTGCTCAGCTTTTAAGTACTGCGAAAAAAAAGCCACCTACAAAAGGCATACCAAGATTTCAGAGCATGGCTTGCTAGCCAAGCTGTGAGGTCAACAGATCTACTTGTGGCATTTCTAAGCAAACAGTTTGTTGTTGACCAAGTTCTAAGATGGTTGATGTCATTATAAAATTCCTGCATCAATAACAGTCTCTGTTATCAGGAATAAATACAGGTTTTATATTAGTTTCTTGCTTAAGCCTGTTTTAAATATGAAACTGTCGTAATTTGTAAAAGAAAAAAAAACACCTTCAAGGTTAGCTTTGTTACAATAAAAATATATACTCTTTAATCTAAATTGTCACTGTATGCATTTTTGTCAATTGCATGAAGATAATTGAAATACATTATCCATTCACTCCAGCTAAATCACTGGTTATGCAAGTTGTTCAGCATGAAAAAAATAATTCAAAAACCAGATCAAAAAAATTGCAGAAAATTTCCACTGCTGTAAAGTTGCTACTGGGAAGGACACTTTTTAGTATCTTAGTCAGCTCCATGGACAGTGGGATTGAGTGCATCCCCAACAAGTTTGCAGATGACCTCAAACTGTGTGGTGCAGTCAGGGAAGGAATGCCATCCAGAGGGACCTTGACAGACTTCAGAGGTGGGCTTGTGCAAACCTCATGAAAGTTAACAAGTGCAAGTGCAAGATCCTGCATCTGTGTCAGGGCAATCCAAGCACAAATACAGGCTGAGTGGAGATGGACTGAGAGCAGACCTGAGGAGAAAGACCTGAGGTTGCTGGTGGATGAAAAGCTCAACATGACCTGGCAGTGTGCACTTTCACCCCAAAAGGCCAACTGTATCCTAGGCTGTGTCAAAAGGATCATGGCCAGCAGGTTGAGAGAGTGATTTTTTCCCTCTGCTCTACTCTGATGAGACCTTACCTAGAGGTAAGCTCTGCAGTTTCCAGCACAAGAAAGATGTGGACTTGCTGGAACTAATCCAGAGAAAAGCCACCAAGTTGATTAGAGAGCTGGAGCGCCTCTCCTATGAAGACAGGCTGAGATCTCCAAGGCAAGAGGGCAGCCTGGAACAAGACTAAGACATTATGGAGTTCTTTCAAATGCAGAAAATATATGCTTTCTTGACTGAAAGCCATTGTTGCAACCTTTGCCAAAGGCTGGCTCAACTTCAGACATTCCTTGTAATCCTCATATAGTAATTTATGGCCCAGGTCAGTAAAGACCTATAAATGCACTCCTTACCCCTGAGTTCAGTAAGGTTTATGCATGTACTTTACACTGCATACACTTACAGAAATAACTTGCAAAATCAGATCTGATTATGGTGCTTCTGGTGTCCTTCCACCATGGCTGTTTTTTTCCAAGACCTGGAACAACTTTATGGCCCGATTTACAGCCCTAAGTACTCAAGCTTACCATCAAGCTAGTAAATGTATACTTCAGTGCTTTCATATTTACAAACAGCTACCATTTCCATCTATTATCTGTTTCCAATACAGATGACTCAAGTCTAGGTCAGTCAAGCCTTTCCTGCAACTGCCGATGGAGGGTCAGCAATATCTTGTTTATATGCAGGCTTCATGGCCCTAATAGACCGTGTTGCTAACTGGTTAACAGACAATTTATTTATCTATTTTAAGATGTTCAGTGAGGCAAGAAAGCTTTTCCACAGCCAAACTTTGTGTTTGGCCACATAGTGGTTTTTCTTGTGTTCAAGTCACTTCATTCAGTTTATTCCCATAACAAATAGTTCTCCTAGAGCTGCCACAGCCTTTACAGATGACAGATATGGTCGCCTCGAGAGATCCAGAAATGCTTCAAAAATTATTATTTCATTGTAATGTCTGACTTTGACTCACTGCTCTTTCCCATTCTACTGTACATACTCAGGTAGAGTGGCAGGAGGCAAATGAATATGTTTCCAGTAATTCTGGTTTAGGTGCCCTTCTCCCTCAGAAGAATTTATGAGTTCTTCATGCATATTATTCTGAATACTAAGTTTGCATTCTGTCTTCTACAGAAGATATCATTAAGTACACTGTAGAAGCACTAGTTTCCTGCCAAAATCTAGGAAATTAAACTAAACACTAACAACTACATTCTAGTATGTAATACCACAACTAAGAGAACGTATTTTCCATGCTTTACAGTGTCATGTAGAGAAGAAGGCTGAACATGAGACAGTAGAGTATCTAGGTGGACAAGAAGGCCAGTGGCATCCTGGGCTGTGTCAAGAATAGTGTGGCAGCAGAACCAGGGATTCTCCCCCTGTACTCGACACCTCAAGTACTGTGTCCATTTCTGGGCCCCTCACTTCAGGAAGGACATTGAGGTCCTGGAGCATGTGCAGAGAAGGACAATGAAGCTGGTGAGAGGTCTGGAGCATAAGGCGTATGCATAGCAGCTGAAGAAGCTGGAGTTGTTTAGCCTGGAGAAAATGAGGCTCAGGGATGACCTTATCACTCTTTACAACTACCCAAAAAGAGATTGTAGCAAGGCTGGGGTCAGTGTCTTCTCCCAGGAAACTGGTGACAGGACAAGAGGACATAATCTCAAACTGCACCAAGGGAGGTTTAAGTTGGATATTAGGAAGAATTTCTTCACAAAATGGGTGATTAGACATTGGAATGGACTGTGCAGGGAGGTGGAGGAGCCACCATCCCTGCAAGTGTTTAAGAAAAGACTGGACGTGGCACTTAGTGCCATTTTCTAGTTGATATGGTGGTGTTCGATTATTGGTTGGACTCAGTGATCTCAGAGGTCTATTCGAACCTAATTGATTCTGTGATTCTGTGATTCCATGATAGAAAAAATAATTATATTCTGTAAAATATATTTCTTGTCTACTTATTAATATTTGAGAAGTATTTTATTATCTTATTAATTAGAAAAGCCACCACTCTATTAGCTACTGATAAAACACAGAGGTTACAGATAGATGTTGGAGTCATCACAGACAGACACTGAATTCATCAACTCAGGCTGCAGTGGCAGCCAAAAACAAAGCCAAGAAAATGTTGGGCATCATCGGGAAAGACATTGTGAAAATAGCAGAGGGATCTTCAACTTTTTGCTACTATTTAAAGCCTTGGAGTAATCACATCTTAATTGCTTTATTGAGCTCTAGTCTCCAAATCCTGAGTAGGACATAGCTGAGGCTGATTAACAGAGAAGAAGAACCAAAATGAGTGAGAGGATAGAGCTTTCCTTTCAAGGAGAGATGGTGACTAAGAGGGAGCTAAGAGTGAGTCTTATGAAATCTTGAGGGTAGTGGGAAAGGCAAACACAGAATTGCTATTCACTGAATCCTGTAATACTAGAGCTAGGGGGAAATCTGTGAAATCAGGAAATGACATAAGGCAGAGGAAAGATTGTGACATAGCAGTGAAATAATCCATATTTGGTTAATTCCACTAGCTACTCACCCATGCCCTCTTCTAGAACTGGGGTTTTTTTCAATGATCATGGATAACTGCTGATACAGTATTATCTATAGCATTTTAGATCATTCCTTGGGGACCTCAAATGACTTTATATTCTCTCATTTTAATTATGCATTCACAGTATAATGTAGGGATTTGGAAATAAGAAAACATGAGGCCTTGGGATGCTTTATTACATAAGAAATAGCAAGCACTGATTTATTTATTACCTAAACAAGAACACTGAAAATAACTAACCTAGTAAAAATCTGTGCCCAAGTATGACTGGTCACACTCCCTTGACTATTCACATTCTGTTCACACATAGCATCTCAGGCTTTCCCAGCAGGGCTCTTACTTTTGATCAAGAATAATGAAGAGAAACACAAAACAAAAATATCTGTGCTTTCTAGAGAGTCTAGCAGGATGTTATAGATACAGCTATATATGCTGTAGATTGAATGACTTCTGCAGCTAAAACTTCCTTCATTGCAATTTTGTATCTTTGTATAGGGAACTCTAGAATATCCTACTTTTCTGCACAGGGTTCCATGCACATAACAAGAGAAGACCTCCTCTCACCATCAAGCTATCATGTTTTCTGGAAAAAACAGTGGGAATTAACAAAAAAAGATTTGAAAACAGATAATTATGAGAAAAGGATATTAATACCAAAAAGGTAGTAATACCGAAAAGGTAGTAATACCGAAAATGTATATATTCAAGGCCTTTACCCCAATCCTGTCAGTCAGGAAGCAGGCCGCAGTGCAGATGCTGATTTAACAAAAAAAGAAACTGAAATTACATTTTACAGGTAGTGTGGCAGGGAACAAGGGAGATCTAAAGGCCTGGTGTCATGTTGCTATTTCTTAATTAAAAATTGGTGCTTATTATTCTAATCAGGTATGTTCAGTGAAGACAGTTGAACGCTGTTTTCTGAAACTGAAGTACTTTGTTCTGACTTCACATTACCTGTAAGTGCTAGACAATCAAATCTAGAAAGCCACAGATGTATCATTCAGGAAAACCTGATATCTGCCACATGCTGTACATGAAAGAGAAGTCAAACCCTCAGAGATGGCCACATAGAGGCATAGAGGAGTATCACTAAAGCTGAACACCTCTCTCTATTTAAAAGACTGTACAAACTGTTCAAAAATCCATATTCACTGTTTGTGTTGCAATCTGCTGAGACTCTGGTGCACATTCAGAGGCAAAATCATTTGAGAAAAATAAGTTAAATCCTTCCCATTTTCTCATTAAAAATTTCTAAAAGGCATTGGAAAAATTGCCTAATTAGTTTAACTATTAAAAAGAAAAAATGTGTCTTTAGTCTTTCTCAAACATGTTTCTAACATGTGCAGCCTCAGTGCCCCTCTGTGGAAACAGTATTTCCAAAAATAAGGACAGATCTAAATCGATGCTGACACCAGTTAAGATCAGCTGAGAAGAACAATTACAATTTGAATTTTGTTGAAAAGTTGGGTTTTAGGCAGTCTGTTACTAGAGAAACAACAGAGATCAAGACAACAATACCCACAGCCACTGAAGTTAAATCATGAATCACCATCCTAACACCAGTTGACTCTAGAGAAAACAGAGACCAAGGACCATACAGAACCTCCTTCCATAGTGAGAGGCAGAAATTTTGCCCTCAGAATTTCTTCTTTAGCCATAATATCTCATAGTGCCTTAACATCCAGAGGCAGGCACTGAATTTATTTCAAAAGCATAGCTTTGGAAGTAGTTGGTAATTAAAACAAGGGAAAATGAAAGTAAACAGCTGGAAGGGTACAACATGACTGGCAAAGATTCACAGGCGTCCTTAGCAGTGAAATGAAATGCAGTGACAGGAAAGCGTGTGGCACCCTCCATTGTCGAAGGCATGTCTGGCCTCTGAACTTGCAGTGTACACACAATTTAAGACTCCTACAGGGCTTTTTCTATAATATCATAGACAGAGGGATAACTTTAGCTAGTTCATTCTCTATCTTCATTTTCCGAAAATAGTTCCACCTGTTAAACCACAGAGGAACTCAAGGATTACAGTCCAGCACAACCTACTAAAGGTAGAACAGAAATAAAGCATCAGTAATCTGAGGCGACAACTGCTCAATTTTCTTCCTGCACATTATGTCTAAATCCTAAGTAGTAGCTCTATCCATGTTATACTAGTTTCACAGAAATCAAATCATTTACCCCATACACACAGAGCTTCCTGTACTGAATAGATGATATTTTTTTACATCAGATATTTCAAAGGAAGAGTAGGAAAACCATTGCTTTTTAACATCTGTAAGTCTTTCTGATGTTTCTAAGGTGCTTCACTAAAGGCGTATTCCTATAAAGTTTTTACAAAGACTGCATGGACCATAATCCACACAAGGGATTAACCACAGAGTTAATTAATATTCTGAACCAAAGAATGGTATGGCAATGTGAGAGAATGTGTTACTATATCCTAATTTCTTTATTTAAATGGGGACTACAGACACCCATCAGATTTCTACCCAGCTGAAGAAACAAGAGAGCAGCTCTGACATGCAAAGGCACAGACGCTAACAGAAATGCAAAGCACTATTACTCTGACTCAGCTGACTGTATATACAGCTGTGAAGTACATATGGCTTTTAAGTCAAAAGGGTGACAATATTATTAATATATTTTCAAATCATCTTAAACACACATCACAACAAATGTGATTGTCAAGTGAACAAAGCAGAGCTAAAAAAAAAGGCAAAACAAAAATCTATCAAAAAGCAAACTAGCTATCAAGGCTTCATGACTGTCCTGTCAAATGCTAATGAACCTTTGTCTTCTTGAATTTCATCAATCATTGCAATTCAAGAAAAAAATTAACTCCAGCCAATTGAGAGCATCACCTTGAATCTGACCCTCTGCTTTATGTGATGAAGGAAATTCTCAGAGGTGAGTTACATGACTATGTTTCACTTGCTCATTTCAGGAGCATTTCCTGTATTTTGTGTAAGAGACATGAGCAGAGACAAAGCAAAGCTTCCCAAATAGCAAGACTGGGAAACTATCAAGTAAATCAGACACAAAAATGTGTCATATCAGTGATGTGTCATACTAATGATGTGTCAAATTATTTCTCCTTTTCAAGGTTTTAATCATATTAGTTTTAACAAAAGATTGTAACCCATTTTTCATATAGCAATTTTACTTTAAAAATTAATTTGAAATGTTCCAGTAAAGATTAAAACATACTGACAGCACAATACACTTCAGTGAGCCAATTCTAGGTGCTTTGCATTTCAATAAAACTTCTCCTAGGAGGGTATCCAAGTAGTTTTTAAAAAATCAATTATTAAAGCTCTTGAATGAGAAAGGTCGATAAAAGTTTATAATCTGACTCATAAAAAGTAAAACGTTCATCCAAGGACAAACAGTAACAAATAATGAAAATCCATTGACTTCCTGGTTTACAACAGGATCACTCAGCTGAATGGTTTCAGTATTTCATCCAAGACAAACAGCTATAATATGAATGGCATGTTCCAGCTGTTCTACACAAACTATTATCTTACCATTCCATAGAATGCAAGCTGTTCCCAAAACTTCAGTAAGAGAGCAGTGACAATGGAATCACCCATATTTATGGAGTGACTTGGCATAAGGATTTTCAGTGCCTGGGGAAAACATCAATGAAGAACTCAAAGCAACAAGTGCTGAGAGCACTCCATTCTTCTGCAGCAGGCAGGTTTGTGCCTGCTAACAACGTGGTAAAGCATGCATACAGTCCTGCCTAGCTGGTGCAGAGATCAAAAGAGCTGCTACCTTCCTACGTTTTCCCCCCACATACATTTCTTGAAAAATGCCCAGAGCAACACCATATTTTGAAAACTTGTTAACAATGTACATTAAATGCACAAACAAACAAACAAAAAATACCTGGTGAGCTCTTCTTTAATCTTCAATGGTTCATGTGGGTAAAACTTCACTCTAAAGCACATGGTATATGGTGGATGAGCTGAAACATTATAAAGAAAAGCAATGAGAACAGTAGCAATCAGACACTGCCTCAGCCACTCTGAAGGAGTGACTTCCAAGAGTCTTAAAAAGTAGCCACCGTAATGGTTAGCTGAGGCAGAGATTCAAACAAAAGCAGTAAATATTATATATGCTCTATTTTGGGATGAGTTCTTTTGGCAAATGATAAACAGTAAGCAATGATAATACTAAAAAGATTGAAGAAACCCTTTAGTTAATGAAGCTAAAGACAATAGAACTATTTCTGTTTCCAGTATTTAATAAAGCTACAGTACTTAATCCTGAGCAATGGTATCAGTACCAGGCCCCAAGTACCATACTTTCACAAGAAAATGGTAAAGGGAAATGAAAGGGGAAGGGGTCCCTCAGGCACTTTAATTCACAGCTAAGTGAAGGCCTATAATATCCCATCTAGTTTTAAAAGTCTTTAGTCTTAACATATACTCAATGTACACAATGTACTCTACTCAATTTTAACTTTCCAAAACCTTGAAGAGATGGCGTTTTTACAGGACAAAAAGAAGGGAAGGCAGAAGAAAAGGACAAACAAAATTACAGAGAAACTGGAGGACAACAGCAGGTCAAAGAGAGAATCATTTTTATTTATTGTAAACTATAACAATAATCACTAAGCTACCAGAACACTTTACTATACCATCTCCTTTAGTTTACTAGTTCACTGGCTTGTATAAACTGCATGTGTAAATGAGTTCATAATCAAGATATTCTTCAAGTTACTCTGACTGCAGTATTTACATGTATGCTGCAGCGTTCCAGAAACACATCTCTGTGTATCATACAGTTTCATGTGATGTCCAACAGCAACAGAAAATAAAAATGGATTACACCGGTTGTTATGGTTGGTATCTTTTGGAAGGCTCAACTGTTTTTTTGAGGAAGAAGGAATATTTTCATCTTTCAAGACTTCATATTGTACTTAAAGTATGTCAGCCTCAACCAAAACTGCTGATTTCACATTTTTTCCTTGTTTAAATAACTACTCATTTAAGACACAAGAGGAATGTCAGAAGGGATGTAGATAAAAAGGTGAAAAATACAGGAAAAAAAGAAAGCAAGGAAACAATAACAAATATAAATTAAGAGGAAATGAAGATAGAAAAACAACCCTTAATTGCTCTTTAGAAGTGGTTTGAACTTTCACACTAATTAAATCTGGAGAAGGCCTCTGAAGGCTAGAAATGCTCGGACTGCTTTCTCTGGGTTTTGCAACTGCAGAGTTGTCTTGCAGTGACTGGAAATAGACTGAAAAAGAGAGTACAGTTATGCCTTCCCCACCCTGTAATGGCAAACTAGAAGGTAAACTGAATTCAATGTCCCAGAAAGGAAAGCAGCCACCCAGAAGGTCACTGAGGAGTCATGTTGCCTGGAGAAAGCAAAAGATAACTGAAGTAATCTTAAATGGTTCTATCTCTTCTCAATAACCTTCTTAAAACAAAGCAAGGGAGAAAAACCTGCATTTTAGGAATACCCTTCCACTTACAAAACATTATAGAAGAGATGATCTGAACTAAATAAGAGTTCTTCCTCAGCAAAAAAGGGACTCCTAAATGTCCTGGCAGATTAAGAATTAGTTTGTGTTTGAAATTATTTCTGCTTGATTGAACAGCTAATGCATGGCTCTGCAGGGCCTTAGCAAATATGAGCCTACAGCAAGATCCTAAAACGTACTGAATTTTACCCAAATTTTTGGATGTCAAGGAAACCATTGAAAATTTGACTATGGTAAAAATAAAGAAAGAAAGGAAATAATTAGCTATATTAGAAAAGCCACACTCTGGCAGTATGTAACAACTGTATAAAAATAACAGCTGCTCCATACACAAAGAGTATCACAGGGAGGAAAGGATGGCATACACTGCACTATAGAAATAGCCCACCTTCATAGGAAAGGTTACAGTAAGAAATGTTTTACTTGTAGTAGAAGAACAGTATAGAGACACATACACCAATGCACAGAATATGCAGGAGATTTGCAAAGGCAGTTTAAAGCCTATTTTCCACATCTTTTCCTAGAATCGAGCTTCTCTAACAACATTTCTCCTCAGAAGTGCAGCAAGCAATACAATACAAGGCTGCTGCAACCCACTAAGCAGAGGTCCTCTCTGAGAATCTGCAAGAATGGAACAAACCAAGTCTGGAATTTGAAGTGTTAAAAAGCGTATGATCACCTCCATCCAATTCATCTCCGGAAATAAGAAGGTGCCCCGCAATTACAGAAGGAACCAGGATCCTCTTTTTCTGTTCCTTTTTCCCAGTTAGAAAAACAGCCACAATGAACACATGAATGGGGAAGGAGGGAACCCTCAAAGCTATACACTTGTTCTTTCCATCTTAATTTTAAAATGGATCATAAGCTTAATGTTCTTCCAAAGACACATTTATGTAAATATTTAGCAAACCTTACAGATTTTACCACACTGGAGAAACACACACAAGAACTTCATGTTCTGTCATTTACTTTGTTCTCAGAGTGGAAACCAAGATAGGCACTGAATTTTATCAGCTCAAGAGATGAGATTGTCAAGCGAGATAATTTCTCAATTCCTTGAAAATTACTTTCTACCACTTACACATTAAAGTGGAAACAGTAACAACAAACTTTCCCAAAACAGAACTCAATTAACAGAAGCACATTTAATCAACACAAAACTAGTGTGCATATAAATCAGTTTTATAATAGCTATTTCTTATAAGCCTTTTCTTTCAGAGGGGTCCTTTATCTGTCAGATAAGGAGCAGTTGGCATAGTGAAATGCCCAAGGCTTTGTCAGAATTTCCTACCATCACAGTTTCCTTTCTCACTAAAACAGATTCACAGTTACAATAATTTCAAAGGACTTCAGAGTGGAGAATAATGCTGATAGCAAACTCCATTGCAATAAAGTTATTAATTTGCCAGTTTATGTGCAAACAGCACATAAGAGGTGAAGGCAAAAGAACAAATAAAATAATTTCAATGAAATCAAATGCTAAAACCAGTCATGATCTAGACACTTATGAAGGAACTACACACACAGTGTAGAAGATTTCCAGGCAACTGATTGTCCATTTTTAAAGTTTATTTCAGTTGCATTTAACTAAGACGAAGTATTCAATGTACATGAAACAGTAAGGAACTCCCTAAATTAAATCCAAACCTGTGACATCCTGACCAGAACAAAGAGAGATATGAGAGCTGCCTCCCTTGGCACAGACACCAGTAAGAGAATGAGTCTCACTTGCACTCGTTTTTAAGCAAAGCCCACAAGAAAAACTACATATTCATATTACAACTCTTTTCATAGAAAGAATCTGAAACAAGAAAAAATATTTATGTGTGCTGGTTTTGGCTGGAGCAAAGTTAATTTTCTTCACAGTGGCTAGTATGGGGCTGTGTTTTAGATCTGTGAGACTGCAAAATTGCAGAAAACTTCCTGCATTTCTCCTTGATGTTACATATTCTCTGAACTATAGTATCCTACTAAAGGTTAATGAAATTTAAAAAACAAGCAAGCAAAAATTACAGCCAAACAGTCTATGTCTTCACTAATGCTGCAGAAGGATCTCTGAGGAACCCTAAGACATATGCCGTTTTTTCCATGTACCTCTTCCCTCACCAAATGTTTATCCATACCACTTGCTGAGCATGTTTAAAGCAGACTGAATATTACTCATGTTTTTATGCATAAGAGATACCTGATCTATCATAAATCTCAAATTATGGGGTGTCCCACATTGCACTTAATTAGTTACAAGTCAACACAAGGTAAGGTGGATTTTTGTCAGTCATTTATAATAATGCTTTAAAATGTGTTATTAAATCTTCATAAGGATCATAGGTAAAGAATACACAGCATTCAGATTAGTGTATGAAGAATAACACAAAACTTCCTGTTCTCATTTTGCATGTATTCATGAATCTCATATTTGATTAAACCCTATTTTAGATTTGTAGTGAGATGCCCATTCATTCCACCTGCTTTCACATTTTAGGACAGCATTAGAGATTAAGTAAATCATCTTGAAAAATTGCAATGACCTGACACAGGAGAACATCCTTTTCGCATTACTCATTAGGATCATAGAATCATAGAATGGTTTGGGTTGGAAGAGACCTTAAAGATCATCTAGTTCCAATCCTCCTGCCATGGACAGGAATGACTTCCACTACACTAGGTTCCAACCTGGCCTTGACAACCTCTAGGGATGGGGCACCCACCATCTCTCTGAGTAACCTATTCCAGTACCTCACCACCCTCACAGTAAAGAATTTCTTCCTAATATATTATCTAAACCTACCCTCTTTCAGTTATGCAAGGCAGCAAAAAAAACATGGAAATTTTGAACTCCTGCACATCAGACCAAGAGAAATTATCCTGTTCCACTGTCATCAAGAACAAAACTCATAGCTGGATATATAGCACAAAGCAGGTTATAGGATAGCTGTATACTTACTATACAGAATAACCTTTGAAATTAATCAAAAAACAGCAAGAAGGAAAGTGTATGGTAAAACTCTGTTCTTTTCTTAAACATTAGTGCTGACGTGGCTCAGGTTTTACACCATAACATTCCTAGACAGAAAATAAGTATTAAAAAATGTAAGATGGCCAAATACAGAGATTTACTGTCAGCATCTGGGAGAGAACAACAGTATATACAAAAACATGCAAAAGAACAGAAAAATTTATGTGAAAATTTCTTTATCTATGTGGAGGTTTGACCTCAAAAATCCAATCTCCAAGCTCCCCTCACAATTTGCCTCAACATAGAAGAGAAGTTTTCAGACAGGCACAACTCAGCATGGGGGAACTATATTAAAATTTATTACTAACACAATAAATACTATAGAAACTAAAAAGTAAATAAATACACACTATTAATATAATCTCTACCCCCCCTGGGGGTCCTCCCACATCAGTTCAGAAGAAAAATCCTCCAGGACAATAGTTAAAGTCTCTGTCTCATTGGGGTTTCAGGGAAGGGGTCTTTTGCACCCCCACCAGTTCCTCAGCTTCTGCTGAGGTCTCCTCCTGGACTGTAAAGGAACATTTACTTTACCAGGTCTCCATCACGAGGTCCAGGGAGTCAGCTTTGAGTCCTTTCTCCCTGGTTCGTGAAGGTTCCTCCCAGAGAGAAAGATGTTCACTCTTTCCTCTCTATATTGCAGGGTTTCTGGGTCTTGCTCAGTCTTTAACCCCCGTAGTTTTCACCAAAAGTTCTTATGCAGAAAAGGCCTGCTTAGTTTGGCTTCTCTCTGTCTCAGCTGCTGCATCAGCTCAGCTTCCGCATGTCACGGGGAGGCATTCCTGCCCCCGCATTCCTCCTTCGGTTTTCGGCTGCCCCCACCCAAACCTCACATAGGGCCTCCTCCAAGCCCCTCAGCCCGTCTCTCGTTGCTCAGTCTCAGCTCAAGGTTGCTACCTCTCCCACCATTATGGGGGGGCAGAAGGTAGCAGGGAGACTGCTTCGGTCTCCCTCCTCTGCCTGGAGTTCTTCCAGCTCTGCACGATCACAGCTGCTTCTCCGGCTCCGGACCACCCCTTGGCCCATCTCTAGCTCGGCTCCAAATGCCGTGCCTGCCTGCAGGGGGCTGGCTCCAATCCCCTGGCTGGACTCTCAAGTCCATGCCACAGACTCTTCTGGGCAGTGTGGGGGGGAAAAGGCCCCTAGCCTTTTGGCCACAAGCAGCTGGTCCAGTTATAATACTGTCCAGGGCTCCCTGCAGCCCAGTCAGGGGGGAAAAGAGGGCCTGGTCCCCCACAAGGGGCCCGCAGGCCTGTCCCCTCTCACCTCATGGCTTCCATTCTCTCTCTCTGCCAACAACTTCCTTACAGCTCTTGTAATATCCTAATTTCACAGGGGTGGCAAACAGCTCCAAATGGCTCCTCATCAGAAACTCACCTGGGACCAACCACTTCCAGCCCCTCGGGGGGGGTGGTGTGGCAGCTCAAACCAAGACAGTCTAGAATCACAAAAATGCAGCTACCTTAAGCATTCTTCAGGAGAGTTTTTTGACACACTATTGGAAGCACAGTGCTCGCAGCTACTGATTATAGGTCAATACGTGGCTTCAACCAATACAAACAAGATTGGCAGTGGTTCAGGACATTTCTCAGAAACTAAATTTTCCCCTCTCAGACAAAGTTAGTGGTACAAAATGGCTGAGGTACAGACCTAGACTTTACACATCAGGTTATGACACAAACATTACAGTGACAATGGAAAATGGAAAGGTAGATGAGGAGAAAAAATGTATCATGCCTTCATTCTTTGTGTTGCGCCAGAACACATTTAAGTATGGTTTTATATGTGATAAGGCAAAATATAAAACATTTTAGAAGATTCCTCCTATCATATCCCAGTGTTACTTAATATGAACTTAAAGCAATTTTTGTCAAAGCTAAAGAAATTAAAATGGTAGTACATCACACAAGAAGCTGTGGAAACTTTAGAGCTTCAGACACACAACATTCCATCTCACTGACAGAAATGTATAGCTGCCAAATTGTAATTTCTATACAACCTGACTATATAGAGGGATTGTGCCTGAATGATTCATGTAGTACTGAGGTCCATGAAATCTAGTACCTACTACAATTTGCATTAGAACACTACTATCAATCAATCCCTTTCTGCTCCGAATATTTGTCAATAGTGAGCTGAATGAAAAAATACACTGAAAACCTTGCTACTGTGCAGCGCAAACGTAGCTGAGCCCAAGCACAGAGCATTTTCAAATTTTTTTCTGCATATATGCAAGTACTTCATAATCCTATGTGAATCTAAACATTCAACCGAATTTAAAACTTTTTGAATCATTAGTATTAGTACATCCTACTATTGAATCAGATGAAATAAGTCTATTCTTACAAAATAGATATTTTCACTGCTTCCTGAATTCCTTACTGGCAAAGAAAGAAAATGAAATATCCGTTTAATACAGTCACTATGAGTAGGTTTCTGCTACCATTTCTCCCAGAAGTCGTATGTACATAATGTATGTTCTACTTATTAATTAGTCACTTCATTTCTTCAGTTTTTACACTTTCCACCTGCTGCTAATTGTCACTTGTGTCACCTGTGACTGGGATACTTTGCAAATGAATATCAGTAATTTCTTCTTCTGAGTCTAAACTTTTTCATAGTAAACGGAATATTTTTAGATAAAATACAATTTAACCTTGTGCCTTTAGAAATTGTTTTGTGTTCTACATTAATATAGCCTATTTTTAGAAAAATTAATCAAAAGGTTCCTGATTCCAAATGGTTACAAAAACATCCTGTGGGAGCAAAAGATAGACTTATGCATAATCTACATGGATTGTACACATGTATATATAATATATATATATATATATCTTTATTTTGTTCCTTAAGTGGTTATTGTAGCAACTGAGGTCCTTCACCTGTGACAAAACACAAAGTTAAGTTACAATAGTATTAAACTGAAGTTGCCAATCACATAGTTAATACCGTGTCCTAAATCTAAGGCTGATAACAGAACTCCTCTGTTAGCATCTCACTCTTCTCTTCTGCTTTCTTAAGACCTTTTCATAACGACAAATAACCTCATGCTAGCTGCATTTTATTTAGCTTTTTTTGCTATGCGTTCATTTTTCAGTTTTCAGAGTTCTGATTAGGATTCTATCACAAAAGCCACACGTGTTCTCTGATTAGACCATCACATCACTACATCTACAGAATTCTTGGACTATCATCTCTCACATCTAGGCAACATCTATATGCAGGTAGAGTTGTCTTGAATAAATCAAAACACTCTCAGTGCATCTGTTGGCAGAGCTCCTGAATATGTTGCTATGCAAAATGCAAGAAGAAGAATAAGCTCTTATGCTTTCTTGGGTGGAAGTAGTGATACAAATGCAGTTTAGATGATATATTCAGAAAACTGTTCTACTTCTGATACACACTGAAAGGAAGACAGATATTAAGATAATTTCTAGTTATTACAGTTCCTCTTTTTTTTCCTTTGCTAGCATTGCTGAGGAGCATGACCTACTTTTTGTTTGCCATTCTTGAACTTAATTTTTACTGGATAACACTCCAGCTAGCTAAACACCAGTTCACACTGAATATGCCAGGTATATATGCGTATGTGTATATACACATGTATGCACATGTTGCAATATATACTACTGCTGCATTAATGGAAGAGGTTTTTTAAGTATCCCAGTCAACATCTAGCATTAACTGGTTTTGTGTATTGGAAAATATCTTAAGCCTCGTCACATTTTAAAATACATACATTATCTCCTATACAAAAGGCACCTTGTGTATATGCTTAAAGCAGAAAACAACTGTATACAAAGCATATGTGAATAAATTCTCCTTCATTTAATAAACTAAATAGATAGTTAGATAAAACCTAAGATAAAACCTCCAAGGAACTAAGTCAGGTCTCCAGAATTGCCAAATAAACTGTCTTCTACTGCTGGATATAAACTTTTGAGTACCAAAGTAGTTCTGTTTCCTGAAGAGGTCTTCGCAGTTGTCCTATTTAATGGAAATGATAAACTAGACTGTAACCTTTAAAAAGGATAATTAAAATAACAAATTCCTATTTTGAGGACACTTTTTAAAATAATGATCATAATTTTCTCCCTACATGTGGCAGGACCTAACCACTTAGCTCACAGTACTTGAGTTTGCTGGACTATAAAAATTATCTCAAACCCTTTCTCTGCATTGTCAGGAAGCAAGGGGCAGCAGGAAGAAGGAAAACTGGAAAAGACCCAGAAGCAAATTGCTATGCTCCATTTTTTATTGCCATCTCCCAGTGGCTGATTGTGTCTGACTGAAAACGAAAGCCTGAACATACAGGTTTTCCCACTAGATCTCCCACTCCACACAATGCCTGCAGGCCTCTGGCTCTAGCCTTGAGCCGTAAGGAAAAGCTTTTTATATGCAGCACAGCACACTGTGAGACGGTGAAATGAAGATAGCACAGAGTTTTCAGGACTGTGGATAGGACACGAAGGGCCTATTTGCACCAAGAAACAAATGAAACAGTCTAAATTACTGCATGGAAGCAAAAGAAAACCTTTGGACATTTCAAAATCATTTTTAAAACCTGAGCTCTAAACACTTACATTTCATTTGCTTGAAGATGGACTTGTTAGGCTCAAGCCAGTGCTGGAAAGGCAAAGCAGAGAGCAGAGGTTAATATGGATGGCAGTAGACAAAAATATCCTTGTTTGTTACCAAAAATGAGAAATAGGATTTTTGTTTCACTGAGACATACATAAATGGGACAAGCACCTCTATACAAGAATTACATTGTATAAGCACACTTGATGTCACCACTGCCTATAAGATGGATGTAGCTGATGTAGAAATAAGAAAAATGTTTCAAAGATGCATTTGAAGGTGACAGGTTCTAGTGCTAAGCTTGGAGCAGAAATGTCAATCTTACACTTTATGCCATTTTTTTCTAGAAGAACGATCATATTGGACAGCAGAATAGACTATTCAGAAACTTTAACAGGATCTGTTCATTAATGTTGTCTTCTACAGTTCTTATAACTAAAGCATGTATAAGTACTTTATTCTCAGTCAAAACCCTCAGGACAGAAGTAATTGTTCTCTTCTAGTAATAATTAAAAATCGGAAGGGAAAAAGAGTGCATTTTTCCAGGAAATGTTCACAATATGGACAGCCAGTGCTCAACAGAGAGACATGGGTGCTTACCAGTAGGTGCATAACTTTCCAGTAAAAGAGTGATGGCAGGACAAGGGGTTTTTTTGTTTGGTTGGGTTTGGTGTGGTTTTTTTAATTCTCCTGGAAAATAAACTCAGATTCTTCAGTAATGAAAATCTAGGCTCACATTCTAGCTAAGAGCCTTAGCACATCCCTTGCTAACAGTAGCTGAACCATTCAGGAGGATGTTTTGATAGACAAAAGAACATGCTGATATTTAAGTGCCACTTCTGACCACAGCCAATAGCTTTTGTACGAGGATTTTTCCTGTAAGCAAAAAATCTCCACGCTAAAATGAGATCTGTGCTGCAGACGCAGCTGGTCAAAAGGTGCACTATTCAGCTTTAATAAGCATAATCAACACTGGAAGGTCTTGCACTAAGGGGTTTCATTTTTAACCCTTTCATTCTAGCTCTAAAAGCCTATGGTTTACTGCAAAAAGAAAACCTACCATTTATTAAAATATAAGTAATACTTAAAATATCCTACATCAGCTACCATTTTTCCTCATAACTTATAGTAATTCTTCTACAAAGAAAGGCCAAGGGTATATATTTGGAGGAGCTGGAGGAGCTGCTGGAAAGTTATTACTTTTTAAATTATGATATCTCAAGAGTTCAGTCAAAGTAAGGATGACTATAAATTAGTTTTCTGAAACAGAACTGCCAATAAGACAAATACCTCGGAAAGAACATTTTCGAAATCCTGCAGTTTATACGATTGCTTAGAAACTCTTGCATAAAGTTTATGGAAGTACTGGAAATAAGCACTGAAACATACTTCTGTTTGAAGCTCACTTATCACTGAGAGACTTATATGGAACCCCAGTATTTAGAAGACAAACACCACAAAAAAAACCAACAACCCCAAACTCCAAACAACAACCACAACAAAAACCCCATCCTATACCATTTCTTTACCTATTTCCTTTTCCCAGTATCTCTCTTTTTTGGAGAAAAGATGAGAGAAACAGAATTGAGGCAGCAATGACTGTTTCACTGACCTACTAGAAATATCTAGCTCATTTCATTCCTTTTTTAGATTTTACATATACATTATTGATATATTTCATTCTGAATAATGGGTGGTGAGTGTTGATCATAAAAAGGTAAAGGCAATCTCATTTAAGAAATCCTATACACTCTGCACTGCTTTATAGATACATAATCCAGAATGAATTAACAGATAAGAAACCAGTCAAGACACACAGACATGAAAATCTTTTTTCCTTAACCTCTTCACGCACACACTCCACCTCCACCAGGCTCATGGCAGTCCTAGTTGAAGATTCAGACAGCAAAGAATCAATTAGACACTAAGTCATGATGTACTGCTCCCAGGAAACTGAGAGTTTCGAGGTATTCACTATTTTCATATAGCAGAAGCACAACACCATTTTATTATATTTTTTGAAAGACCAATCTGAAATATAAGCAGAGACCAGATCAGCATTTAGAGCTGTTTAAAAAAGTCAGTTACCTATTCTAAAATGTCAGAAGTAAAAAAAGTCAATTTCCAAATATGAAACCCTCATAATTCACGATATGAAAAATGAAAGAGCGGAGACATGGATGAAATTCCCCATTCAGTGCACCAAATCCCCAGGAACGCAGATTTACCTAACATGTCCAAAAGCAAACATGTTTCACTAAGACCTGACTTTCATGGGTTAAAAACTGATTTGAAAAACACTGAACAATTAAGCAGTGTACTTGCTTGTGGAGGTCACGGTACTGACAGGCACTTTTAAGAAGCTCAGATTTCTGCGGTGACCTTCTGTTGGTGAAAGATTGCAAATGTGCACACAATTTAGCTGAATCTTCCAGAAAACTGATCAGTTACTTTATAATTTGTGGAGATTTTCAAAGACACAGCAATTAGGTGCTTAATGCTCGCTGACTGTCACAGGAAGATAAACGTCTAGTCATAGCTTCTGAAAATAGCCACACCTACATTTCTTTGAATATTTCAGTTTGAGTTTTAGGAAAGATTTTCCCCTGAATACTTATTATCTTCCAGCCTTACAGCATTGACTATTAATAATTAATACCTGTGCCTTATCTCTGCTATAGAGTGTCCAGGCTATATTTATTCCAAGATTAATTAGCTGTTATAGCTAGGACCAGATTAAGGTTCCCATAAATCAATCAAAGGGTTTCTGCAGAAACTTTAACTTGAAAAGTGTCTGGTTTTCCAAAATGCTTTTTTTATGTAGTGATATTTTTTTAACAATTTTCCTGAAAAAGTAAAAAAAAAAATATCTGATGAAAGAAAAATAAAACATTTTGAGTTTGCTTGTCAGGACAAATTTTAGAAGCATTTTACATGTTCAACAGCAATGAAATGTCATTAAAACTGTATGCCACTCTGCCTTGTGAGAACGGTTCATAGGTGTTTTCCACTCTTTATTGTAAGACTAACACTTGGTAAGACAAATAAAACAAACAAAACTAGTCAGACGTAAAATTGGAGCTAGATACAAGAATCTTTCATTCCTCTACTAGCAGTAAAATGTGCAAACTAGGGAGAGAAAAAAACCACCAAAGCTTTTATACAGTTTCATTTTTTGCCTCATGTATTTGACACTCTATTCCACAAAGGCTGCTTTAATTGGATGATGGTTTACAATCTCAAACCAGGTTGGCTTTATATGTGATAGTACTTAACAATTATCAGAAATAATTTCTGCAGGGGCTGAGCCTCTTGTTTCATTGAGAGTATGTTAGCAACATGGCTGTTGCCCAATGGGGAAGAACAGTTTGAATCCTAATCCAGCTAACGCATATTACCAAGCATTCATGTTCAGCACTACTAATTTCTAATCTTTTTGCCAAAAGAGGTTTGGGTGTCCACTGGGTATCTCGGTGATCAAGACAGATGTCCTCACAGAAGCAGAAGGCAAAGAGAAAGATACCCAGAGATCTTCAAGGTCAGTCATGAGATACCTAACGAGTCTTGGTGCTTCAAGTGCCAGTGGTGAGTAAGATAACTATTCTGGGTATCACTTTTGGTGCTGGAATCGTAAAATATGCTGAGAATTGCCTTCTGACTAAGATTTCATTGCGATTGCATGCTGCGTTTCAGATTGGTGCTATCTTTACTTTGTAAATAGAGCCCTCACCTCTAATCAGCCTTTAAGTGGCACTGAGTGGTCATTAGCGAGGCCAGGTGTGTTCTTGCTTACCCACAAATGCTGAGCAGCTGATGTGGTATCAGCTTTCATAGCAAACGCTCATGGTGAGCAAGGACACCATGCAAGGGTAAAAGCACCATTCTAGAAAGTCAATTTAACTCCACAAACACTGATGTGCTTTTAGTAAAGGAAATTCAGCCAACAATTTGTTTCAAACAAAGCCATTCACTGAGAAGCTCTGAGAGGACTGAGCATGGTCTCAGTGGAGCACAGGGTAAAGGGCTTAAGAATAAGAAATTGTGAGGAAAGAGGACGCAGCCATAGAATCATAGAATGGCCTGAGTTGGAAGGGACCTTAAACATCATCTATCTCCAATCCCCATGCCATGGCCAGGGATACCTTTCACTAGACCAGGTGGTTTAGACCTCCATCCAACCTGGCCTTGAACATTTCCAGGGATAGGGCACGCACAACTTCTCTGAGCAACCTGTGTCAGTGTCTCACCACCCTCAAAGTCTCCCCTCCTCCAAGCCAAGAGGTTTTTTGATTTAGTCCCCTGAGAAGCAGTTATGAAGGGGCAACCAAAAGTGGCCAAATACTGCGAATATTTAAATATCCCTTGACAAGTAATACTTAGCCAAATAAAATTAATTTTATTTAAACTTCAATCCTATATTAACCTTGAAAATTAATACTTAATCTCTTCCTTTAATGGAGAGCTTAATTAAAGTAAATTTTCTTTAGCCTCAAGGCAGTGAGGCTAAAGGACCAGGTTACAGCCTGTGAAAAAACAAAAACAAATGAACAAACAACATAAAGTAACAGTATCCAAAGTTGATGGAAGCTGTGAGAGGGAAATTAATTGGATGCCCACTCTATACAGGCACAACAGATGCCAAATGACCCAGGGCACACTGTATGTCTCCTTCTTCATGCGCTGAGCCTGATACCATTTTTTCATGGTTTTAAGAACCTTTGTACCAAGAATATCAATGTTGTTCTGATGTAGCAACAGAGCTGTTCCTCTGTACTGCTCCCAAAATCAGGACACTGATTCTATTTAGTGGTATGCTAAGCAGGAGCAAACAAGGTACATCACTATCACAAAAATTAATCTGATTCAGAAATAGTAGAATATACTAGAACAGAATAATTTGTATGATTCTGAACTGGAATATATTAAACAAATTTCCAAATTATCACTCTGTTAATCCTTCCACACTGAAATATTCAGAGGAACTCCAATGCTATATGTCGGAGAGCTCAACTTATCCATAATTTCTACATCAGCTGAACATCTCGCCATAAATTCTGCATATATTGATGTATCTATGAGCCACCACATGCTCAGAGACAACAGTTCACAAATTGACAGGAAAAAAAAAATTTTTGTTTTTATCAAAATAGCTTGCAGAATGGTTTATTTTACAAGTTTATTAATCTTCACACAAAATTTTTCAGTTAGTAGCATTTCTGCTGAATTAAGTGTATATAAATATATATATTCACTTCGCACTAATATTCATTTCAGTCCAATTCTTGTTTAGTACATGAATGCAACTCCTCTGGTAAAAGCAAGCTGCCATTTAATTCAGCACTTTGTCCCTGAAAATGGACTGAAGCAAACATTTGGGAAAAGAACAAGAGCAATAGTTCCCATTGTGCTCACTGGGCCTTTTACACCAGCCTCTATTACAATTGTTTTGTAAGTCGTTGTAGACTTTCACCAATTTGTCTAAACTCCTATTTTAATACTTTTAATACTTTTTCATATTTTTGACAGCTACCATGAATTTTTTGACTGGGTATGGTATTTTAAAACTGTTTCTCAATACCAATTGCTTTATAGTTTATTTGTGCTTCAGTTCTGTTGTAAGAATTACAGGGCATTCTTTCCCTGATCACTTCCTCCAAGGCATTTTACATCATATCTTTCTCACTCACTTTTGCTCATTCTCTTGCTCTCACTCCTTCTCTCTCACTCATCTCTTTTCCTAGCTGTATCATTCGAATCTAATTCATCTCTTTTTGTATTAAATCCTTTCCTACTTGACCTAATTCTCATGGCCTTCTTGGTTCCTTTTCTAGTTCTACTATATTTTTTTTGAACAGCATGACCTGAACTACACACATCAAGCAGTGTCACAGCAAGACTTTATGCAAACGCATGTAACTTCTTCAATAACTCTGTCCTGGAGGAAAGATTCATATGCATGGAGAACTAAAATTTTTATTTATCTGTGGCTCAGTCACTCTAGTGTTCAGTCTATAATACTTCTGCTCTACCCCTTCAAAGAAAATAGAGAGCTTCCAGACAGGTCTCTTCACATAGCTGTATGGAGCCTTATGATTCATTACACAAAGACATAACTTCATTAAGCTGAGCTTGCAAATTATCTGGTTTGTCTTTCTCCCAACCTTCACCATTCTCAACTTAGGTTATGAGATTAAACAAATATTCTGCCTAGGTAAATTGGAAGTGATGTACTCTAGAATCCAAATGGGTCTCCCCATCAGCCTTACTAGTGAAATAAACATACAATCTGACAAAAAAGCTCTCTCTGTTTAGAATTGCCCAGCAGTTTTTACCACGTTTAAGACTGAGAGCAAAACAAGAATTGTATCTCTGACAGTTCTTTAGAGGGAAACTGGTAGGCATATCGACAAATTCATACTGCACAGTGTCATCTTTCTACCAATGCACCAAGCCAGGCTCTGTGCTCTGCGGAAGTCAGAAAATCCCGGTGTACTCAGAGCCACCATTCAAGATCAACTGCACAGACAGAATGTATTCACAGAGCAGTTTCACTGATTCAGAAGCTTTGTTTTCATACTGCCAGGCAGAAAACCACTGCATTGCTGTGCTGCTCCCAGACAGCCCTGCAGCACATCCACATGACAAAGCATCTTAATGCTTGAGGTCTCAAACCTTTCTACAGTGACAGTTTAGACTTCACAGTTGCTTCAGGGTTCTACAAAGCCTTTTCATAACACTTCCAAGCTATCCTATGGGTACTTTCAAGGTATTTCTGCCTAACTACCAACTCATACTTTCACACTCAAAAACATAATCATAAGCATGTGTTCAGACCAACCCACTGGGGGTAAAAAAAAAGGAAATACATATTTCCGACTTTAAATCACTGCCCAGGTGTCCTCCTGAAGGGACTTAAAGAATATATTTCACCACACTAATATCTTCCTTCAGTTCAATCTTCCATTGCCCTCAATACCAATGACCTCCTTCAACACAGTGTCAGCTCTAGTGACAGATGCTGAACAGATGCATTGTACCATTCTATTCTCATCTCATACCAGTTCAAAAAAAACCAAAAAAAGGATGTTCAGTCAACCCAGGGTATCTGGCACAGAATAAACCATGCTGCATTTCCTCAAGGGTAAGAGTGTGGTAATTGGCCCCAATATAATATCTAATACATTAAAATATACCAGTAAGTAGTTCCTTGAGTAGGAGAATCAGTAACAGCTCCTCCATCTGTGTTTCCTGTTTGAAACTACTAAAAAGTGCAAGCTCTAAATGGTGGTTTCTGTGTTCTTACTGTGTCTCTGTTTCAACTACTTCTAGATTTCCTGGAGTGGCTTTGCCCTACAGCATTTCCCACAGTCAGAATAATAATAGGGTTCTAACCACCATGTTGCAGTTTACCTTCTTGTAACCACACAGGAACCTAACATTCGAGAACTATATAGAATCACAGAATCACTAAGGTTAGAAGAGACCTTTAAGATCATCCAGTCCAGTCGTCCACCCAGCACTGCCTCTGTAACCCCTACACCACTAAACCACTGCACCCAGGGCCAGATTCAGACGCCTCTTGAACACCTTCAGGGATGGTGACTCCACCAACTCCCCGGACAACCTATTCCAACACCTGACCACCTTAAGAGTGAACAAATTTTTCCTAATATCTAATCTGAATCTTGCCTGTCTCAGGTTAAATCTATTTCCTCTTGTCCTCTCACTGCAGACATGGCAGAAGAGACCGGTCCTTCCATGTAGTTGTAGAAAGCGATGAGATCCCCCTGAGCTTCCTCTTCTTGAGACTAAACGAACCCAGCTCCCTCACCTGTTCCTCACAAGACATGTTTTTAAGACCTTTCAGGAGCCTTGTTGCACTTTGCTGAACACACTCCAGTACCCCAATGTCCTTTTTAAAGTGAGGGACCCAAAACTGAACACAGCACTAGAAGTATGGCCTCATCAATGCCGCATACAGGGGGATGATCACTTCCCTAGTCAAAACTGACCAAAACTGGCTTAAAAAGTTACTACAGCTGAGTCAGGGAGAAAGGCAATGTGATCCCAAATACTTAGTTTTCTCAGAAATTCACGTGAAAAAACCAACAGTTAATATATGAACATTAGGAACTCCTCTGTTCCCAGTGGAATATCATTACACATAAAATGGCATACTGCAATTTACTACATACTACTAGGATAGTCTTGACATCTTTTAATATATCCTGAGGCACAGTCTCCCTAAAGGAACATCCAAATATGATGCAAAAAGATAAAACAGCAGCTATGATGTAGAACCTAGAGTCTTTAACTGCTAGATAATTTGATGTCACTGTCATTATTACTCTGCCATATACCCAAAGATACAAAAAAAGCTATGCCTTCTTTTGTGTCTCCCATGCCTCCTTCTTTTGTGTCTCCCAGGATTTCTTTTCTGGTCTGGAATAGAAAATGGAAAACTATAGAAAATTTTTAAAAGTTTAAGTTCACCCAAAAAGATATACACACATTTACTTACGTAATAGGAAAGGATTGTTACAAAAGTGGGACTGAGGGGAAAAAGGAGTGTATACATTATAATTTACTTGAGAAATAACCTATAAAAACAATGTGTTTTCCCACATTTCAAAATTTTGTTCCAGTATAAGACAATTAGCTCAATTATCTACTGGTTTTTTACATCTGAATGTTCTAAACAGAAATTTTGAAACATTTCATTTGAAGCATCTGAAATATTGAAACAGCCCATTTTTTAAATTCTCAAACTCAGTCAAACATTTCAACACTCCTAAGTCAAAATGCTACATTTTGGTAGCATACTCTGAAAGAAGACATCTATGGTGAAATAAAGCAGGTATTTTTGCCTGCTTGGGCTCCCTCAATAAATTACAAAACAAAAGGACTGTAAATTAGCTTTTGGAGCAACTCTGAAAGCTTTGCACAAAAAAATTTACATATGAATAAAAGGGAGCAAGTATCACTAATAGATTAAATGCCAACAGGAGTAAATCTGCATAATATTTTATATATATGTATGTATGTGTGTGTACACTATATAATAATATACTATTATGTCATATAGCTTAACTATTCAAAGAGCCAATCAAGAATAATTCACTGAAAGCCAAAATTAAATGCATGATTTTGGCAGTTTCATTTGGAATCATTGATATAGCCCTTTCTGTAAAAAAAAAGAGACTGTTTGCTGTTGAATATAAACTACAGCAGAGGCTTTCAGCACTTCCAAGAAACTGGGCAAAGCACCATGAGTTGTATGCTACCTACATCAGAATCAATATTAAGTCTCCTAAAAAACAGTTAGGCTTTTTGGTTGCAGCTCCTATTATTTTTGGAAGAACCTTCAGAAGATGGTGCCTAGTCTCCATCTTTGTCAGCATTTAATATAAACTCCTTCCATAAAATTATAGAGAATTTTCTTAAAATTATTTACAAATCTAGTGTAAAAACTTTGCCCCACTACCTCTATTATGTTGTTGCAGACAGTGCAGCTCTCACCAGTTTAAGAAAGCACCTCCCTTGCATAAACTTTCTTTTTCTTTCTACTTTACAATCTGATGCATGTATAACCATATCTTCTCAGCCTTTGTTTTCCTGCACTAAATGCATTATGTCCTTCTTAATATCCTGTCATAAATAACTTCTCCATTCTCTTTATATTCTCTCTATATATACTGCTTCTCCTTCTTTCCTCTTTCCCTCCTCAGTTAAATTGACCTTTCTTAAATGCAGATATCTAGATCAGAATAGTTGAGGTCTCATTAGGGTGTAACAACATTAATACTTTCCTGAAATTTAATCCTAAGAAAAGGCAAATAAATTTATCATTATTTATTAGCCACATCATGAACTAAAACCAGACCAGTCACTACGCATTTTATACATTATCCCACATCTCTTTATTTGTCTATGGGGCGCTGAAGTACAATGTCATTGTTAACTGGTACAGGATGAATTATCACTTTCTTTTCAGTGGGAACACTAAACTGGGGAGTGCTGTTCCTAAACCATGACATGAGGCATTTACTGATGAACTTTTATCTAGCTACAATGCCTAAGTTCCGACATAATTATTCATAAAGTCTCATGCTTGTTATACTACTAAGAGATCGTTGGTTAATATGTTACTTTAAGATCAGAAAACGATCGGAACAGTCTTCTGCTGCAGAAGTTTCAAAATTCTTCTGCATCTGACTAAGAGGTATTTATGCATCTGTATACAGAAGCAAGATTCACGTAAGTGAACCTCTACAGGATTAGAGATTCAGAAGAGCCAGATGACATAAAAACAAAATTACTTTATTATAGCATTTGGTTGAAGTTTTAGTCCTTAGGATGGAGTTTGTGGCAGAGGAAATATCCACTCTGAGGGAAAGCATTTTATGTTTAAATACTTAGAAATGTAATCTTAAAAAAAAAAAAAAAAAAGGAAAAAACCAAACAAAACAGGACAAAGGGACAATAGAAGAAGATAGTGCATGTAAAAATAGCTTATTTTGATGAATTGTAACATAAGAGAAAAGTATGTCTCTTTCAACTCATCACCAGAGTTTTTGAGTCTGTATAAAGAAATGTCCCTTATGAAGCCTGTCCTAATTCACAAGAGAATTTAAAATAAAGAAATAATATCCAAGAGAAGTTATCCATCTGCTTAAAAGCATGAGAACATTTAAACATGCATGTATGGAAGATGTAAGCTTGACAAGTTTATTTAACAATGGTTGATACAAGCCATCCTAATACTCAGGATGGCTACAGTATTCTCAGTTGTTCGATACAAAAGGGAATGAAGACTTAAGATTTTTTAAGTAAGAACATAATTTGTTTCTCAAAATTGTCTTTTGCTGCTAACCAAGAGAAAATTTTAGCTTCCTTAAAAGCTATAATCTTCCATAAATTTAACATCAATTAGATATACTATAAGATATAAACAAACAACTGCATAGTTGAGGTGGATAAGACACTGCAGAGAATTTGAAATACGGGAACCATGTAAGGTAGGCTATAATAAGAATCACAATGGGGTTGAGTTCTTAGACTCTTTTTCTGAAGCATAACTTTTTTAAAGTATTCTGACTAAAAAAAATAATCAAAGTTTTTTTTGTAATAAAACAATCCCTTTGATTGCTGTTAAGTAAAATAACTTTTCTGTAGCTATTTTTGAGTGATGTCAGAGAAAGGCCCAACAGAAGTATTCATTAAGTTCTGCCTAATTATAGTCTAATCTAGCACTCCACCTAATTTTCCCATCAATTCCAACCAAGTGAACACCTTTGTAATTGCTATGAGTGTGCAGAATTAAGAACACTGGTCAGAATAACTGCTAATTATTTTCATTTTAAAAGGGGGTTGCAATGGAAATGATTTGCTGCAGCTTCACAAAGCTGTTGTAATTCTATAAGGTTGAGCTGATGGTGATTCCCAAATTCTGATGATTTTTGATAAAACTAATTAGGGTGTACCAAGAGATATCCAGCAAAATGGTTTTTTCCTCTTATAGCAGTTTCAAACTGGTGATTGTTTCCAGATATTAAATGCCAGTATATGTCCCCGAGATATTTAAAGTCATATCTAAGTCTTAATCTTGAGACCAGCAGGATGACACAGTAAAGGAGGAGTTCTGAATTTCACTGTCTGAAGACTTCTGCTTCCTGTGTTGACCATTCTTTCCTACTCTCAAACAGTTCAAATATCTGAAGCTAAGCAGGGGATAGCAGTAGCAAATCCCCTATAAAACATCACCTGCAGGACAGGACCACCTTACACCTAGGAAAGATGACTAATCACTGCCCACACAAACGCCTAGAGCACAGGCCTGTAAATCTTATTGCACAAATGCAAAGATGGTCACAGGGAGAACCAAACTGATGAATCCACACAACTTCACAAATCATGTCTGTTTTGTGTATTACAGATTTTAAGTCCATACAACCTGTAATGAGCGGAACAGAATTTCTCCTTTTAGCTGTTAAACTTAATAGGATTTTTGCCTACATATCCCAAGAAGTATATTCCATAGAAAACTAAAAATCCCAAATTCCACTGCACTGACAGAGCCTAGAGCTACTCTGTGCTAATTCTGTTTCATGCTTATAGATTATTTCTAGCTCAAGTGCCCAGGAGAACTACACAAATCAGAACGTATCAATTCACCTGAAATTATATAGATGAACTGAGGGGAAAATTAAATTAATAATGACACTTTAGGAACATCTACAGATTATGACCAGAGTATATATCCTTAGAGATACATAACTTTGCATGAGAATTTACATGTTTATTGAAAAAAAATCAATTTAGCATTACTAAAAAGCAAATGTAGTCGGAGATCATATACATACCCTCTGCTTCTCAGGGTCAACATACCGAATGCCAAAATAGTCTTTTTCCAGCAAGCTGTAATAGTTGCAGATGTGATCTATAAGAAACTGACCTTTGGTTTCCCTCTGTAAAAAGAGAAATAATTGATACATTATGTTGAGTATTCTGAACTTGCTGTCTACAAAGTCTAATCAAAGTGTCAAGGCAAATGGCACATGAAATTTGTTGTTATTCAGATGAGGACAAGGATTTAACCATTTATCTTCTCTAAAAGATGGAGGAGATTAATGATTAATACACTCTCTGCATATTCACAAATTCATTGGTTAAGAAAATATCATTACTACTCCTACCTCAGAAAAACGCATGCTGCTCTAATACCCACAAATTTATAATATTTAATATATTACTAGTAATCATATTTCCACTTGATGATATAATGGCATAGCAGATACTCACTTACATACAGAATTTCGAAACAGTGTGTGGGTTTTTTGTACGCCCCAAGTCTGTAAGCAGTTTTGGCAGTGAGTATCTTACTGGATCTTTATACAGTGCCCACAGCAAGACAGACCTGATCCTTAATTCCCAGTCAATAAAAGGAAAAAATGCCCAAATGACTGAAAGAGATGTTTTCATTTTTGCACTGCTTCTGGGTAAAAAAATTCATTCTTTATTTCTGCTTTCTTCAATCCCAATACTGTGTTTCATTTCTCCTTTATCTACTGCCTAATATGGAGATCCTACACGAATTTTCACGTTTCTTCTGATCAGCTGATGTGAGGGTTCAGCTTGGCTTTTTTTCCGAATTGTGATTTGTGTCAATATTAACACAGAGCTAAACCTTTTTGCCTAAAACAGCCCATTCCAAGCAGACAAAGGTGCTTTACCATGCAGTAGTGTCAGGTCTCTGCACTTTTTTTCCCTCTATCTGTCTACCCTGGTCCCACACTGAGACACCTTTGCTGTGGACCAGGTAGTGAGTTCTATCCTTAGCTGACATGAAACAACTTGAACTCACTTCTTTAATGTCTGGTGAATAGAAAGTACACAGGACATGCAATCGTGTTATATAAAAGATATTACTTAATTAGCCTTTCTTTAAAAACAGGCAATTTAAGCCATAAACAGGATGGCAAGCAAAAGGGAAAAGAAAGCTTTTGTATTTCTCAAGGTAATTTACAAAACTGGATATTGTTGTCATCTTCATTTCACATAGAAGCAATTGAGACAAAACCAGCACCATGACCTGTCTGAGGTCATACTCTAAAGGGCAGAGAAAGCAATGGCCTCAGGTCCACCACTCTCTGGTGAGACCTACTGCTTCCCACAGGAAAAATGAGACATGGTTCAAGACTGGAGAGTTAGAAAATAATACAATACATAAACAACTGCTTTGTTTTCCTATCTTCACAATTAAAAAGGAGTTCTGACATGGATACCGTTGCTTGTCTTTTCATTTCCATCACTAAACGAAGAGATAATTAAATAAAAACTACCCTCATTTAAGCCACTTACAGAGAGCTGCATTGCCCTTCCAGTGTGCCAAGGCATTCCATGCCATATGGACCTTCTCTCCTCTTGAATCCACTTCCAGCCACAATGGAATTACTAGTTTCTCTACAGATTTCTTTTTCCTACTTGTGGAGGCCTCAGCTTCCATTCCTATTGTGTAAGCCATCTACTTCCACTAGTCCTATCTTTTTCCACCTTTTATCTCCTACATATTTACCCCGTACTAGGTCCTATACTTTTCCATACTCTGCTTCTTGCCTGGAGGATATCTCTTGTCTTGTCTGCACCATGGTATTTCTATAAATTGTTTGCCTATTTTTAAACAGACATTGTCAAAGGATGTTAATCCAATCTGTCTATTCTGTACATGCTCATGTAACCTCATGCTTGGCACCCTGCACTGCTACCTTTTTCTGTGTTACATAGGTGCAAAGGTCTCCTTCTGTAATTGTTTCCTTCCAGCCTTGAGAAATTTAAAAATTAACTTGTTTGTCATTAGGAATGGTTAACAAACACACTGACATTTATTTGGTACTGTACCCAGTTACAAGTATTGGGCAGCCTAGTGACAACATAGAGAAAACTTTCCTCAAAATGCAAAGTCCTACCAAAGACTGAAAAGTGCAAAAAGAAAACTGTCATTCTGTGGCTGACAAAAAAGGTCTACATTTACACAGTCACATCTCAATGAACTGTTTTCTAATTGAAAAGCTTATAGTCTGCAAAGTTTTGTGACTATAAGAGACCATCAAAACATTAAGACAAAATTGCACAGTGACATTTCATTACAGAGGCAAAAGAAAAAATCATGAACACACACATGACATTTAAGTTGCACATATTTTTAAGATTAATCTAGAGCAAACTAAATAGAACTCAGAACGGAAATAACAGCTATTGACTGTTATTTCAAACATGAAAATAGATTTTACTAACAACAGCACATGAAAGAAATCCATCTCATCTGTAAATGAGGAAACCAGATTAGTCATATTTTCATGTGACAACATTAGAGGGTGTTAGTGGAAGAACACTCAGCAATACAATCGTCTAATTTCTACAGGTTTGCACTCTAATCTGTTCATTTTAAAAGTCTTTGCTTGACTAAATAATCACAAATCCTTTGAGTTCCTGAAGAAGCTGATAGAAGGCTATGGCAAGTACAGTGTTTTTCAATTCAGTAACAATGTTCCCTTTCTGAAAGGAATTGATGCCCTAGTTTTCTTGCTTGGAAGATAGACGATAGAAATAAACCAAACAAAAAAGAGCAAACGAACAAAAGCCTCCAAACTAAATTCATGCTCTAGGAATCTTTAAGCCTGCCATGGATAAATAAGAGAGACTAGTTAATAATCTCACCCTTGGTTACTATACACATCAGTTCACTACCAGATATTAAAAAATATTCAAGAAGTATAAAAGCTGGTAAATTGGGACATACATAATGTAATGAGTGTTTCCACAAGAAATACTGTTGCAAATGTTTCACTCTTAATGCTTTTTAAATACCTGAAATTTGAAAAAACTCAGATCTTAGTTGATCCACAGAGGAAAATACTTGATGTGGAACACAGCATGTCAAGTCCGAATTCATAATACATTGTGTGACAAGTAGGATGGGCAATTGTTGCTAATTTTGTTTTCTACAAAAAGCATACATAAACACTTTCTACACTTCTCTAACAATGCTCCAAATTCTCCTGAGCCTTAGAAATTGATGATCTTTCTCATCTCCCATGTTCTTATTACATATTACTACTTATCACCGTACTACAAAAGAATATATTAATTTCAAAGTTTATTCTCATTTGTGAAAGAATATGGATAAATTAAATTAGAAACTGCCAGTCATCCACAAGAGAGCAGAGGAATGGATTTAGGTCACAGGATAATGAATATAAAACATTGCCTGAAATTTCAGACATTTGCCATGTAGCTTTCCAACTAAGCAATTCTTTTAAACAAACAAACAAACAAACAAAAACAATCCCCAGACCCTTCTATATCAAAAAAGTACTTTGCAGCAATTCAGAAAAATACTTTTAATACCACATTTTTAGGATGTTTGTCAGAACATGGAAAAATTACATCATTAAAAAAAGCCATTATTTTCAAACACTACTGAAACATGTCAGCCACAAACAAGAGGAACCTAAGAGCAAAAATTAAGTCATATTTTTAAAATTTTCACAGCTCGAACCTTTGATAATTTTACCACAGTTTACCCAGAAGTCATCAACTACTCTCCAACATAGAAGACATATGTAGGCAGAAACAAGAGTCACAAAAGTATGCGAGCAAGAGATAGGAAATGTCCTGGATTGTAATCAATACAATGTTTTCAATGAAAGAATACCATGTTAAACAAGCCACTTTTTTCTAAGTCCATTAATTGAAATATATCTATCTCAAGTGAGATATATTTTCCTTTAGATTTTTGTAATCTATACAATGGCTTTAAACAAAGTCCTATGATGTAGACATTTCACACACTCAACAAAAAAACAGGCTTTTGGAGATTCCTATAAATAATTTGAGGAATTACTCCCTGATTTGTTTAGATAAATTGGCACAGACAAGATGAGTATGTGTTTCCTAAGGCTGCATTTGAATATCTGACCTTAATACCACTAAAATCCCACAACAAACCCCAACACACATGCAAGGAATATAATGCCATGTAAATGACAAAATCCCTGAACACAGAAGGTCAGCTTACAAATAACTGTTAAACTTTGCTTTTTAAGCTGGGTCAAAAGTTTTCTATTATAACATATACAGATCAAACTAAACTAGCAGATGTTGCAAAAGAATTAAGCAGAACAAGGGACATTCTCCACTCCAACAAGACACAAACACATGCTCATACAGAGTCTTCTATTGACGGACTCACAGGACAACCTGAGTTTCTTCCTTAGTAAGACACTGCATAAATGATTCATTTTACCTATCAGACACACTTATTACAGCTTCCATTTCTGCAACTCTGCAAATTTATGACTGACTAACACAATTCCTTGGTAATTTCTCTGTTATAGAGAAACTAATCCAAGCAACCTTTGTTGCTGTTGAGCAGTTTAAGTCTAACACATTATCCCCATCTCGTGTTTGCTGTGGGGATTTCTTATTTTTATTCCTAATTTCTTTATGCAACTTAAAAAACAAGGGAGATTGTATCTTGTTCTGTCAATTTAACCATTGTCCAATGATGCAAAATGAGACCACAAGACATTTGTAACCGCTTCACAAATCTGAAAGTGAGAAGAAAATCATTTATAGCAGTTTCATATTCTGCATTCAGTGAAATGTCTTCCTTATTTGCATTTGCTTCACTGTAGAGTTCTGTGTCTATTTATCTGAATGTTGTCACAAGGAAGAGCAAGAGTCACAAGCAGATTAAACACAACGCTTCTGCTCTGTTATCTAACCACTGAAGTCCTGCCAGCTGTGCTTATCTCTGTTAGGAAGCCAGTGACATTACTAAGAAGCAGTGCAGAGTCATAAACACAGTATTTATTTGTACTGGGGATTTCAATCCTCATCCTGTAAGTGTCTTTACTTGTGCTAACAGTTCCCAACAGTGACCCTCTGTGTAAAGCTGGTCACATAATTAAGTGCTTACTTGAGTGTAAAGCCACTCAAAAAAAATTTAAAAAATAAAAAATAATACCATGTATATAAAAAAAAATTTAAAACCACAATTAATCCAGCATTTCTGTTTAAATAAGTGGAAAGTCAGGCTCTCAGGCAAGGCAAGCATAGCATCTGATTTGTTATGCCTGTTTTCTTTAGTATGTAACATATTTTGAAGTCCTATGGATGTAAAAGAATTAAATACATGTATTCAAGAACAATCATAATAACACCATTGAATGAAAACTAACCTAGGCAGAAAAATGGACAAGTGCATCTAGGGCTAAAATAAGTAATTCAAAAAGCATATTTAGCCACTGAAAACTGAAATAGATGCTTCTGTTGACAATACTTAACAAAAATTATAAAAGACAACAGAGCTAAACTATGCCTTTGACTGCCACATCTCCTATTTCTAAATTCTCTTTGGATTTCTGAATTCTCTTTGGATATCCTCTTCCAGTGATGAGCTCATATTTCTTCTAGGCTTTTCATGAGAGAAATAACTTGAATCCCAGTAGGAACATATCTTCCATTTCATCGACAATTATTCTATAATTCAGTATGGGGTCAGCTCTCGTGCACAAAAGTATGGCTATGAGAAGGACATCTGGGAGCAACTCTCTGCTCATGTCAATTTTGAGACAGCTGTCATCACATTTGCATTTGTTTCCAGTAGCACAACAAACACTCACTAAGCATCACTATTACAGTGGGGATGTACCATGGAAGTGGGACTCATTTAATATCAACCCTTTGGAGCTGAATAGGGAGGAGGGCTAAGGGTACAGAGAACGAAAGCAATGCCTGAATTTCACAGTATCTTCTAGATGAATTTTTAAGTTCTGCCTGAATAGCCACATCAAGAAGAGAATCTTCATTCTGCAACAACCAAAAGCAGTGAGGTAGAACAGGCTTAGCTCCAAGCTGGCAACACTGGGCCATCCCTAACCCTGACAACCTTCAACATGCTGTGCAAATTTCTTATGGCTCCTTAGATTTATGGATTCACTGAAACTACAAATTACAGCAAGTACTCACAAAACAGATACACAAACAAGTTCTTTACCATTTTTGTTCCATCTTTGGAAACAGCAACAGGAATATCTGAAGAAGTTTCACAAGAGCTAGACATTGCATAATGCCTTCAAAATATAAAGAACAACATGCCTGTTTCATTACTCAATTAATATGTTATAACTTTTTAAAAGGAATTCCTCTTATAATCAGTAACCTATTTTAAAGTATTTGAAAATACACTGTGAGTCTTATGCAACATTTACCTGAAAAGTTTTCTTAATTGTAAGAACAGCTGAGTATACTTTACTTTTTTTTTTTATTTTAGAAACAAAGTATTTATCGCATATTTTTTTCTTTTGTTTACAGTGAGGAATCAATTTTATTTCTACAAACCTGAATTAAAGGGGAAAAAAAAATGCTGATAATTTTAATGAAAAGCACAAAACTTAAAATTGCAATAAAGCAGCTGGCATTTCCTTAATTATGAAAGTCCTCGTCCACATATTGTTTTGTATTAATTACCTATTCCAAAGTATATATTTCATGCCATAAACTAGTTAACAGATCTGTATTATTTGTCATGATTTATATCAACATTGTCAAATTCTAGAATGTAGGGAAGGATGGATTTTAAATTTGTCTCTTAATGCTTTTTGTTATGTATAAAAGAATATGAATACATGAAAGAAAGCGTTAGAATTATTGCCCATTTTATTTCATAGGGAATTTAGCAGCCAGTAGTGATAACCTTTGCCCACAAAAATGGTCTCTGGTTTTAAAACTCATTTGGTAACCTGGAATGGGTCTTGAAGAATATCATTTTTACAAATTTCTAAGCCACTCTTTATCAGTTGAGCCCCATTTGCTATATGTTAATAAAAAGAATTAAACTTAAGGTAAAAAGAAGCCACAAATCAGTCCCTGTCACTGTTTCATTTGGGCAACAAATATACAAATGCATCTCAAAGATAAAAAAGAAAGGAAAGAAAAAAAGAAGAATGTCCATGCTGTGAAGAAAAGAAATAAGGGGTGAGCAATTTCGAGGCTGAATGTGTGGATGCAGCTGTGGAAGCTCTATCAATCTTAAATGAAACTGCATGGCTAAATGTACACGGCATTGAAAATTTAACCAGAAATTACTGCTCCAATGAGGTCAGAAACATGCTTGTCAGGTTACTCTTATGTGCTAACTCAGTTGGGAAATTAAGAGGATCATTTGAGGCAACTTATTTTTCTTTAGTTTTGCACTATTCACTTGCAAAAGATTTGTCCATAAAAGAGCATCTTTTTACCCTCTCTTGAATTAGAGGTTATTGTATGAGGATAGTGATCCAATAATAAAAGATGAAGGGGTAAAAGAGATAAGTACACTACAGAAAAATAAATGCTATCCTAAAGGCAAAATATATGGAAAATGAAAATTTTATTCTACTATGCAGCAAAACCCAGGCAGCAGGAGTGAAGACAAGTAACAGCTTTCACACAATCAGTTCTTGACCTCAGTGCTGTTCTGCAAGTAAATTACTCTGACCCGTGAGTAAATTACAAATGATAAAAATAAATATTTATAGTTCACATAGTGCAGTTCTCAAAAGTCTCCACCAGTATGGCAGGCAAACATTGAAGAAACCACAAATGTGACATTCATTTACAGGGCTCATCATCATTTTCTGTCCCTCTGCACATGGGCAACACTTAGCCATTTAGGTTCTGTGTCCCTGAAGTGGTAGCCTCACAGAAGGCTTGCAGCATTAACTGCTCACTTCTGGTAACAGCTTCCATTAGCACAGCATTCAATGCCATCTGAGGCACTATTGATTTCTTAAAAGGATTTGAGTCCTTCTGTCAACAAATCTATTGCTTTATTCAATATCCATCATTGTTCTGCAAAGCTAACTCTACTTTCTCTCTTGCATCCTCAACATCATACCACATCTAGGAAAGTGGATGAGAGATTTCAAGGATGACTTGTCAGCCCCCAGCTACAAAGCAACCTAAAAGCCGAATCAGGATTTTGACAAAATTACCTAACGTCCCTCAGTACAGGTGATGGTCAACAATCCTCCCCATGCAATACCTGGCCCCATACAATACTGAATCTTCTCAGTGGGTTCAGCAAACCCAGAAAAAGTACTACATATTTGTGGTGGTGGTAAAACAGTTTTCCCCCTGAAGTTATAAAATGGTAAATCCCCAGGGGGTGGTGACCCTCGAGGTTTGAACCAATGAGCACTTTTGCAAAATACAAACATATCACAAGCAGAACGTAAGAGAAGGTGAGGTAGTTGTAGTTGTTGTAGGAGAGGTGGCCATGTTATGAGGCCACGAGGGGAAGTACAAATCTTTAATTATACTATCTTTTTTAACAGTATGCCCTTATTTTACAAAAGGAGTACTTTAAAAAAGAAGAGCAACCAAAAATACTTGTAGGCAAATAAGACCCTTCCCTGAGCACAAGCAGAAGAGAGAATCAGTGTGGTGTGACACAGCTTAGTTAAGCTGCTCACAGAGAAACAACCAACAGGGTTGTTGCAAGAATGCCCCTTCACAAGTACATTTCAGGGCTCAGCCGAACGTGTTGAACCCCAGCCACAGTAAGGGTCATGCAAGAACAACAACGCCCTTTCCACATGAAGTGGGAAAATATGACCACAGCAGAGAAGGGCAAGTTGAAAGAATCAATGAGTAGGGCAGGGGATCACCTGTAAGCACTAATATTGGCACCTCAGCTGGCCTCCTCACCACAGCCCCCACCAGCTTGGGGTTATTCCCGTGTTCCTCTCCTTGCATGAGGAAATACAGCATGAATGCCTGCAAGCATAACATGGGATGTACATGCACTGGACGAGAGGAAAGGAGGAAGAAAAGGAAGATCATGGAATGTAATCCTTAGAGGGAGAGATTTTCTAACTGCTGAATTAATACCCATTGAAAAGGCTATTAGAGTGATGTGCAAGGCTAAGATCTTACATAATGAGTAGAATACATATATTACAGAAATTTGATCCATCATTGTGTGGATTACTCCAGAATCACAAACCAGTTGTGTGATTGCCAGTGGTCCGGCAATATCATCTCTGAAGCACACCAAATCTCAACAAGTGCTGCAAATCACAGATAATGTCTCCTGACAGACAAGACCCTCAGTCATGGTGATGAAGTCAACATCTCACAGTGAACCAGCTGAAAGTGTAACTTGTATGCTAATCTGATGTGATAAGGGCCTAGATGAAAACTTTTGGCTAACTGAGGAATCCTCACTGTGCTATGCACTTGAACTGTCATACATATATGACAGATATACCATAGATATCATTGATAGACATACCATAGAATTGTGTTGTTAGTGCCTCAGAGGACACTTGTCATAATACCTACTGCAGGTCTTCAAAAACGTTATTATGGATTGCAAGAGGGTCATCATGCACAAAAAGGTCTCCCACCTTTTACTAATTTAGAATTCATGACACATGTTTCTTTCCATTAGTCACCTTGCTCACCTACACCAGGTCAGTAACTCCTTTCTGAGTAAACTATTTGGTCTTTACCAGTACTGGAGTACAGTCACTCACTTTTCCCATGTGCCTTGACTGAAGAAATTTTGTAACTTCAAGGATCATGTTGGGTCATTTCCCATTTCAGGAAAGTGTTTTATTTCATTACTCTCTTTCAGCAAACTAAAGAATAATTTTATCATGAGACACTATTTCCAAACTGCTCAACTAGTGCTTTATAGACACAGATGGTTAAATATATTTTCCTGCCAGAAACAGACAGAAAAGATTCTTTCATCAATACTCTCCCCCTCCCTTTTAATAATCCCAGCTGTTAAATGCTTGATTTGAAGGAAAACAAACTTCATTAAATTTTTGAGATTAGACATCCAATCTTCAGAAAAGCAAATCTATGATAGATTGAAAATATTGGAGAAAGAAGTCCTCCAGAAGCATTCCTTGGACATAGCGCCTACACCAAAGCACCCCAATGATTTAATAAAAGCCAGCTATTGGCATCTGAGAAGGAACTCCTTCTCTGTCTCATACAAGCCTCTGCCTCTTTGCCAAAGAAAAATTCCCAGTTCACAACTTTTTTTGTAGTAGTAGGGAAAGCTGGATTGATTTTTTTTCTTTCCTTCTCTCCTTCTGAATGTTGTTCAGTCCTTGAAGGACACATGAACTGCCTCATTAGCACTACCTAAAATAAGACCTCCACTTGATAGTGTAGCCAGAGCAAACCTTGCATTTGTAATCATCACCTCACAAAATTACAACTATGGTTAGTCTTTTTTTCCCACTCTTTTAAGAACAATTATAAGAATCCAAAATTAAACCAAGTCTTTTCTAATTTTTTTTAAATATCATCACAACATACATGACACATTTTAAAAAATCCAAATGGAGGGCTCTACAGACTTGTTCCATTAACCACAGCTGTAAATGAAGAAGATAATAAAGCAATACATTTTACAGACTCCATAATTGTTTCACCATTACTAAACTCCATTTTTTCTCCCTTACTGTGTCAGATTCATCTTCATCTTTCTGTCCTGTGCCCAAACTTCCTGTTCCCACAAACTCAGCAGAAATCAAAGGCAAGCTGACCTCGCCTTTTACTGTTTCAGTAATTGGTCTGTTTTTCACATCTTTCAGTCATACAACATATTGACAAACTATTAAAACACATCCTTTCTGACTAAGTTGGGAACTCACCACACTTTTTTCTTCTTAGCAGTAGTTACTCTTGCATCTCTTTTAAGATCCCCACTCCCAAAATAAATCCTAGGATACTGCAAATATTTCTTTACACCTAGTAACTGGAAAGCAAAGGTTTGAATTACATACCAAATCACAACTCACTTTTCCCAGCGCAGATTCTGATCTTACAGAAGCACAATATATGTCTACTCAGAACACAGCTTGCTATCTTTGGTATTTGTAAAATTTTAGCTCTCTGTCTAAACTGAATGAAAAAGAAGGAAAAAAATATTTCATAGTGTATATTTAAATATTAGGAGTTTTCAGATATGTTCCATGGTGGCTGGCATTTGAGGAAAGCATTGAAAATTTAGTTTATTGCATATGACGTGGAGGATGTTTATCCACACTGACCAGTTTCCCTCAGCTATCCACACTGCCTGTTACACTGAACACAAAACTCATTAAAACAAGAAAAAAACAGAGTAAGATGTTGAGTAGGATCAGCTGTATTCATTTTACTATGTGAAGCAGTGGATAAGAAAGCCATATAATGGAACCAAATTCTGTATGCAATTGAGCATAGTTCTCCTAAGCAAATTTCTTCAGAAAAGTCAAATTCTAACACTGAAAATTTTAAAAAAAAAAAAAAAAAAAAAAGGAAAAAGAAAAGAGGAAATAAATGTGCCGTGTTAACAGGTATTTAAGCATCAAAACAAATTTTTGGAGATAAAGTCCTGTTCTCACACAGGTGGTTAAGGGGATGGGAGAGACCTGACAAAAAATTATGACATACAGTAACTTTCATAAATATATAGTACAGCTGGTTCCTAGGTCACCAGTTGCATCAGAAGGGTCTCTTTTTATATTTCTGTCACATTTAGAATAGAAGCAGAGCCGTAGCAAATGCCAGGATGAAAGCTAACCAACTTGACAAAGGAGTGAACAGCTTTGAATATTATTTCAAAATAAAAAAATTAAGTAAAGTTTCTTTTGCTCCTCTGACTGTTGAAAAATCTGCGCTTAACTTCTTGTAATTTGGAATCAAACTAAAGCTATATTCTTCTTACCCAGGTCTTCCACAAGTACTACAGGCTTACATAAAAAAAAAAATCTCTTAAAAAGCCTCTTAAGAAAGAGCTAGAGGCAGTGCAAGGCTCACATGCAGATTTTAACAAGCAAAGCTCTGACAGCTTCATAGCTGCTCTGCCAAAACTGACTACAAAACCTCAGGACACAGTTGTTTTATAATGAATCTCTTTTTCAAAACTGGAGAAGTTACATAAATAAGCAGATGACACCAAAGAAGAAAAGATACCTTGTCTTACAGCACAAGGCAACTTCTTGGATTTCTCCTTCTGCCTGACTCAGTGATGCAAAAAGGACTTTTGGGAAATAAACCAAGAAACAAACCAGTATGGGAATTGGCAAGAGAGTAAGGAGACATTTCAGTGCCCTTAAACCCTCCTTGTGGGATGTAGCAACCATCCTTAGCCATGTACCCTAAGTACAAGAAGAGCAGCAAGCAGAAGGAAAGCAGAGAGCAGGGAAGACTTCACCACCAATTGCACTGCTGTCATTAACTCAAACCCATCCATCTTCACATGTTCTCTGAAGAGCCTTAGAGAAATTATTGGATTCACAAATTGACCGAGAAAGTACTAGAGTTAAGCATAACCACATCAAAGACACGAGACCCAGTAAACCAGGGTATATTCTTCCAGATAAGATGGAAAATGCCATTTCTTCCAAGGCATTTAAACCTTAGTGTAAGAGTCACAACCTGCTGTTATGCTGCCCTGTCTCACCACCTGGTCTCCTCTAACCCTTCCCAGTCCTTCCCATCTTCCTCTTCACCACACAATAGTGGGTGGTCAGCCTCAGTCCACCCAGATAGGTAGCGCACATTGAGATACCTGGCAGCCAGTGCTCTGAAGTTTTGTCTTCATCACCCTCTCTCAATAGAAAATAGAAACCCCAAAGTAAAAGAATATCAGTTTGTATGCTCTGAGCACTTGACTGTAAGTCTGAGTTATAGGCATGGCAGAAGAGCACACACAAGTGGTCAGTGGTGCACTGATGTCAGAAAGCCCCAAACTACTGAAGTACACAGCTTCACAGTGTGACTGAAATGTATTTCAATAATTCTATACATGATCATCAATTCGAACAGTGACCCAACTGAACCCCTGCAGTACATGCCGTCATACATAACTGTCCTGGAGAGCAGCAGCAATTAGTCTTGAAATATTTAATTAAGAATCTCTCATGGTCATGGCTGATAGATAAAAAATGGTGACCATCATTATATATTTAGCTTATTAAAGGCACTTCCTTTTCTAGCTTATACTGCATCTTTGCTACGTCTCACACACATTTTTTATACCTGTATATCTATACATACACACATACATGTACACACTCTATACAAAAATATGTAAGAAAGATGCAAAGAAAAAGGATTGAAGAATTCTAAAATTAGAAAATGCCATTAGAGCATTTGACTATCTGCATAACTTGGAACATACATTAATGTGTCATACTAGTCAGACTTATTTTTTGTCATACTCAATAATTGCATTTTTTTTCTACAGCATGTCTTCATCCAATGCAGTCAATCTTGATTTAAAGCTTTAAAAAAGAAGAAGTTGAAAATATGCAGATTCTGCTGCTGGTTTATTCTACTGTATTACGAGCTTTGCAGAACAAACTTGGAAAAACCCCATGCTTCAGCTGAACTGGTACCACAGAGTACCATGATTTCCCACAAATATTTTTACTTAAATAAAGATACTAAAAAAAAAAGCTACCTATCTAGAAGAATCTCTTTTGATCAAATGGATTTAATGAAGGACTGTGATCTATTTGACAGCATTCAAAAACTGTTATTTTAAAAGGTACATATGCTGTCATATTTAATAATATTCACTTTATCACAAAACCAGAACACATTCCAAAGTTTTAAGCACAGCTTTTCTCAAAACATTTTAAAATATAGTTTCATCCCTATTTTATCGTGTCCCTAAAACAGCTGTGGGCAGCCAACTTGAAGCACCATATTGGGTGAATATATATAATATATATATAAGGTGAATTTTTATAATATATATATATAAGGTGAATTTTTTACAGATCAACAGTCTTAAAATACACATACGCACAACCTATGTCAAACATCTACCTAGTTCTTCAACATCACCCTTCAACATTACGTAAAACTTCACCATCCCAACAGCTCCTGATATATTGAGCACCAGTGAAATCTATAGCTATGCTTTCACAGAAGGAGTATGAAAGGGAAAAAAAGATATTGGAAAATTAGGAACATCTCACACAATCACCTGCCTAATTTATACTGAAAGCCATTAACTTGCTGTATACGCAATTTTAGGTGAGAGTTACAGGCTTGCAGTTTCTTATAACGGTGGGGTAAAGCCATTATTTGATGCAAGAGCAGCTTTCCCAAGTCCAGTTAGTTTTCAGCCCTTTGCTCAAGTATAAATCTTGTCGCCATGCCTTTTGGGCACCCTCTCCGTCCCCAAAAGCACCTCTGCACAGACTTGTGCAGACTGCACACATGGCACTGGACCTCAAGCTCCCAAAGTCCACTGGTTTTCCTGCCCTGCTGCCTACTGTCCTGCCCTCCAATAGCTGATGTCAAGCTAGCATCAAGTAAAGAGTAAGGGGTAGGTATATCCTTTTTATACTGGCACTGGATACACTCATTTCCAGTAAGTTCATGACAGATTAGTAAAACAGAAGGCAGGCAGGCAGCTTGCCCTGGGATGGAATTGTGCACTCCCTCTCCTAAAAACATGAAACCAGATGTCAGCCCTGGCTCTATAACTATCATGGTTCTTATCTCACTGTGGCACAACTTTCTAATGTTACCCTACATCAGGGGAAAAAATAAGCATGGCTGCTTCCTCCTCACAGAATCAAGGGAAATTGTCAGAGCCATGCACTGAATGCTTAAGCTGAATTTTATATTTGTAAAGGTCCCTAAAAAAATCTCAGCTGAGAACGAAACAGAGAAAACAGATCCTGCCTGCAGCAAGTGGCAGTTTCACCCACTCTAAACTCCTTGTGGTCATTTCAGACTCTCCTCTCTTTTAATTAGAACATTTCCCAGTTTACTTCACCCTCCCTTATCTGCCACTCCCAACTACAGGTTATGCCAGATAGCTTTGAATTTATCAGAAAGATAACACATAAAGATTCTTCTACTGCAAAAATATTATTGGATAACTGTGCACATGAGGAGAAGAAAAAAAGAAAGAAAAAAAGGCAAACAAACAAACAAACCGCTGATAGATTAACTTAGAAATGTTCATACTTTTTTCAACTTCTTTCTCAAATCACTGAAAGAAAAGTTACAATATGCCAAAACAAGTGGTACAAGGGGAGCAGGTCTCAACCTCTCAACTGCACTATCAGGTAGCAGCCATCATACCTTTCTCTTCTTTCACATCACCCTCGGTTAGGGGTAATACCAGGGGACTGATGATTACAGCTCCCATTATTGAATTAAAATTGTTGTGATATTTGATCTACTCCTGAAAGAGTTGCCATAAAACTAGGCATGAATCTCTGGATGAACTTTAAAAAAAAAATTTAACATGGAAAACATAAGCCTCAAGCTGAAGGAAATTCACACATCCCCTCAAAACACCAGAAAGTGAAAAAACAGACCAAGAGTATGTAAATATAGTTTGCTTTTCTTAAAAGCCTATCTCCCCCTTTTGGGAGTGATTTTTTATGTGCTTTTTATTGGCAGTACTGGAAAAGAATAGCAAAAATGCTATGTGACATGCAGCAAATGAATTAGTGCAACCAAAACAGTATCAATAAACTATTAGCCTTAACAGCATCCTACCAGGACTACATAAATCAGATTCAACTCAGCTTTTCTCTTGAACACAGAGATATTAATCTACGTCAAGGACAAAGTTTCAGCTTTCCTAATGAAATACTCTTCTGCCTACACTGTCAAAAAAGCAAACATCTAAAGGTCATTTGCATGACAGATTTCAAATTTTAAATGAAAAAAATGAATACATTTATTACAGCATTACATCTGATCTAGGAATTAGCTCATCACACTCTATTGGGATGGCTTAATGAGTCCAAAGAATAAAATATAAACTCACAAAAACTGTTTTGCTATGAAGATCAACATTGCTTTCAACTGCAACTGCAAGACAACACAGAAAACCATCTCCAGTCTGAATGCTACACCAAGTGTATAAATAGTCTTTATTCTGATAACCTATGGCAAGTGTCTGATAATCCTTTCCATTTAATAAATTTTAGTTCTTGGTAATAAAAAGTTTAATCACTAATTGTCTACACTTAATGAATTATGTTTTGTCAGTTTTCTGCCTTAACACTTGCTTTCCTAATAATTTCTCCCCTCATGTGCAAAAATAGATGCATTCCACTTCCTCACATTTTGATGCCTGTTTTGCTACAAGGAGGAACAATGTAGTTCCAAACCCTATTCTATTGTATTCTTCTAGCACTAAACACCCAAAAATGCAGCAAGAAAAATATCTGTATTATTCAGCTTGATAATCTAATCATCCATTCCATCCACTTAACACCATAAGTATTATATAATCTAACTTTTCTGGAAAGGAGCTGCATTAAGGATGTAGCAGGAAATCTATCTGATAACAGCAGCATCTCATGGTTGCATAGTACATTCATGGAGAACATCTAAGTAATAAAGTTACATATTTGTTTTCCCTTTAAGATCAAGTTTATTTATTCAGAATAAAAAGGCAAAGAGCAGCATCAGTGAATGCCAGAGCATATCTGCCCTCAGAAACATGACTATGGAAATACAGTAACTCTTTCCTACACATTTCCTAAGTTAATAAAAACCCTAATCTCACACCAATCCAAGGCACCACAGGGAAAAAAAAGGCAAACTGGGAACATTCTTACCTACACTGGCTTCTCGGAGAAGTTCACAGAAAATTCAAGGTCCTATTCAGACCACAGTCACAGTGGAACATACCCTAAAGATCACACTAAGGAAATACAAACATTTTTATCCCCTGCCAGTCATCTGTGTTACAGCCCAGGGTAGGCAGATGACTCCACTGCTGAGACACTATTACGCAGGGCACAGGAAAGCAGAAACATCCCATATAACAGAGGATGGAAAGATTACAGGGGCATTATAGGATGTGTACAGCAACAGACTCAGCTCTGAATTGGTAGAATTTATTGAGACTGGCTCTACACCAGCTTTACCAGTGAGATGGTGGAATGCAAAGATGACCTACAAACATTCAATACTAACTCACTTCTGGTCATTCCATGACTAAAGCATGTAACAGTGAGAGTGACAACTGAATCAGCATAAAACAACATCCTGCTACCACCTCAGAAACACCAGCTTCTGGGCTAGCAACACACACATTAAGGCTACCATAACAAATTTTTCATTGTTTTCAAAAATGCATGTGTAAGAAGAATGTTGACAAGTTCATTAAACCCTTCTAACTGAGTAAATAATATAGCTTAATATGCTTTCAGATTGCATTTTTAAAATACTAGTTGAAAACATTTTTTTTAGGGGATCCCACCTGCAAAATATCTTACTTTAAAGTTATTTATTAGAACTCTTGGATCCCACCCTGAAAATCTCATTAGCTTTTTGAAAAAAATCAGAACTTAATTCTGCAGGGGTCAAATGCTGCAGTAACTTCACATTTGATGCAGAGGAATAAATTAACAGCTCAGAGGAGGAGAAAAGCAGAAGAGGCAGGTACCACACAGCATTTTGCAGTCTCAGGCTAGCATCTCAGCCTACAATGCAAGCTGCTATTCGCACATCACAAAAAGGCTCTTCCTGCTAATCTGTGGAGCTCAATTTTGTACACAACTCCTAAGGTCAAATAAAGAGTTCAGTGCATAAGTTCTTTTGTCTTGATCTCAATAGAGTTCAATGTATACGTAACATGAGTAAGCCAAGGTCATCCTTTCTTGTGTTTCCCTTTGTATTAACATGCTTATGGATTTTTTTAATCTCTATTTAAATTTTTTTCTGGTTTCAATGGTTTAACACTGCGAAATGGCAGCACTATCCGTCACACAGACTTCTGAAGATCTGAAATACGTTTACGTCTCATGGTAATATCACATGCATACATCACGTGGTCTAAGGAAAAGGTGTAAAGAGGGCCAGACTTGCAGAGGGGAAGGTGTGTGCCCAGATACCCTGTGCATTTGCATGTCCTCTGTGCAGGAAAAAAACAGAAAAACTGTCAGCAATCACAAAACTCAGTAGTAGCACAGAGGTGTACACTTGAAAGAGGCAGGTCAAATGCACACAGCTTTTTATGAGCACCTATCCAGCAGCTACGAGGAGAGTGAAGGTTCAGCACTCATTGCATCCCAAGACACACATGGAACTACCAAGGATGAAACAGCTACTGACTCTGAATTGCTGGATCCCTTGAACCTACTTGCAGCAGGAGCCTTTGAAAAGTTTACTATATTCCCAAAGGAAAGCCAGAAAATGTAGGTTTGTTCCTGGTATCAATGGGTGCAATCATGGGAAATTACATCACAGCATTGTTCAGCGAAAGTAGGAAACTGAACTAGTAGAACAAGAGGAACAATATCTTCAAGGGGTAAAAGGATTGAGTAAACTATACAACGAAACAGAATGTTTCAGCCTCAGTTCTCCATTCTCCTTTCATGGATACCAAAGACATCCATGTATTAATGTCATTATTATAAAGTTTAATTTTAAAGCTTTCTAGATATGAAAAAGCTAATGAGTTACTGCTGCATTTCTGCTCATTACTTCAAAAGTAAGCTGATCAACAAGTTGCATAAACCTTAAATATTTTAAAAGTAGCAGGGCTAGAAATTTTCTTTGGAATTCCCTAGGAAACTGAGTAACATAACCAATTTCTATTTTGCACAATTCTTACTCTCTTTGATCTTTCTCTTCAGGAAATGCCAGTCTTTCCTCTTTATGTTTTAGCATACCTAATACTACCAAAGACACTTCAAATGAGAAAGTGCACATACTAAAAAAATCAATCTACAAGAACTTGATATTGATTTTCTTTATTAAAAAAAAAGCAAAGATCTTTTTATTTAGCACTTTAATAAATTTAGCTAATACATCACTGAGTATTTATTGAACAGTCATTGTTTAAACCCACAAATAAAGTAATTTAAATAAAGCAAAGAAACAGGAAATCCACCATTTCGAATCATCTAAATGAAAATCCAGCATTGAGAATGATCTCCTCCTCTGGTAAACAAACATGATGGGTTTTGCATGTATGATTTATGCAGTAAAAATAGTAAATTAAATGTTTTCCCAGTTCAAAGTAACATTCTGGCCACTACTGCAGCTGTGCCTCCAGTGCACTGCTGCTAACAGGAACTGCCCTATGGCTTCACACAGTTCAGTGATCCACTTACAACTGTTTCTTCCTCAATTCTCCTCTGCAAGACATTGCACAAAGAGCTAACTTGGAATAGCATACGCTCCATGGATCATGGCAACTAAATGCCTTGCTCTGATCTCAAGAGCAGATATCCTTTTCTTTAACTGGAGACTTAGCACTTGTAAATACCTTTAAAAAATGGACCAAGAAAAAAAATAAAACCACTACACAAAGACAACAAGACCAAAAGCACCCTATAACAACAAAACCCAGCTAAAACTGGATTTGACATAAAAAAGGTACCAGGAAACTGAAATCTACAACAAATCATCAATCAAATAAAGAGTCACACAAGTGTATGGTGGATACTGGAATTCTGCTTGGATCACGCTTGTCCCTGCTCATTACTTGTCCCTGCTCATTGCGGGGGGGTTGGATTATTACATGGCCTTTAATGGTCCCTTCCAAATCAAACTATTCTATGATTCTATCATGCTATGATCATAATCTACTTTAAATATCTCTTTTTATAGCAGAAGTGACCATTATGGACAGGCAAAAGAATTGAGCCTACTACTAACATCAAGCACATTCTTCCCATGTTCACTGAACTGCAACAGTAAGATTCTCTTCTCTATAGTTTTAGGTAGAATTTGTAATGGACAGCCCTGCTGCCAGCATGGCCTCTTTCCACATTTTCATGCTCTATTATTACTGAGCACTGACACTGACCAGTGATGACTTGACAGCACTTATACTTACAAAAACACAAGGAAATCTAATTACAATATGTATTTACAAGAGCAGATCAGAAATACTTTTTCCTGTCACAGAAACTGACAGTTCCAACCATTTTTACAGATAACAGCAGTCCAAGTTAGTTTTCCTGAGGGGAAACTAACAATGAAAATTTTGTAAATGAGGTCTAAAGAGTATGATTTTAAAATATACAAGCAAAATCAACCATATATATTTTTCAAATTCTTAAGACCTTATATTGAATACATATTGCAAATGAAGACAAAAAAAGCAAAATGTCTTATTGGGAGTTATAGAAGGGAAGTTCATCATGACCCTTACTTTGAACTATTCAGTCATCACAGTTATCTACCTTCTCAGTGCAGGACTTTTACTTACCTTCTCCAAGAAAGGCCAATTTTCTTTTTTGAAGAAACAAACAATTTTCTTTAGAACAACGAGAAATACTTCCTTCCTGATTGAACACATATCTTTTCCTTACCAATCCAGAGAAGGATTAAAGTAAACCTAGCATTCAATCCAGTACACACCGCTAGGCCCAGAATTTCCAAATTTACCTTGAGGAGTAATGCTGAAGAAGATAGAAATGCTACTGGTTTCAGAAGGGTTCTACAAAATATAAATATCAATTCCTGGAAAATCTGCTTGGGAATCCCACAGTCAATAGGTGATCATCAGTTTTCAAAAATCTGACCTTTCCTACATAATACACTAGAAGAATATGGGAGGTTTAGAATGGTTTCTCAAAGTGTTCAGTTCAACTGCATTTGAGGTCAATTGGAAACTATTTCAATAAGAAACAGAGTAGAGCCAAAAAACAGATTATTAGTGGGGAAAAGGGCTGAAAAAAATGTCTGATCACATTTCAAGCCCGATGACATTCTCTGTATTTTTGTTTTATATTTACCTAAACAAATCCCCTCCTAACATTTAATCCTCACTGCTTTTGCACTTCATGTGGTGATGCCAGAAACCTGATGCTTCCCTTTGATCAGTGCTTGCCTAAAGCTGAATGAAAAATGGGCTCAGACACCTAGAAAAGCAACAAGATGGAGGAACTTGAGGGAAAGAAGGAGGAAGAGTAAACATTCTCCTTCCTACTCTGTTTTTCTCATTCAAAGGGCACAGAAGTGATAAAGCTTGACCTAAAGGAACTCTATGACAACATGTTTCAACTGTGTTTCAGGTTGCTTTCCCAGAGATCAGTGGAGCCTAACCCAGGTGCAGGAAGAGGTTCAGCTCCCTTGAACAAGCCAGGAGTTACTCCACAGCCTTTGTCCCTGTACTACACCAATGAGTTACCAGCATAAAAGTCCCAAACAGGCAAGGGCAGATGACTAGAATGAACATCAGAAACATGCCTTTGTGATGAAGAATAAATGGATAAAATAAATAAATAGATCACCTTCTGCCCCGGACTTCAAAGCAGTCACCTAAGCTGCACTCCATGGCCATTCAGAATGGCAGGCACAGTAGGGATCATAGTCACCTGGGATCTTCTGTTACAAAATAAAGGTGTCTGCCTCCAGAGGTAACAAAGCAGATAAACTGCTTTCAGTTTATCTTTCTGAAAGCAAGACACATATCATTACTGAGCATAAATCATTACTTGAACAGATATGCATAAACATGCTCATACATTGGTTAGTTTTGATTCATTCGTAGCGCTACAACTGTATACACTGCCAAGTTTCTTATCACTCTCTTTTGCTTCTGGTTAAGATACAAGGGCTACAAGAAGACTATACATCAGCTGATATCCGCAATTTATTTTCCAAATTCTGGTAAAATAAAATATTGTCTTCTGAAAATACCCACAAAAATTAGGCTCAAAAACAGCCAGCAGTGTAAAATATTAAGATCACTAAACATCTAAACAGCCAGGAAGACTTGAGTTGCAACTTAAATCTTCATTACTTCATCTGAGGGAAGTTTCTTTTACTGCCAAGAAAATGGCCACAGACCTCTAGAAAGTCACACCTGTGCAACATTATGGGCATGTAAGCAAATATTTCACACAAGAGGGGAAAACTACATATTACCAAGTGGATTTCTTTGCCTAACCTAGCCCTAAAAGAATTTTCTCTTAGGTATACATGTAATTGTTCTCTAGTCAGTTTGTCTCTACATCAGGCTTTTTAGGCCTGTGATAAGCACTGTAGCAATGACAATACTGTGGTATAGAATACGATGAAACTGACATCATGGCTTACTGTGCTCTGGACAGGTTCTCAAAAATTTGCAGTCACTGTGGGAATGCAGTGAAAGCCTAAAGCAAGAGAAAATGAAAGGCTGAAAAATTCTCAGTGCCTGCTCCCTCAGGGAAGTAAGATAAACAAGAGAGAGAGAAAAAAAAAAGTGAATTAAACAGCCTTATGGTTCATCAGAGGAACTCAAACGTTGTCCATGTGGGAGCATTTCTCCCTCTTCATGTTCCCTCCTCCTCTCTACTTCTACATTCACCATTCTAAGCTTTTCTGTACAGAGAGATTGTTTAGCATCTCCTGCAACAAAACCAAAACCAAAACCAAAACCAAACCAAACAAACCACCAAAAGTGGTTTGTAATTTTTCAACTTATAGGTCGTGCACTATATTCCTATCAATCTGTCCTACGGTTCGCAGATTTACAAATAAGGAAGTGCAGTCATTCCTGCTGACAGAAAATGTCTTTAGTAAAAACATAAAAACAAATAAAATATCGTAGAAAAGAGGTTTGCCTCTTTTTTTTAAATTATTGCTTAATACATTGAGATTTAAAATGAAATAGTCAACTTCTAAGGAATTGAACATGGGAAAAGTAAACAGTCGAAAGAGTCTTTGCATACACCTGAAAGTTTACCTCTTAAACTTCTATAAAAGTGTTTCCTCAAAGATGAAAGTTCAGCATGTGCCTTCGGCTTCAGCAGATTGTGAACCATGACCTTCCTTGGTAAAGGCAATCTCTACAACAGTGCACCTTCACAAGATCTGTATGCATCTTTATGCAGAAGTCAGGTAAACCAGGGTCTCCACACTTCATTACCAAATTGGCCATACAACACAACACTGCAGAAATGTATGATTGTCTCAGTTTGAAGAGACTGGAATGTTTGCTAAAGAGGATGAGTTATGAGACAAACCAAACTCCTCTCTCTCAGCAATTGTAAATTCAAAATTAAGGGGCTTTAATCGAGGAAATGTGGAAAAAACAGAAGAAGAAACAACCCTTTATTAAAAGATATATGTATATTGGCAAGGACAGTAACAGAACACAAAAACAACTAGACAATAGTCCTGCACCCAGAAGTTCCCTTCAAACAAAAGAAGAAGTCTGAATACTTCTCTGTCTTTAGCACAGCTCTGATCACGGTCGGCAGGGGGCGCTGTTGGATCGCTGGAGGAGCAGAGCCTGCAGTGCTCTGTGTTGACCTGCAGGGGGCGCTGTTGGGCTCTGGCGGTCACCGTGTGGAGAGAGATCTGGGGGTTGGTCTCGGGTCACGGGAGAAGCAGAAAAGAGAATGGGGACCCTTCCCCCAATGGAAGAAAGGGGGGAAGGAAAACAGTTCACCCCCACGAAACTCACTGTTGTCCTCAGATGATGGTGTCCCAAGACTTCTCCTTTCTTCTCCCGGTGAGCATAAAAACTCTCCAATGAGAACGCAGCAGGTCTGAGCCAGAGACAAAGACAGCCTGCCCGCAAGTCGAGGCCAGCAGTCAGGGCTGACCAGGGCGGGAAGCCAGAAAGCCCGGCCTCCAGGCCTTCTCTCCAAAAGCACGCACACAAGGCCCCCATCTCCGTCCCAGAGAGAGAACTCCGCAGTCTGATCTCTCCCCTCTGAGGAGTGCCAGCACCCCCCCAAAACTCCTCTCTACCTTCCCCCAGCCTCCGATGGACCATTCGTTAGGAGTGCAGCTTGGCTGGCTAGACCCTTTGTAACGCTAATCGCCTCCCTTTCCATTCAAACTCCATCTTTCCTACAGTGGAGGCAGGGGGAAGAATTTCCTGGATTTCTAACCTATAACAATGATAAAATTCTGTGGTCCTTCATTTTAGAGCCTAATACAAGGCCCCATCATTGTCACATCACACTTTGAATAAATATTAATAGATACATTTCTTTTGTAGCATCTTTGTGATGGAAATTAGTACAACGCTTCCTATTTCAGCCAGGAAACTAAGATACTCTGAGACAGTTTAAGAAACTGAGTTTGGGAACCTGAGATTGACAATTTCACTGGCTCTTGGTGAAAGCAAGTTCAGTACTTTGCCTGAGCACAACTCATTCACATAAATAAATATATATCCTGAGAATGTGTGAGTCCCCATTTTTCAAAAAACGTAGCCACGGTACTTCGGAGTGTGGCTTTTTTCCCTCCGAGGGGCTTTCCTAAACTTAAGGTAAGTGAATTTTGAGAGATACTCTCTGTACACATAAATCCTTCCTTCGCCTCTTCTGTCTCCACTACAAACCAGTTGCAAGGGAACTACAGGAACATTTTAACAGGATACCAACAGAGACAAATACCTCTTCCTAGGCAGTGTAGGTTTGTATTTGCTGCTAATTTCCTCAGTTTCACCCTTCTCCATACCAATTTTGGACCCGACTAGCTCAGTGCCTCAGGGCTGTTAATACTACTTAAAACAGGTCCCAACAGACTAACATTTTGCAGAAGTGCTAGTTTGTGTCCTCAGCTGACAATCCTGCATGTTTCTGCACCAACCTCCTAGCAGAAATATGATTAGCCTCAGCCCACAACTTTTATTCATCTTCATCCCATTTTTTTTCAGAAACATGCGTGAACAAGGAATCTACTGCCTGTTAAAAATACCACAGAGGTTGCATGAAACAGGAATACAACAGACGCCCACTGTTCTTTAACAAGGACTGTAGAGGCATGTGTCCCTTTGCTCTCATAGAAGCTCTGCCAAACCATTTTGGAGAGAAGGGAGAAAAGCCGCCCACCACTCATTCAGCTTCCCACTTGCATACCAATTTTCCAGTGTAAGCATGAGAAATTAACTCTTGTGACCCTGTACTACAGTGATGCCATTCAGAATACGGAGATAAAAAACTCTGTTTCAGATAAATGCAAACTTTATAACTGCTTCAGGTTTTACAGGTTCTTTTAAAATAAAACATTACTGCCTATAACTAAATATTTTACATACTGTAAAATAGGACCTTAGCACAAAGAAAACTTGTATAAAAGTTCAGATAAAGAGGCAAACCAATTGCATTCCTAAAATTTACTGAAATAAACCGTTAGTAAACAAATATTGGTGCCTAACAAGGGTAAGTTCACTAACATAATTACGACATCAGTATATCAGAACTCAGAGAATACTCTATATGTTTTAAAATACTTAGTGTCTTTCATTCCAAATAGTCTTTTCCAAAGAACACTGGTATGGAATTTAAAGGCTCCTTTCAAAAGTAGGATTACTGTACATTTTGCAAAAGTGCACACTTGTAAATTACCTCAGAGAGAGTCAACATGAAGGATGGGGTAGAATCAGGGTGTGTAGTCCCACATCAGGAAACATAAATTTCTAAAGAGAGATAAATAGCTTATCATTTTCAAATCTGCAAGGTGGTTACTACAGAGGAGCAGCCACATCAATTTTTGTGAGAGGTGTAAAATGGAAGGAAAGACAAGGTGGCACAACTACAACTTTGACTTTTGCTACTTGCATGTTTTCCTTTTAGTCAACTGCTGAAGAAAATGCACACTATTTATGCTTTCATGCAAAATCACCTACTAAATTCTAAGTAGGGCATTGATATGCTTTAAAATCAGGCAACTGCTTTAAGGCTTATTAGAAGTGTCTCTCACATAGTTTCTTTAGCTGTAGACCCAAAGCTCTTATTTTTTTGCCTCTGACACCAGTTCAAAGTACAATTATTTTTAACACACACAATTTCCCTTCCCTGTTTGAAAACACAACACAGTATTTTTGCCAGGTAAACTATGTTTAATGGCATAAGGGACAAAGAAGCTGGGAAGTACAAGCTTTACATTTTGATGATTCCTTGCAATTAGATAACTTCTTAGTGTCAACTGAGGTTCTTTTTCTGAAAAAGAAGAAAAAGGCTCCAATATTTGTTGTTTTAAATCTGCAAGGAAAGCAAACCTCCTCATCCCAGACATCAGAGGCTGAGAGAATGGTGTGCATTAGTTCCAACACATTTCATATTTTAGATGTTATGTAGGTAATATCGCTTACAGAAAAGCAGAAGAAAACATAGGAAACAATAGTGAAATGGTGGACAATTAATCATTTAATCAGATCGTAAATTGCAGGCATGTAATTATTACATAGTAGCATGTACATAGCAGATTCTCCATCAGTTATAAAGCATGGAAACAGAATCAGCCCTTGCACAGGACAGATACGATTGTGAAGTGCCATAAATCAAAAAGTTACTAAATATGTACCTACTGCAGCAACAGAAATAACTATGGCATCTACCTTTATCACACAAATAAAAGTTACATAACTACAGAAATATCTCAATGTATAAGCTCATTTACTTCTTGCTTTGAATTTTTTATATTTTACTGATTTTGTTCACAATGGCATATTGCTTACTGTCCTCAAGTCTTCCATCTTTTCAAAATCAAAGTGAGTTCACTACATCAATCCAGGTCAAAACTGCACAAGTATTTGGACAACCTTTAATTGGAAAGTCCTGTGGTAACTCATTGTCTCAGTACAATCATACTCAAGAAATGAGTGAATAAGACTGACAGTGAGGCTGCAGTTCAAAGGTAAAAATAACACTTTCATTTTAATTATTTTCTTAAAAACTAAATACACTGAACTGGTAATTTAAATAAAAAAGGTTCACCCTTTGCAGAATGCAATTAAAATTTTGCTTCCATAAAATCCTGCACGTTAAGTTAGCATCCCTGTTAACTAGTCTGAAGCTAACTACCACTAAACTAGTAAGATCCCAGATGTTGACTTCCATTTCATTTCTAGTTTATACTGTATTCTTCCAGCAGCTTTTTGGCTTAAAAGCTACTCCAGACTCTACAGAAACAAGTTTATAGTTCATTTTCAAACTACTATATTTGGCAAATATGAATACTTAAACAAGCTATTAAATCCTGAGTTTCACTTTAAGACACAATTGTACAAACAGTGTCTTATGTTTTGTCTAATTTGGCTAGTACACCTTATTCTAACTCAAAAGTTTGACATTCCTGAACCTATTCCTGTGTACCAGCAGCAGCTCACTGCAAACAGCGACTCAACTTCTGAGTCAACCTGTGAAATATGTTTGAAGACACATACTGCATCACAAACACTAATATACATCAACCAATAACAGGATTAAAAATACATCAAAGCAGAAACTCTAAATATAATGAGGTTAAAGAGGCATGTCATTCCTCCCCCCACAACTTATAGTCTCCTGTGCTATCATAAATGACTATATGCAAAAAAGCTCTGTGTAAGTATGGATGCAGGAAATATTTATCCCTTGCAAACACATGGTGAAACCCATATGTGTACAAACCCTAAGGCATCAACAAATCATCCGAGAAGCATGGTCACATCAGACTTCCCCTGACTTGCACATGTAAGAACTGACAGAGGCAAGAGGATGAATGATTGCAGAACACTCCTCCTATGAACACTAAAAATAGTTTTCAAAATACTGCATAAGGTCTAGCCAAGAAAAAGGGGAAATGAGTATCTATTTTAAGACAGAAGAACTTTGTTTCTGTCAATGGTGATTTCCAGAACAAAATTAACACGAAGCAGAATAGCCTTCTTAAATTTTAAGGCACTGTTACTGGTTAATACAAGAAATATTCAAAGTACATGTTAATTTTGATTATAGAAAAAAATGTTATCCACTGTATTAAAAGAGTTTCATACGCAGCATCTGCATCAACTTTTATTAAATATTGTCACCATATGATTATAGAAAAAAAAAGAATATGCAGTACACTAAATATTCCTCTTGTACTGCATTTCCAAGGGCAGGCAATGCATGCTGATACCATTACAATAATTTTCACAACCAACCTCAATTATGTTTGGTTTTCCTCTTCTCCCCCACCTTTTCCTTTCTAGTGGAAGCAACTAGAAGTTAAATATTTTGCATGCTTTCCTAAGAACAGCAGTCAGAGAATACACAACAAAGCTAAAAGAAAAGTCTCACCAGCTCCACTCATATTCACCATCGTATCAGTATTAACAGATATCACAGTATCCTCAAATCATTAAATATTATTATTAAATATTATTGTTTTAATAAAATAGTAACATGGAAGAGCTTTGCTTTTAGTGCTCTATAGGCCTCCTAGTAGCTTAAAGCAGTTGGGTCTTCACTGCAGAGTTTTATTGAGGGAACATTTTACTTGTTTAGCATGTAGCATGACTGGAAAAACTCAAAAGAGGGTTGATTTTTTCTTTCCTAATAATGGAGACCCACTACATTGCTTCTGCAAAGACTGTTAGGGAGGATACTGTTCTCAACAAACTGCTTAGAAGACTTGCAGACAAATAAAAAGCAGAGAACATTAAAATTAGTTATGAGATAGTAATGATGATGTCTGAACATAGAAAATAGGTGATATTTGCTTTTCATTCACAAAGTTGCACTTACCCATAAATGTCCTTATTGTCTCTAAAGACATACTGCTCAGCAGTTGAGGACTCTTTTTCACTCTAACACTCCAATCATTTGCAAAGCTTAAAAGCTACTCCAGACTCTACAGAAACAAGTTTATAGCTCATTTTTAAACTATTATATTTGGCAAAACCAAATTCTTAAACAAGCTACTAAATCCTGAGTTTCACATTAAGGCACAGTTGTACAGACAGTGTCCTATGTTTAGTTCCTTAATTTTGTCTTTAATAATTAGTACACCTTATTCTAGCTCATAAATTTAACATTCCTGAACTTATTCCTGTGCACCAGCAGCAGCTCACTTCAGAACCTCAGCTCCATACCAGCTGATCCTGCAACCAGATCAAAGCCAAGAGGTTGGATGGCTCCATGCATCTCCCTCATCTGATCTTTCAGGATTAAAAACAACGTAGAGACCACAGCTTCTCAAAGCAGGTCTCACAGACATCCACAAAAGGTGCCTGCACATTTGCATTTAAGTTTCCACAAGTCATTGTAAGAGATATTTCTCTAAGGTTATTAGGTGTAAAGGCTGGTCAACAGTCCACTGGAGTTCCAGCAGGACAAAGACAACAAACGCAGACACATTTCCATATTATATTGTGAGCTTCTGAATTTTACAGATCTGATCCTAACAGTAAATACTTATTATTTGAATTTTAATATCCCGATAGACTTGGATTAGAAGTACACCTTTCAAGTTGCTTTAATATCTATAATTAGGTCTAGAAACATGCTGATATAAAATATTATCATTTGCGCTGGATTGTCATTACTTCTCTCTTCTCTTTTTACCCCATTCTAGCATTGTCTACTACAAAAAAACTCTTTACAAGTTTTTAAAATTAGATGTTAATTCTTGCTACGGAGGTTTTTTTTTATGGAAGGCCAAGAATAGGCAAAAGTCTTGTTCCCAGTTGGATCCCCTGGCATGTGACCTTCATGGGATCCCTCATGCTGTGATGGCCTACTACAGCTATAAGAACACTGCATATTCATGCAGAATTTCCTACTTGTGCATGATCTGCATGTCAGCTTGTCATCTGGTTGCCCTAAGAAATGGAGACTGCCTGCTTGAAGAAGCAGTTCCTCAGCAGGCACGCTTTCACTGCACCACTAATGCTGCCAGTGCACATACTGAATGTTCTTGAACAGGATTCCTGAGAGGGCTTCAAGTGAGCTGGTCTGACATCCTCTTGCCTTAGGACAGCTTCTCCTCATAGAGCTGAACCATCGGAATTTCAAAAAAATCACACAGACCAGGAGCTCAATCCAGATGCTGTGATATAAATTTTACTTCAGTAGAGAATAAGCCTTCTCACAAGGTTCAGTTCTCAGTATTTCTTCCTCAAATAGCTTTCTTTGATGTCAAGAAAGGTGCCTCTGTCTGGAAATAATTTCCTGCTTTAAAACTCTGTCTGCTCCTTTTCCCTGCACATACACACACATGCACAAACACACAAATGCGCTTTCTCACTCTCAGTCTACCCTTTGAGTCCTTTTCGACATGTTACAAAATACAACAAAGCAATCAAAAAATGGAAAATAATCTGAAATACAAGACTAACAGCATCATATAAATTTGAGTATAATACTTAGCATTACAAAGAAGTAAAACTCTCTAGCAGTATCAATATTTCACAGTGCAACAATCTTTTAGAGTAAATTATCACTTTATAAAATAGTTTTGGGACAATCACCCCACTCAGCAGCCAAATTCATCTTTAGTTGTGTTTCTTCCACAGAAAAGCAGCAAACTGACCTTCTTTGGGATAACCCACAAGCACTGATACAGGGCATTCAGAAATCTTCTTTTTCCTCCTGCAGTTCTTGCCATCATGGATCAAGTGTGATCATCTGGAAGAGCAAACCTCTCTTTGACTCTTATTTTGTCATAAATACCTAGTCGTCATTATAACTGATATTACCTTGCATCCTCACTCTCCTCAGTACCTCTGTCTGATAATCTCTAAAGAATGCTCAGATGGTTAGAGCCCTGGTGCAGTGCTATGGTGTTTCAATCATGGCTAGGCTTCACAAACAAAGATTTGGGGAGGGCTATACCCATGTTTATTACAAGCATACTGGTGGCTTATGAGGCCAATTCGAGATAGGCACATCCAGTTGCAAAAGGCACAGCAGAAAGAATCCTTAGGTGGTATATTCTGCAAGACACGATTCTTTCTGCGCTGTCTTTTCTCCTCAAGACTGATCCTGTGTGTGTTCTCAAAGGCATCAGCAGCATTATAGATGGTGTGTCTCCAGGCCTCCCGATTGGAGGCCAGAGTAGACCAGTTATGATGATCAATATGGTCAAGGCTGAGATGTTGTTTCAGGGAGTCCTTGTATCTTTTCTTTGGGGATCCTCTCTTGCGGCAGCCAGTGGCAAGTTCACCATAAAGCAAGATCTTAGGGAGGCGGTGGTCCTTCATCCTGGAGACGTGTCCTGCCCAGTGCAGCTGTGTTCTCAGCAACATGGCCTCAATACTTGTGATTGCTGCTTGTTCTAGAACTGATGTGTTAGTCACATAATCTGACCAATGAATGTTTAGGATTGTGCGGAGACAGCGTTGATGGAAGTGTTCTAGGAGTTGCAGCTGGTGACATTAGATGACCCATGATTCAGATCCATATGAAAGAGTAGACAGCACTATGGCTCTGTAAACACTGATCTTGGTACTTTTCTTCAAGTGTTTATTTCGCCAAACTCTTTTATGAAGCTTTCCAAAAGCACCATATGCCTTTGCTAACCTGTTGTCTATCTCTCCGTCAATCTTACCATCCGAGGAGATGAGGCTACCCAGGTAATTAAACTGCTGGACTGATCTGAGCACTGATTGGCCAATGATGATATGGGGATGATGGAAGACTTCCTGAGGTGCCGGTTGACACAGAATTTCTGTCTTCTTTAAGCTGACTTCCAGCCCAAAGAGCTCAGCAGCATCTGCAAAGCAGGATGTTAAACGCTGCAGAGCTGCTTCTGTGTGGGCGACAAGGGCGGCGTCATCATCATATAGCAGCTCTCGGACAAGATAATTTAAGGTTTTAGTGTGGGCCTTCAGTTGCCTTAGGTTGAACAGGCTTCCATCAGTACGGTATCGGATGTAGATACCGTCCTGATCATCGAGGTCTGCTGTGGCCCTTTGGAGCATCATGCTGAAAAAGACTGTGAATAGGGTTGGTGCAAGAACACAGCCTTGTTTCACGGCATTGGATATTAGAAAGGGTTCAGAAAGTGCATTGCCATATCTGACTTGGCCGTGCTGATTCTCATGGAGTGAGATGATCATTTTAAGGAACTTGGGGGGATATCCTAAACGTTCCAAAATCTGCCAGAGACCTTTTCTGCTCACAGTATCGAAAGCCTTGGTGAGGTCAACAAAGGTTACGTCGAGTCCTTTATTCTGTTCCCTACACTTCTCTTGCAGTTGTCTGAGAACAAATACCATGTCTGTGGTACTCCTGTTGGCTCTGAAACCACACTGACTTTCAGGCAGAATTCCTTCTGCTATAGCGGGTATTAGTCTGTTCAAGAGTATTCTTGCCAGGATTTTGCCAGCAATGGAGGGCAGAGTAATACCATGGTAATTTGAACAGTCTGATTTAATACCTTTCTTCTTATACAAAGTGATGATGACAGCATCACGAAGGTCTGATGGTAGTTCGCCTAGTTCCCAACAGCACACCACAAACTCATGAAATTTAGCATGGAGTGCAAGGCCCCCGTGTTTCCAGACTTTGGGTGGAATTCCATCAACCCCAGCGGCCTTGCCAGTTTTCACCTGCTGTATGGTCTTAAGGGTTTCTCCCAAAGTGGGGGCAATATCCAATTCATTCTTCACCGGTAGTTGTGTGATGGACTGAATTGCTGAGTCTTGGACTACATGGTTGGTACTGAAAAGGGTCTGAAAGTGTTCAGACCAACAATTCAGAATGGAGGTTTTATCCATCACAAGCGTCTGACCATCAGCACTGAGTAGAGGGCTTTGGAGTTGGCGTGTAGGCCCATATGCTGTTTTCAGGGCGTCATAGAATCCTCTGTGATCACCTGTATCTGCACATAATTGTGTTTTTTCAGCTAGATTGATCCACCACTTGTTCTGGATGTCACGGAGTTTCTGTTGGAGTTTGCTGCATGCAAGATGAAAAGCTGCTTTTCTTGCGTGACAGGATGGCAGTGCAAGGTGTGCTTGGTGAGCAGTTCTCTTCTTCCTCAACAATTCCTGGATCTCTTTGTTGTTTTCATTAAACCAGTTCTTGTTCTTCTTGAAGGAGAACCCTAAAGATTCTTCAGAGGACTGCAGGATGCTGTTTTTAATATGGTGCCAAAGTGTTTCAGGAGAGGTATGTATAGAATCTATGGAATGGTTTTCAAGCCTAGTTTGAAGATTTGCCTGGAATCTGTTTCTCACTGTGGCTGATTGGAGACTATTAACTTGAAGTCTTCCCCTTGGGATACTGCCCTTTTTAGGTTTGAACTTAAGTTTAAAGTTAAGTTTACAGTGCACAAGTCAATGGTCTGTTTGGCATTCTGCACTGGGCATCACACGGGTATGGTGGACATCGCGGACATCTCTCTGTCGCACCAGGACATAATTGATGAGGTGCCAATGCTTAGATCTGGGGTGCATCCAGGTTGTTTTCAGACTATTCTTCTGCTGAAAGACAGTATTAGTGATGGTGAGCTGTTGCTTCACACAGAATTCTAGCAGAAGTCGACTATTATCATTGCAGTTTCCAACACTGTGCTTGCCTAATACTCCTTTCCAGGCTTCAGAGTTCTTTCCTACTCTAGCGTTGAAATCACCAAGGATAATGATCTTATCATCTGCAGGAACCTTTTGGGTAAGGCGGCACAGGTCAGTGTAAAATTTATCTTTTTCAGCAGAGTCAGCTTGGAGAGTTGGGGCATATATACTAAAGAGGACAACATGTTACTTGTTGTGGAGTGGAAGGCGTAGGGAGATAATGCGGTCAGAGTGACCTGTCGGTAGATTTTCAAATTTAGGAACAATAGAGTTTTTGATCATGAAGCCAACTTCTGAGAGATGTTTTTTGGTTCTGGTTTACCTGACCAGAAGAGTGTGTAACTGGCACCTTGTTCTCTAAGGCTGCCTCCTCGTGAAGACGGACTTCACTGAGAGCAGCAATGTCGATGTTGAGATGTGACAGTTCATGGGTGATTAGGGCAGAGCGACGCTCAGGACGTCCACTATCCACAGAATCAAGCATGGTTCTGATATTCCAGCACGCGAGAGTTAATTTGGGTACACCTTTGGAGGCAGGTGCATGCCTTTGTCTTTTGATCTTTGTGTGACCGCATTGGAAGAAGATGCCCATTGGCCTGCAGTTAACCAACCGGGTGAAGGTGGAGATGAGCTTTGTTTAGGCCACCTTTTCCAGGCCCCTCTCCGAGTGGAGCAAGCAGTGCTGTCCTTGAAAAGGCTGCTTGGACATTCAGGATGTTGCCCCAAGAGACTCATCTCCGGTCAGTCTCAAATGACCAATATCCTGAACCGCCCGCATGCAGGGTTGGGTCTGTGGCTTCCAGTGCACCTTTCACCTGCCGTTTCAACCCTTACCCATCGCTACAGGGCTTTGCAAATGCGGGTAAGGCCTTCGAGCCTGCACAGTGGATTTTTTAGGTGAGACGCAGTATGCGCGGAACTGAACCCACCCTTTAATCCTGAGGTTCATCTGCCAGGGCCGAGTGAGCTTGGACAGTGGCAGCGAGATCCTTAGGATGTAGGTTTAATTAGAGTGTCCTTCTCTTAGATGGATGGCCTTACAGGGCTAAGTGAGCTCCACCTGCCCAGGTTTGGAATTAGAGTTGTCCTTCTCCTAGGATGGTTGCTAGAAGGCTAGTGAGCCCATCCTGCCCATGGACATATTATATCTGACCCTTTGGTTTTGACCTGTCTGGCATGGGAGACCCTGCCGACGGCACGTACCATCACCAGCATAGCTCGCAACCTCATAGGGGTACACAGGCTTCCTCCCCATTGAGATCCCACGGCCCGCCAGACCCCCTCCCCCTCCCTCAAATTGGACTGGCAAACTCTGTGTGCTCCAAAGTTCCTCCTCTCTTCTCTCCTCCTCCATGGCAGCCACCAGGAGCCTGCCAGGCGTGGTCGGCCGCCGGGGCCGGGGGCTATGGTGTTTATTAATATAATAAATAATAAACTCACATGACTCAGATAGCTGAGGATTCAACCACCCAAATTTGTTTATTAGTAGCAAACAACACCTTTAATATGCCCTTTAAAACAGAACGTGATTCCCCTGACCAATCACCATGGAGTATCTCAATGCCCATGTGTATTGGAGTACATTTGGGACTACAACTCCCAGAGAGCCTCATCCAGCATCCTTAAAACACGCCTCCTACACAGTGCAGTGACACTTGTAATGAAAGGATTAGAGTTAAAGCTGTACCTGGAGTTACTGAGACTGTGGTCTGTAATCTCACTAAACAAAATCCAAATGAAGAATATAAGGCTCCATACCCTAAACTGTTTTAAAAGGTGCCAACTGTTTGGTGTCAGCATTTTTATCTTCAGCTTGGACTTCAGTATTCTAAGTACAGAAACCAATTTGGAAGGTCTGTAACTTCTAAAAATTGTAATATATTCCTGGAATTTTAGGTTAACAACTGGTCTTAGCAATATCCACTAGGCAATGAACTTTACAACATAATATTTCTTATTTTCAGTTCTATTTTCTCTTCCTCCTACCTTCACATTATTTCATATGTCTCTTCTTGCAGAATTAATGGAACTAAAGCAAATGTGCATTCCAGCTGGAAATTTACAATCACAGCTTTCAAATTACATGCTGTATTAATCTCCACTCACTCTAGATGCAGATGCTAATATCAGCTAGAAGTACGTTGAAATGACAAAGGTGAAAATATGAAGTACTAGTCATACTGACCAATTTTGAAATAAGACCATTTTCCAGTGCATTTATAAGTGACTTTCTGATGTTTTGATTATTGAACTCTTCTCACAGACCTTCTCAGGAATGCTGGAAGTTACACATGCAATGCCATTTCTCAGAAAATATGCAACAGCCACTTGAGACCATGACATTTCATCAGCAACATTTCCTGATTCTCTAGTTAAGAGAAGCTGCACCTTCTCCTTCCCTTAGAAGCAAATGTAACATTAGCAGTAACAGCAAGGGATTCATCATTTGGCATATGCTAAAGTAGCACAATGCAGTGCCAAACAAAGATACTCTGAACAGGACTCTTCTGGCAGAAATCAAAGGATTGCTTGGAAGAAATCCAAGTTTCTATTACTGGCTTAAAATTGGCTATAGTGCACATCTATCTAAGAAAATTCAAGTACCAGCAAACACTGAACTAAACAGGGTGCCATTTCAGCAGTATACAAACTTTAAGTGTGAGGTGGTTTGCAACTGGAAAAGATAAACACACCTTATCTTTTATAACTTATCATTTTATCATTTTTATCACTCTATCCTTCTAGTTTTTTAATCATTTTAGTTTTTATCAATTTCTGTATCTTTATAACACTGGCTTAACTGACTGTAGTGGTTTAAGCCCAATTGGCAACTAAGCACCACACAGCCTCTCGCTCACCCCCCAGTGCACCCCCACCACAGTGGAATGGGAAAGAGAACCAAAAGGAAAACTTGTAGGTTAACATAAGAACAGTTTAATAACTGAAACAAAGTGAAAGATAATAAGAACAGTTTAATTTTATTTTTTTAAATGGAAAAAACCCAGGGAAAAACATGAGGTGCACAATACAATTGCTCAACACCCACTGACCGATGCCAGATCCCATCCCTGAATCCATATTGCCCCCCTCTTCCAGGTAACTTCCTAAATTTTTATACTGGACATGGCGTTCTATGGTGTTTGGCCAGTTTGTGTCACCTGTCCTGGGTATGCTTCCTTCCAGCTTTTTTGTGTATCTCCTCACTAGCAAAGCAGAATAGACTGAAAAAGTCCTTGACTTAGCATATGCACTACTTAAGAACAACCAAAACACCAGTGTATTATCATAGAATCATAGAATATCCTGAGTTGGAAGGGACACACAAGTATCAATGAAGTTCAACTTCTGGCCCTGCACAGGACCATTCCCAAGAGTTACACCACGTGCCTGTGAGTATTGTCCAAACTCTTCTTGAACTCTGGCAGGCTTGATGCTGTGACCACTTCCCTGGGAGCCTGTTCTGGTTACCTGCCACCCTCTGGGTAAAGAACCTTTTCCTAATATCCAACCTGAACTTTCCCTGACACACAGGCCATTCCCTCTGGTCCTGCCACTGCTCATTGCAGAGATCAGTGCCTACCCCTCCTCTTCCCCTCATGAGGAAGTTGTAGACTGCAGTGAGGTCTCCCCTCAGTCTCCTCAAGGCTGAACAGACCAAGTGACCTCGGCCATTCCTTGTAAAGCTTCCCCTCAAAGCCCTTCACCATGGAGGGTTCGTGACCCGGATGCACACAACTGCCTTGGATTTGCAAGCAGCAGAGACCATGCTGGATCTTGAGCACTAACTATATGTGTCTTTCTCTCTCCTTTTACTTTTTCTCTCTCTCTCTTTCTTCTCCTAATTTCCTCTTCTTGAAATCTGGACAATTTAAAGTTCGATGGGTTAGAGTTTGCTAAGTCAAAACTTTATGAAGTGCCTTACTTTGGATGTTGTTTTAAGATTTGCCAAGTACCTTATTCTATCTTAATATTCTAAAGTTTACAAGTTATTCAGCCTCCTGAGACTTTTGTTGTTTTTTCCATGCACCGCCAGAGCAAATCTAAGTACCCTTCCCCTTTAAAATAGCTGAGTGATCCTGGGGTTTAACATAGGACATTTCAGTTAATCTTAGTAGTACATATCTTGCCTAGCAAACAGTATTTTAACCACACCTGTTGAGCTAAGGAAAATGAGAAAATTAGCTCATGTGAAATACAGATTCAACGAGATTAGTATTGTTTTTTGACAAGAATTACACAGCAGATGCTGTCTTTTGCTAACATGCAACTTGGCCACACTTCAGCTGGTCATGTCTGTGGCTTCCCATATGCTGTATTTTATGATTCTGTTAAGGAGAGAAGCTGACTAATACAGAGACTTGACCTGCACAGCAGCACATCTGACCCTTTCAATGGTTCTTTCTATCATCCCTCTGCAACAAAGAGAGGTCCCATTCACATAAGAGGGAGGACTAAAGTTGACTCTAGGAAAATGGGCTTCTGAAAACTGCCAAGAGGGTAGTAGCTGAATTTTAGCCAGGCATTTTCACAGCTTGCCCCACTTACAGGTGCAGCCTTTATTTATATACTACTGTAGTAGATTGGATCACCAAAAGAGCAACAGGTATGCATGAAGCTAAGAGAATTCAATCTTAAAAAAAAAAAACAAAAAGGCTGAGGACTAATGTATCTCAAAACCTTTGACCTTCCCGCCCATGTTAATAACATATATTAAACTCAAGAGACCACACAAGAAGACAGTGCAATAAACTGCAACAATTGTATCCTAATGTTCCATGAAACCACTTACAGAAAACAAGTGATAACACACCATTTTGTAAGAACTCATCCTAAAATACAGTGGCAATTGCACATACCAAGTATGTCAGGGTGAGCTGGTAGCCTTAATAACAAGCTCCTCCTTGCTCAAATAGATGATTTGTCTGTAAGGCCACAGCCCATTCAAAAAATTAACAATTCTAAGATTTTCTAGATCTATCCAGGAAGCAGCAAGATAATAGCATTGTCCCATCTGTGTATCATCTCAGGCATGTATAGACTGTAATGAAACTTGAATAGATCCGAAAGCATTTGAAGAATGTTGACAAAATATTTCAGAGCCAACTAGCCACACTGCTTGTAGTACATCTTGACACCTATGCTAACATCTAATTGAAACTGAACAGGTGAAACAAGAAAAATCCATCCCAAGGAGAATGCAGTTCTTGCAAATTAGCAAATGAGCATCTGTGTGTCCCTCTAGAATCCCACATTCCATGGTTTGAGTTGGTTAAAGGAGCAGTAGGAAGCAATGCCAAAAAAATAATTTTTTTTCTTTTTGAGAAAAGAAACAAGAAACTTTTTTACAAATCATCTAATCAAAACTAAAATGTTAGTTTAGATTGGATATTAGGAAAAAATTCTTCATCATGAAACAGACTGCCCAGGGATGAGATTGAGAATACCACCCCTTGAGGTATTTAAAAGACACACAGACATGGCATTTAGGGACATGGTTTAGGGGTGGACTTGGCAGTGTTGAGTTTATGGTTCGACTCGATGATCTTAGAGGCCATTTTCAACCTAAATGATTCTATGATTAAGTGCAGAAAATGCCACTAATGCGGTTCTCTCATAACTGTCCATATGATAAAATTCTTAAGCACTTACTATCAAACAAGGGAACAGAAAACCTCAACTCAACAGCCCAGACATTTAAAAAAAAAGAAAAACAACTCTTTTGAAAAGATCTTGAATAAATTGACAGAAGTTAAACAGGAAAACAATAAAAAGTTGCAACCTACCTTCTCTACGTTGCTTTAAAAGTAGGTGCTTTTCTTTTTAAGTCCAGTCTCTGACAATAGCATTATATTCTACATTCTACTTTATTTCTTACTTTTTTTGCTTTGTCTCAGTCATCTTCTTTCCTTCTTTCCATTTTTCCTTCTTTTCATTTATCAGTAAGAATCATCCCAAATTACTAAAAGGTATTATACAGAAAGCAGAAAAAATATAGAAAGAAAGAAAGGAAAAGTGAAGGTGACTGACAGTAGGAGTGGACTGTCGTTTATTTTTTAACTATAATGCTGTAGTATGTTGTAAAATGACAGCAGTATCTGCCAAGCAGTGCAAACACAAATCTAAACCTGCTACATACACAAAATCCCACATATATTTTGAGACGTTTTTCAAATTAATTCTTCCATGTCGTGAAAGCAGTGGCTGATGTTGAACAATTTTATTCGCTTTCTAGTTGCTACTGCTTATGTGTTTCCAACATGTTAAACCAGGCATAAAATTATTTTAAATGGCAGATTCTGGTCCACAGCCAGCTTGTACTTTGTCAAGGCTCCACCAATGGCCCAGATATGCAATGCCTCTTACATTCTAGCAGGAAATTCTTCCCCCGCTCTCCCAGGGCTCTGGGAAGTAGATGCGACATGCTGCTCCAGTTCCCAATTGCTTAGAAAACATGCAGTGCCTTTTGGCATTGTAGAGCAAGAGTCAGCACACAGCAACTACTCTCTGATGCCTGTCCTTGTCAACAGTGAATTAATCCAGGTCTACTTTCAGTAGAATCAAATTAATTACATAGTTCTTTGTTAACTATGATATTCACAGAGTAAATATCTCAATGACCAAGGCAGTAGAAGTCATAAAATAATCACAGATCTTTAGGACACAAAAGTTTCACCCAAAACCTGTGAATGGATCTTGTTTGGGAAGTTGGTCCTTGCAAGCAACTCTGGTGCTGCATCCACCCCTCAAGAAAGAAACTTTTATAATCTCTCTACAAATTGCTTTTTATGAGAGCTTGCATCAAAATAAATAATCTTTGGTTTTTTAGGGAAGTCATCGCAGCTACAAAATGAGTTTGTATGGGTTCGAGGAAAAGCAAGAGAGTGACAGGTTAAAAAAAGGTCAAATAGTGACATTGTCAGTAGCGGCTTCAAGTTGAAAAGTCACAATAATGTGCTGAAGGACACAGCAGCAACTGAAAAGACATATTGCAATTGCAAAAAGTGAGGTCAGAACAAGTCCAGGCTCTGAAACTAAGCCATATAAGTCATTAGTTTGCTGTCACTGAAGCAGGTATTATGTCACCCTGTGCAATGAAGTTGCAATGGCTGATGACTGTTCAGCCCTCATATTTGTCAAGGTCTCTCTTCAGGGTCTCTCTACCTTTGAGGGAGCCAACAGCTCCTCTCAATTTTGCATCATCAGCAAATTTATTTAGTATACCTTTGAGTCCTGTGTCCAAGTCGTTTAGGAAGATGTTGAAGAGCACAGAGCCTACAATGCAGCCCTGCAGAACCACAGGATTGACAGGTCGCCAGTCTGATGTTCCCTCATTTACTACAACCCTTTGTACCTGCTTAACGTCGGACATTTTGGAATCGGTTGCTCCTGTGCTCTTCGGAAGTGGTGCTTAAAAAGTGTCCAGCACTGATGGATCCCAGCACCTCCAAAAGCATTTTCCCAGGGGACCTCACTAACTAGTTCCCTGAGCAGCTTGAAATCGGCTTTTCTCATGTCCAGGGTTGAAGTTTTGCTGGCACTTTTTCTCCTGTCAACAAATATTTTAAACTTGATTGCCTCGTGGTCACTGTGGCCGAGGCAGCACCAATCACCACTTCACTCATGAGACCCTCTCAGTTAACAAGCAACAAACAGATCAAACACTGAACAGCCACAAAACAAAGTATTCTAGGAAGCATTCTGGTATATTTGATTATTTATCCACAGATTGACCATAATGGAAAATATAGATCTTGAAATATTACATATGAATGTGAATATTTTGCCTTTTGTGAAGATGTAGTCAGCATGCAATTAAAAAAAAAAAAAAAAAAAGAAAAAAAAAGGCCAACAATTGAGAGTATCCAGAAAATGGAAAATCCTAGAAGCAAATACCTCTGGATAACTACAAATTAGGAATAAATTAGAGGACCGAGGTTAATATAACAAGATTCCATAAGATCTGGTGCAAGAATTATCCATAAAGCACAGAGGTAATGGCCTAATTCAGATTTGCTGAATTTCACCAGTACTATGTTGCTTAACTTTCAAGTATTCAGTATCACTTAAACCAATAGGTCTGTCCCGTTTTTAAAGACCTACTTGTGTTCTAAATATATCACCAGACATAGTACAGATACTACAATGGAAAAACTTCCAAGATATACTGAAATAAGAATAATATGAATCTCACACTGAAAAACAAATGTTCCATGGATAATTTTTTTTGGTGGAACTTGCTCACTACTTTACAATAAAAATGTAAGGACATCTTAATATTCAAGGTATACCTTGAGACATCTTACAGTGACTAAAATGGAAATATATCAAATCTGTACTTTGTAACTGGGCTGCTGCTGACTTGAGATGTCAGAAATGGTATAAATACAACTAAAATCTTTTTCCAAAGCATTCTGTTGGCCCAAAGAAAGAATATCCATCCAATGAAACTGATAAGGAAACACATAAAGAGGATGCAGAGAAAGCTCAGATGTTTCTACCTAAATATCATCTTGTCCTTGTTGCTTCAGCAACAAAGCAAGTCCTTGGGGTCCAGCTGTCCAGCCCATGGACCTATACCCAGAAAGATACAGGAGCCACACACAAACATGGACACCGCCACTGCCTATTACAGGTGTACAATAAATCATCCCTATCCCATGTAACCCCTTAGCACCACTCCTAATCAATTTCATTCTTCTCCAAGCTACCAATGAAGCACTCTCCCTTGCCTCAAGGCAAGGCAGTAACCACAGTAGAGGTCACGAAGGTGTAGCCAGTACTCCTAGTGGCACAGCCACAGGCCACAACTGTCACTCCTTCAGCAGATCTCAGGGCACAAAAGGTCATGTGAAGCACTTGTAGCAATGCCATGGTTCTTATTCTTAAGACTACACTGCTAAAAACTTCAGCAAGGACAGAACCTGGGTCCTGCCTCCCATTCCAAGAGATAAAGTGTCGTTATAAAGAGTGGGTATGTGGGTGTGCATGAAGAAATGAAAATACTGTCTACCCAACAACATCACAGATAAATAGAAGTGGTTCAAGACCAGTGATGTTAAATGTTTGAGACTTTAGTCATACTTCAAAAGATGACAGGCAGAGAAGGTTTCTCTTTTAAACTGCCAGCTGGTTCTGGAGTCAAATAACTGAGCTCAAAATTTCAGATGATGATGACAGCAGCTTCTAGCCTTCAGGGATTTTCAGGACAATCAGAATACACTGCCCTAAATTAAAAAAAAAAAAACCTAAAAGAAAAATCTTAAGAAAAAAAACTTAAAAAAAATAAATACATCACTTCTTCAGAAGAGAAAGGTGAGGTAGGAGAGGTGGAGGGTTGGCTCTGTATATAAGGGCGTTTCTTGACTCTAGAACTTGAGGTTAGCATCAATAAGGTTAAGCGCCTATGGGTAAGAATCAGGGGGAAGGTCAACAAGGCCGACATCCTGGTGGGAGTCTGTTATAGACCACCCAACCAGGATGAAGAGATGGGTGAATTATTATATCAGCAACTGGTGGATGTTTCAGGATTGCCAGTGCTTGTACTAGTGGGAGACTTTAACCTGTCTGCTGAGATCTCTTCACAGTAGAGAAGAGGCAGTCTAGAAGGTTCTTGGAGTGCATGGAGGAGAGCTTCTTGTCACAGGTGGTGAGTGAGCCTACCAGGAGTGGGGGTCCACTGGACCTGCTGTTTACAAACAGAGAAGGGCTGGTAGGAGATGTGGTGGTCAGAGGCTGTCTGGGCTTCAGTGACCATGAAATGATAGAATTTTTTCGATACTCAGTGAAACAAGGAGGGGTATCAACAAAACCTCTACCCTGGACTTCCAGAGTGCAGACTTCATCCTATTCAGGATGCTGATTCAGAGAGTACCTTACGAACAAAGTGGCCCAGGAAGGAAAGACAGACTTCAAGAAAGAAATCTTGAAGGCACAGGAGCAGGCTGTCCCTGTGTGCTGAAAGACGAGCTGGCGGGGAAGACGACTCGCCGGGCTGGGTAGGAAGCTTTTGCAGGAACTCAGGGAAATAAAGAGGGTGTATCACATTTGGAAAAAGGAGCAGGCAACTCAGGAAGTGTTTAAGGATGTTGTTAGGTCATGCAGAAAGAAAATCAGAAAGGCAAAAGCTCAATTAGAACTTAAGCTGGCCACTTCTGTAAAGGATAATAAAAAGTGTGTTTCTAAATACATTAGTAGCAAAAGTAGAAGCAAGGAAAACCTCCATTCTTTATTGGACTGGGGTGGAATATAGTTACCAAAGATGAGGAAAAGGCTGAAGTCCTTAATGGCTTCTTTGCCTTTTTTCAATAATCAGACAAGTCATCCTCAGGACAACTGGCCTCTTGAGGTGGTACACAGGGATGGGGAGCAGAATAGCCTCCTTGTAATCCAGGAGGAAGCAGTGCACTTAGATGCTCACAGGTCTACAGGACCAGATGGGATCCATCCTAGGGTGATGAGGGAGCTGGCAGAAGAGCTCACCAAGCCGTTCTCCATCATTTATCAACAGTCCTGGTTCACCAGGGAGGTCCCAGATGACTGGAAGTTGGCCACTGTCATGCCCATCCATAAGAAGGGGTGGAAGGAGGATCCAGGAAACTACAGGTCTGTCAGCCTGACCTCCATGCCCGGCCAGGTCATGGAACAGAAATGAGTGTGATCACACAGCACTTACAGGACAGCTAGAGGATCAGATCCAGACAGAATTGATATAGGAGGGCCAGGTCCTGCCTGGCCAACCTGATCTCCTTTTATGACCAGGTGACCCACCTGGTGGATGAGGGGAAGGTTGTGGATGTAGTCTATCTGGACTTCAGCAAAGCCTTTGACACTGTCTCCCATGGCATACTCCTGGAAAAGCTGCAGCCCACGGCTTGGAAAGGGGCACTCTGTGCTGGGTTGGGAACTGGCTGGAGGGCCGGGCCCAGAGAGTGGTGGTGAACAGGGCTGCATCCAGTTGATGGCCAGTCACTAGTGGTGTCCCCCATGGGCCTAGTCCTGTTTAACATCTTTATTGATGATCTGGATGAGGGGATTTAGTCTATCATTAGCAAATTTACAGACGACACCAAGTTGGGGGGGAGTGTCAATCTGCTGGAGGGTAGGAGGGCCCTGCAGAGGGACCTGGACAGGCTGGATAGATGGGCCGAATCCAATGGTATGAGATTTAACAAGATCAAGTGCTGGGTCCTGCACTTTGGTCACAACAACCCCATGCAGCGCTACAGGCTGGGCACAGAGTGGCTGGAGAGCAGCCAGGCAGAAAGGGACCTGGGAGTTTGGATTGACAGGAAGCTGAACATGAGCCAGCAGTGTGCCCAGGTGGCCAGGAAGGCCAATGGCATCCTGGCCTGGATCAGGAACAATGTGGCCAGCAGGGAAGTGATTCTTTCCATGTACTCAGCACTGGTGAGGCCACACCTCGAGTACTGGACCCCTCAGTTTAGGAAGGATGTTGAGGTGTTGGAGTGTGTCCAGAGAACAGCGACAAGGCTGATGAAGGGTCTGGAGCACAAGTCCTATGAGGAGTGGCTGAGGGAGCTGGGGTTGTTCAGCCTGGAGAAGAGGCTCAGGGGAGACCTCATCACCCTCTACAACTACCTGAAAGGAGGTTGTAGGTAGGTGGGAGTCAGTCTTTTCTCCCAGGAAACTAGCAATAGAAGAAGAGGACAGTCTTAAGCTGTGCCAAGGGAGGTTTAAGTTGGACATTAGGAAGAATTTCTTCACAGAAAGGGTGATTGGTCATTGGAATGGGCTGCCCAGGGAGGTGGTGGAGCCACCATCCCTAAAGGTGTTTAAGAAAAGACTGGACACGGCACTTAGTGCCATGGTCTAGTTGACAAGGTGGTGTTTGGTCATAGGTTGGACTTTATGATCTCAGAGGTCTTTTCAAACCTAACTGATCCTATGATACTGTGAAAACACAGCTCCTTTCCATATATGGCTGAGACACACACCGTGGAGAACTCCTTACACCTGTGCTGTGTAACACTGCTTGATGAAGGAATTCTTCCCTAGAGTATGTTGAGTTCCACTAAGAATTAAAAATTCTACACAAGTGATGCATATACTGCTTCTTTGTTTCTCCCCTCAGACACATATGCCTTCTTTAAAATAAACAAATAAACAAAAAAAATTGACATGCACAAATAAATAGATAAATGTTTTTACAGCCAAGTAATAAAATGCACTGATTCCCATTTTCAAAAAACTGTTGCTGATACAAGGACATCTTTTGTGATCAGTAATTCAACCTTTAGTATTATTATATAGCATTGAAGCACTCAGCAAGAATCAGAAAAGCCTTCATAATAATCCTTTCTATAAATTATATTTCATAAGAGATTGCATGCCTCAAAATTTCCCTCCCTTTAACTGAAATATGTGTGCTTAGAGACTCCCACTTAAATACACTTTACTAGCTGTTTCATACAGGCTAAATTAGGCTTATGTGACTGAAAATGGAAGAAGCTAAGTACCTGGTCTTAAAATAATTACAAAAATCCATATTCTTAACGGGCTTGATTCTTTCTAGTTCATAAACAGAGTAAGACTTGTATCTTCACACTAATGTCCTATTCTCAGAATATTATTTATTGTTAAAAGGAATTTCCAATCTTACACTGTCTCTTTCCCTCAAAGTGCTTTCAAACATCACTTTGTTGTGATAAAAAGAAAATAATACAGAAGTAGGACTGACACACTTTTGTGACCCTTCTGTAAAGAAAATTACTTCCACTGAAAAATCTATTTCAGTAAATGAGAATACTTGAGACCTTTACATTTGTCTCCTCCTAAGCACAACAATTAGAAAAAAAAAACAAAACAAAACAAAACAAAACAAAACAAACACAAAGCCTTGCAAATGCTCTTTCAATTGATAATTCACTCTGTTTTACAGGTCATGGGTAGGAGTGCCCAGGAATAGAAAGCAGTGCAGCAGCACAGTCAGTACACAAACCTAGCAGTTCTCAGTCCTGACATAGCCTGCACTATGCAATCAGTAACAAGCAGACATTCATATTGAAAGGTAGAATTCAGCCCACAAGATACATTGCAAAGGTGGAAACATTTACAAAAATCCCTTATCAGATGCAAATAAAATAGCAGGGAAGGATCTTCAGCTCCAAACTAGTCAGGAGTTTTCCTTGCTTATTTTTGTCAGTAAAACCTGAAGCCAAATTGGCACTGCAGCCATTATGCATGTTGAAAACCCTTGTACAAGTACACTGGACTTAAAATAGCAACCAGGAAACTACTGACACACAAAATAAACAATTCCATTTTAATATTTGCATTTATTTCCTTTAGATTAGTTGCCTGTAGTTGATAATTCTTGAAAACGTTTGCCAACTTAACTATGTCATTGTGTTGAGTATACATACCTAATCATTTAAGCAATTAAGTATTATCAAGCCTGAGTTCAATACTCACATTTCCATTTGTGTTCTGTTCTAATGGGATGGACACTAGAATTCAACTGAAGAGCAAACAAAATAAATGTCTACTAATAAAAACTAAACTATGGTTTGGAAGGGAGTTGGAGATATGGACTGTGTACAGTACTATTTTCATGTATGTTTCCGGGCTTATATCTTTTTTCCTATCATTTCATTCAGAGTGCTAAAGAGGGAAAAAAGCCTTCTTTCCTCAGTTCTCCTCATCAGTTTCTGAAGTTTGTACAGGACATTGAGGTAAGCAATATGTGTAATTGTTCAAGGAAAAGCTGTTGCTGTAAATATTGGATAATGAAATATTATTACAAAGTAGCCAACTTTTATAAGGTTTGCAATTTTGGAAAGAGGTGGGGATTTTTTTAATTTGGTACCATTAAATAATTCAAATTTCATATTCCACCAGGTATTTAATTATGTAATCTTAATATTGTGCAGGGAAAACAAAGCAAAACATCTGTTAGTGGTTTGTTATGACAGTGGGATGGTTTGTAACTTCCCCTTTTTCCTTGGTTGCCACTCAGAATCACAGACTGGCCTAACAACATCACCACAGGAAACTCCAGTTCACTACTTATTTGCATCAGGCATAAAATACAGCACATAAAGCAACGATCTCAGCATTCTAAGCACTTGAAAAAGACTGTCTTTGTGAGAACTACATAGCCTTATACAAATTATTTATTTGGCCTGACAGGAGTTCAGAATTGTTGCATAAAATTAACTTTTTTAAGATGACTGGTGTATAACCCATGTACCTTCCATATATCCTTAACCATGTTTCCACTGACTGCATTGGGACCACTCAGTTATTTTCACTCACCTTAATGCACACTGGAAGACATTTTGAAAAAGAGCTAACCATTTCTCCATTCTAGAACGGTAAGATATAAACCTCTGTCTGTGTTTCCCACTCTGAGCTTTTGAAGTGCTTTACACCTGAGACTGATCCATTTCCTGCATGATGTTTTGCATTGAAAATTTACTTCTAGGTGATGTAGCTAACTGGTTAAACAAACAGAAGTTGTACACACCTTAGTCTAAAATTAAAAATATGTGTAAGCTTTGTGTATTAGTCATGGTACAGTTTTGCCTAAAGCTGATGTAAATTATAACCCTATTCCCACAGCAGCACAGATTAGCTGTAAAGCAGTACACGTAAAGTCTAACTTTCCTCCAAATCCTCTCTGACAGGACTTGGATAAGCATGGATCCATCCAATTAATTACATGCTAATTTAACTGCCATCAGTGCACTTTAAAATACTTCAGCTTCTGTGCCTTCATATTCAAAGGCATTGGCTTAATGCATTTTTTGCAGTTAACAAACATAATCTCTCATATAGACCACTTATAAATGATTTAAAAAAATGTTTCAAGTACGCTAACATACAGATGCAATGAAAGATATGTGTATTCAATTATCCCACTCCTACAGCTCGGGTATCAGCAGTAAGGAGAGCACTATGTATACTTGCATTCACTTTTGATTAGCCAATGAAGCAAAGGAAAAATCTGTTGCAAGTAAAAAAAATCAACTCCATAATTCAGGTGTGCCATATTTAACCTCACATATGATATCTCTGAGTAGCTCACGAATAATGAAGTAAGCATGCAACTGGTTTTCCTTCACATTTTTGGCCAGGAATTGAGAAAGTTCGTTGTGAATTGGCATTCTTCACCACACAATCTTCAATCACATTAAGCAATCCTTTAAAAGCTAATTGTGAAACGTTCATTTAAAAGTATTTAAGTTCTTTAACTTAGTAATTTGTAGCTGACATTATGGATAATGCCAAAACAGGGCAAGTGTAAATCTAGGTTATATCATCCAGAAGACTGTGACCATGCCAGCACACAACTGGGCACTAGCAATCATTCAGGATTCCCCATGCCAAATTCAAAACAAAGAAGTATTAAAATGTAATTTATTAATTGAAATTGGGTTCCACTGCTAAGCATCCAGACATTTATTACCTTCTTGGAAGTACACCTAATACACAACCAGCTTCACAGCCCATGCATCCTTGGCCTGTCAAGGAAGGCTTTTAAAAACCTCTTACTTGCTCAGTTAATTTTGAAATATGACAAAACTCATGCTCTCATAACACACACCTACTTTGTTTCCTAAAATCATATTCTTATTACAAATAATCCTTATTCATCCTAACCCCTAAGCAGACAAGGGTATAATAAAACAAGACATTATTTTGCTACCATCATTTTGTGACCACATTATCCCAATATCATATCCTCTAGCCTGCCAAATGCCATTCTGCTCCACTGGTATCTTTCCAAACAATGATGCAAAGATCTTTTCCCTGGTCTACTGCTTCAGTATATCCCTTTGTACAGTCACAGTCCCTGGTTCTCAAGGGGGAGTTCAGCCACCCTAATATCTGTTGGAAGAACAACACAGCAAAGCACAAACCAAACGAGATTTTTGGAAAGCACTGATGACAACTTTCTCCTACGTGGAACCAACAAGATGGAGTAGCCAACAAGAGAAGGTGGGCTGCTGGACTTTATATTAACTAAAATGGTAGGTCTGGTTGCAGATATGAAGGTTGGGGGCAGCCTTGGTTACAGTGACCATGACATCATGTAGTTCTGTATTATGTGAGGAGAAAACAGGGCAATGAGAAAGATCACAGCACTGGACTTTGGGAGAGCTACTTTCAGCCTCTTCAGGGACCTTCTGGGAAGAATCTCATGTCCTGCATGGAAGGGGTGTCCTAGAGAGCAAATATTCTAGGATTACTTCACTCAGGCTCAAGACCAGTGCATCCTGGTGAGCAAGAAATAAAGCAAAAGAGAACTGCATAGATGAGCAAGGAACTCCTATCAAAACTCAGACATATGCAGAAGGTGAAAACAAGGACAGGCCACCTGGGATGAACATAGAGATGTTGTCAGAGCATGCAGAAATGCAACAAGAAAGGCCAAAGCCGATTTGGAATTAATCTGGACAAGGATGTCAAGGATAAGAAGAAGGGCTTTTTCAAATACATCAACAACAGAAAGGACAGTGTGACCCCGCTTCTGTATGGAACAGGGACCATTGCAAAAGAGGCACCAGAGAAAACAGAAATATTGAATGCTTTCTTTGTTTCACCAGCCCTAGGAATCCGTAACCCAGGAGACCAGGGACAAAGTCTGGAGGAAGGCAGACTTTCCCTTGGTCAAGGAAGACTGGGGTAAAGATCACTTAGGTGAGCCTGACGTTCACAGGTCCACGGGCCCTGACATGAGGCATCCGTATGTCCTGACAGAGCTGGCAGATACCATAGCTGGGCTACTCACGATCATCTTTGAAAAGTCATGGCAATCAGGAGAGGTGCCTGAGGACTGGAAGAAAGCAAATGTCAACCCAGTCTTCAAAAAGGGCAAGAGGGAGGACCCAGGGAACTACCAGCCAGTCAGCCTCATCTCAGTCTCTGGAAAGGTGATGGAATGGCTTATCCTGGATGCCATTTCTGAGCACATGAAAGACAAGGCAATCAGGAGCAGTCAGCATGGATTCACCAAAGGGAAATTATACTTAAGCAACCTGATTGCCTTCTATGATGGGACAACTGGCTGGGTGGATGATGGGAGAGTGTTGTCTACCTGGAATTTAGTAAGGCTTTAGACAGCATAAAATCTTCAAAGTCAAAGTCACAAAGTATAGTCTTGATGAGTGGATGCTGAGGTGGATTGAGAACTAGATGAACAGCAGATCCCAGAGGGTCATAATAGGTGTCACAGGGTCTAGTTGGAGACCTGTCACTAGTGGTGTCCCCCAAGGTTCAATACTGGGCCCACTGTTGGTTAACTTATTCATCAGTGACTTGGATGAAGGGACACGTGTCTCCTCAGCAAGGTCACTGATGACACAAAGCTGGGAGGAGTGACTGATACCCCACAGTGCTGTGCAGCCCTTCAGAAGGACCTCAACAGGTTGGAGAGATGGGCAGGGAGGAACAAGCTGAAATTCAACAAAGGCACCAGCATAGGCTGGGAACTGACCTGCTGGAAAGCAGCTCTTTGGGGAAGAACTTGGGGGTCCTCACGGACAACAAGCTTTCCATGAGCCAGCAGTGTGCCCTTGTGTCCAAGAGTACCCTGGGATGCATTAGGAAGAGCATTGCCAGCAGGTCAAGGGAGGTGATCATGCTCCTCTACTCAGCCCTGATGAGGCTACATCTGCAGTGCTGTGTCCAATTCTGGGCTCCTCTGGACAAGAGAGACACAGAGCTCCTGGTGGGGGTCCAGCAGAGGGCTAAGAAGATGATTAAAGGACTGGAGCTCCTCAGGTATGAGCAAAGACTGAGGGAGTTGTGCCTTTTTAGCCTGGAGAAAAGACTGAGAGGGGATCTTGTCAGTGCAAAAAAGTGTCTGAAGGGAAGGTGTCAAAAGGATGGATCCAGGCTCTTCTTCTAGTGCCAAGCAAAAGGATGTAAAGGCAACAGGCAGAAACTGATGTACAGGAAGTTCTACTTAAACACGAGGAAGAACTTCTTTACTGTATGAGTGATTGTGCACTAGAACAGGCGGTCCAGAGAATTTATGGAGTCTCCCTCACTGGAGATATTCAAATCTGTCTGGACACAATCCTGAGTAGGACAGTGCTCTAGGGAAGCCTGCTCGAGCAGAGAGGTTGTACTAAATGACTTGCAGTGATCCCATCCAACCTAAAGCATTTTGTGGCCCTTCCAGTATTTTCATCATTTCCACCAGCTAATCTTCATCCTCCTGTTCCCAGCTGTAACTCAGCATATGAGGTGCCAATCAGGACCCTCTCACTTTATGCCTCCTTGTCTCATTCCTCATGAGTGAGAGAGAATAACAATCACCTATCCTTCTCAGCTCCCACAGTACACTTCTTAAACTTCCAAAACAAGAAACACAGTCTATATTTCCTTACAGCCAGACCTTTCTCAGAAAAAATAGAACCCAAAATACATTCCATTGTAATGTTCCAATCCCCCTTTTCCTTGATAAAAAAATTTCCTTGACAATATATCAAGAGACCAATACATCACACTGCCCAGTGTTATTTCTATGACTGCAGGTGACTATCTTGGCAACAGTCTTAATTTAAGAACTTGGGCTCAGAACATGGGCTCAAAAAGGAACTCAGTTGCATTTGATGATTCAATAGTTACTGCCTGCCTTGGTGAACACTGTCCAATTGCAACATATTAAAATGTATTGGTAAAAAGGTTTCAGACTGCAGTATTTTCACTGCTGTTTGCCATGAACTAAGACCACATACAAATTCAAGTACAACTTCTCGTCTAAATGGTAGCAAGCTGTTTTATTTATATATATAGTATACTATTCCATTGTGTGTCTGTGTCCTTAGACATGACTAGGATGTGTATCTTTGTGTTTGCATAGCAAAATAGTGTCTTCATCCATGCTTTAGGCTCTGTGGCACTATTGTGATAATGTAGCAAACATTGCTATCACCATACATGGAAATGCACTCCACATGTTTCACTCTGTGTCAAGCTGTCACTTGCATGTTGGCTCTAAGCTCCTTGCATTCATTAGATATACTAAGACAAATTAAGTATCTGAGTTTTAGTTGTCTGGTTTGGCTTTTTTAAATTACAGAAATTAAATAACAGACATCTTAATGAAAATTGCACTACATACATTTATAATTTAAAAATGGCAAATCCTGCAAAAATAAAAGGGTAATATGGTAGAGAAAAACAATTTACTAGCATAAATTCTTTTGCAAGAAAGCAGAAAAGGGTACACTGAAAATCTGTGACAATTCTAACACTGAGGAACAATGGGCTCTGAAAGAACATGATTCTGTCTTCACCAAATTATAAGCCTCTGAGAGGCATATGGTGTAGTTTCTGGAAATTCCAAATGCTTCCTGTGTTGTGCTCTCTATTTGTACTTCCAAATGGTTGTCTTGTAAACAATATTGAAAAACATAATGCTTCAGATGACCTGGTGTGCCTGAATTCCAGCAGTAACACCGCTGTACATAAGGTAATAGCTTTGCTGGTGTGAATCACGAAGACACAGGAAAGCTTAATCCTTAACATCTCTCTGGGACACAATATCTACCCCACCCAGCAGAAAAACAAATTTATCAATTAAATCCCACCAACTCTGGAGCAGTGACAATGTAGAGATACCCTGGATGTCTACTTCTCTCCTGAGCACCTTAGAGGGACACAGTGACCCTGATGCAGCTACACTGTGATTAATGCAAGCTCTGTCTCCACTCTGTGCAAAACAGGAGAAGCTCAGAAGGCAGGCAATAAATATGGATGGTGTCTTGGTTTTCCACACTGGATGTAGCAAAGCACATTCTCATTCATGAGTTCTGCAGAAGACAAGTTCCAGTGCAGTGCAAGACACTATCCCATACAGTCACCTGAGGAACTAAATGCCTCTTAGGGAATTTGAATCTCAGGAAATATCTTCCCATATGAATGTATCTACACGCACAGAGGGGAGAGCATTAGTGTTTCTATTCCAATTTGGAATTTTATAGTCATTCTTGCAGAACTCAGGAAGTGCTCCAAATTAAACAGCCATTACAGCCTCTCTCCCAACAGCAGCTTTTATCCTTAAAATCTCCTTTTATCCTTAAAATCTAACTCCCCATAGGAGCATTATAAATAGACATTAGAGGATGAGTAGTCCTACTACAGCCACAAAATTCATGTAAAGCATCTCATTTCTCTGAGGGACTGGACCACATCAGTCAGCTCATTTCCTAGGAGAAGTCCTGACTATGACTGTGGGTCACTGCAGCCCCCCTACAGGCATTTGCAATCTCATATTGTAAATTAGTAAAACTAACCTCCACTACTGCCCAGTCTGGCTAAACCTTCATATTACCCACATTTAATTTTTCACTCACTACTGCTGTGTTCTAAATGCCAAATTCTTCATCAAATCTCCAAACCACGAAGATCAAGACAGATGGAAAGCAACAGGCGACTTGTACCTCCAAGCACTCTCATTCTTGTTTGGAGATAAAGGCAGTCACTCAACATTATATCTTGCAACATTTTATTAATTGCCTCACTGTCAGGGAACTGTTTCAGAATTTGCTTTTTAAAATTTGTCATGCCAGCTAAGCCATTGGAAGTGCCCAGTACACAAAATCAGAGCATTAAACATTTTTCATTCACTTAACAGAAAGCATGTTACATGCCAAATCCATAGCCATAGTTCATATCCTTATATGAACCACCATTTGTGGTCTCCCTACACAAAGAACAAAATTTGACTATGCTCTGTTACTTTTGGGCCACTAACAAGATGAAGGATATCATCAATATTACAGCAGATCTGCACCAGTTAAAGCATATCTGCATAGATGAAGGAGCAATCATTAAGGCTTTACAGACTCACTTTTCTCCAGAGTGTATAAAATCCTCCCTCAAGTGCTGGAATTCATTTTAATTTCTGATTTAGCTGAAAGTAGGTACAGCATTAACTACGGACTAAGTGCCCAAGACAGCACTGTGGTTTCTTTATTCCAGTGAGTACATAAAATATCATGTGTTCACGAACTGTGTCAAAATTATGTTTACTTTGAACAGAAATATACAATTATCTCATTCATAAATCAGAAACCTCTCTCTCAGCAGGACAACTCAAGTAATGGTATTTCTGCAAATACCATTCTGGTACAGGAATTCCACTGCACTTTTGGGAAACAGTACTTTCCCTTTTATTTACCTCCTTTCACAAGAATACATTTAGGTGATCTATTTCAGAAATACATGGGAAAGGCTAAACAGTTCAAAATGAGAAAAACAATATTCTGTAGAAGCAGATTCAATTTTAATTACAAAGCAATATCAAATTTGTATGGACACAATAGGAAAACGGAATTCATTAAATTGGCTTCCCCATGGATTCATAATCTTTCTTCCTCATTCAGTCTGCAGGCTAAAACACTCAGAATTCTCCTCCAGCAAATGTTTTGGTTACTGCGTAAGCACTGAATCCTCTGGAGAGAGAGAAAGAAGAGGAAGGTTAGAAAATGCAATTTCTTCTGCATCTCTCAGAGAAGTGCCAAACATTATGTAGCTCTGCAGTTCACCATGATCATAACTCTTCTTCTCTGAGCACTGCAAAGTCAGCAAATTGGGATTGTCAAAAAGAATTTACGTGTCACTGTGCCTACCTGCTTGTTCTTTAAAAAGCAGAAACTAGGAGTGAGTGGAAAAAACCACTTCAGTGCTGTGAACAGAAAAAAGAATTTACTTACTCAGCAAACTACCTGTGTGGCCAAGTGTGAAAGCAAAGAGATTTGCTTCATAGAAAAAAAGGATGGTAAAAAGGATACTAGCAGTACTGAGAAAGGCAGCAAGAGAACCTCAGAGTTCTGTTTGAGGCAGGGGAGGAGCAAGGACATCACCAGCATAACTGGTAACCTGCCAGTAGAACATAGTACTTCTTGGGTCATACCTGTCAACACCTGGTAGACTTTCATCCTTCTTGGAGTACCACTGAAGTACTGTTAGTCTAAGCAGAAGCTGAGCATCAAAATCACTACTAGAAATCAGTGCCCTCAAAATGACCAAAAGCTCCTCCTGTGAATGGGGGGGGGGGGAGAAGAAGGGGAAGGCAACTAAATCAACATCTGCACCTTCCCTTTAATTTTCTAACCAATAAAGATAAAGCTTTTAAAAGTAAGTTAATGGAAACATATCAAATGCAGTGAAAGTTCTTCTATCCTCAGAATGCAGACTATATATGGAAAAGCTGAAAAGGAAATGCAACTTTCTTACAGTTTTTGGATTACAATATAGTTCTGATCACAAAGCAAGAAGTGCATTCACAGAGTAAGAAAAGAACTGTGAAAAAACAGATGTTGGAGCTATGAAAACGTTCAGTTGGTATCTAGTTTTTCAGGACACAAGATACCCACTGAACTACTCACCACCTCACGAGAGAAAACTACATACCATTTCCTGTACATAGTTTAAACATCTTGTTTAGATTGGATGCGTAAACAAATTCTAGTGCACACACATACAAAATTAAAATATGTGAATATTCATACAGAAGAATATATTGGCAGTGCTCAGTTTTAACAGAAAATTCATCTAGGGAGAAAAGGGGGTTTAGTTTTCAAAAATTATTCATTTCCTCATGCTATATAAAAGCACCTGCAGGACACAGAAACATTTCCACTATACCTGAATCACCCCAGTATCATTCAGGACTTTTTCATGTCAAAAATCTGTACTACAGAAACTGAAAGTGCTCAATCTCAATTTAAAAATAGGTAAATATCATTAAGGCTTTGTAAAAGACAGGAAAAAATGTACTTTGAATTAGCATTGAAATCTTTGAAATAAAGATTTTTCTCATTTTAAAACCAATTAAAATAAATTAAACTGGTAAGAATACCTAGCTATTGACCAAGAAGGTGTATAAATTGAAGGTTTTAAGGACAGACTGGTTGTTACAAAACTTGATTCTTATAAATTGTAAAAAAAGACATACAAATAATTAGAATATTGTAAAAGCCTTACAACTATACAGATTGTTACAGGTAAGTTACAGGATGTATACAAACACACATATATATGCAGTACCCTATGCAGGGAGTATGATACAAGAGCAACAAAATATAACAAGTGAGCCAAGATAATTCACTGAACCAGTAAATTACAAAAGATTACCAAAACAAACAAATCAAACCAACAAAACAAAAAAAACAGAAAAACAAACCCTTTACAAAATATAGCATGAAACTTCTGGTAATCACAGTCCAAAGACTAACTGTAGATCATTGTCATCAAAATGATGATCAAAAAAGTACCTTGGTGGTGAAAAACATCAATGGACAAAAGCAAGCAATGATCTGCAGAATCTATAACAATTCTGGAACAGACTCTGAAATAATCACAGGAGCCAACAAACCAGGAAATTATGCTTATAAACCAATCTAGGCTTCTGTTTCCAAGACATTCCAAAGGAAAAGTAAAAATCATAACTTAGAAGCGCTTTTTACAATCTCTGTAAAAAGACTGAAAACTGTTTGGTAGACTGAAGAAAAGGGTAATGAAAAAGAGATGCAACTGGTGAGTTAGATGATGGCCTCCAAAGGGAGTCTGGATTTAGGCACAGTATTGATATCTTAATCCATGATGGAGAGAGCAGTAAACTAAGAGCTGCTGAAAGGCAGGAGCAGCAATCAAAACCACTGGGGCTGCAGAGAAGAACTACAATTCCTACTTCCCCTTCTGCCCCTATCCAACCCAACCCCTGTAGTTCTTGCTACATCCATACGCTGCACAAGCCTCCAACAGAGCAGGGAGACAGCAAGTTATTTACATAAACCTAAATGAAACAGCTCATCCCTTGATACCTTAAAGCAAATGTGAAATATGGAATAAGGAGGGGAGCATATTAGAGTAGTAATAATTACTTCAGTGATTGTAATTGTAGATTTAAGAACCATGTGTTCTTTCACTGGAAAGAGCTTCTACGTAACAGAATAAACCAAAAAAACAGGTGCAAATGCTGGAAAGTTGAAGTCAATACTGTTGTCTTTGCATCGCATCACATAACCACTGAACTCTCTACACAACCACACACTTGTTCTCTTCCCCACATATATCAGCATCCCACTCCTGGAACTTCTTTTCTACAGCAGCATTTTTCCCCCCCCTAAGTTAAAACTCAGACCAACTGCATAAATTACTTTGTGAGGTCTCATCATCACAATATGAATTAGGCATTCTCTGACTGTGTTTTCACTGAAATTATGCCATAAACTCCTCTGGGCAAGATAGAAACCAGACTCTGATTCTCAAGAAACTAGAGGATGAAAATTGCTTCTTATTTGGTGCATATAATCCATGCACAAAAAATAACCAGAACTGTTCTGAACACACTGTCCTGAAACTGTGTAGATTATTCATTTTCCACTTAGATATGCCACTCCTCTTGCTTTAATGTCCACAAGCCAGGAGCATGGTTTGGTTTGGGGACTGACAACTCCTGCTCAAGTCTTCTCTGTTCTGGTGGCCGTTATGTGCCAACTGCCAGACCATATGAGAAAACTAATCGGGAAATCCTGGCAATGTGAGTGGATTCTCCAGTCAAAACAGAAAGCCTCCCTGGATCTGCACTTAGCAACTGCCAGGGTCACAGCGAGCTGCTGGAGAGATTTTATATGAATGGTTGAATTTGCAGACTGAATCACTCACGGCATCATCTGTGAAAGCCTCTGCCATTTCCTTTCCTTTACCAGGATGGAGCTAAAGAAAACTCACAGAGTAGGAGTAAGCAGGGTCAATGTGTGTGGTTCACTCCACCAACTGGCACACTGAATGTCTCAAGATGAAACCTTGAAGTCACTTAAGTTCAGGCTGGCCCAGCACAGCTTCAGAGTTTAACATGCACCCCAGCTAACTGTCCCACCTAACACAAGAGCAACCATCACTCTCTGATTGTGCAGCATTTATCTTTGTTACTCAATTTTAAATTAATAGAGTGAATGGGAAGAATCAGCTGTCCTTTATTCTGAAAAGCCTAAAGAAACAGGATTAGAAGTATGCAATGTAGCATCTCTGTGACATGCATAGCACTCCATAGAGAATCTCATCTGCATTTTTGCAATTACTGTTCAAAGAAATAAAGAAATAACCATGACTCATTTCTCACTCTACTATAGGGCTTGAAGTTTGTGCCCGTAAAAATAAAACCAAAAAGAACACCACTACCTGAAGTTCTGCAGAGTACTTTTGTATTAGACTCTGTTGCTAAGAGCATTCAAACAAACAAAGAAAAGAAGGAAGAAAAATCAAGAATCTGTTATCCCAGAACAGATTACAGGTACAAATCCAAGAATTACAGCCACAGATTCAAAACACAGCTGTTCAGTAAGCACCTACTAAAAACAGTGTTACTCCTGATTAAACTGCCACTGACTGTTTAAGATCTTCCTCACAATACTTCAGATTTTCCACTTAAAAGGACAGTGTCATGAACACAGCTACGATTTCACATGTTTTAGTACCAAACTATAAAATACATCTTTAGTCATCCACAAAATCTTTTTTTTCTTTCTTCTTTTTCTTGTTGAAGACAGAGATTGCATTTATACTAAAACTACTAAAACCCTTCAAGCATTCTGGGGGGTTGAAATCCACCACCCATACTAGCAAACTGCTAGAGCGCTCCCTGACAAAAGTACTGTCTTTGCAATTAACATTCTTTCTGACTAGTTCTGAGGCATCACCTGGCAGATAGAAGAGTCCAGGAAAAACTCCCAAAAGGTAGTTCACATGTAGACACTGTTTTGGAGACAAAAATGTTTGACTAGCTTCTGTGCCTGGTAACAACACAGTCTGACCTTCACGCATTAATTTCCACATGATTTGACCTCATTTATATTTAATAAATTATTAATTCCTGTTCTAAATTCTTCTGATACTGTTTGGGTTTGGAGGGTGAGAGGATTGTGGTTTTGTTTTCATTTTGTAATCCCATTTCTTTTTTACTTCTGTTACAGTATATACAGTGGGCATATATATACGGAGAGCATGAAAAAGGTTTTACACAGTGTTGTCAGAAATACACAGTCATCTTTGTAACATGTGCCCTTTTATACTAAGCTTACATATTACCACACCAGGACAAAAAATGGGCAGATGCAAATCATTTTGGTGTGAAGTTTTTTTAAGTACAATTCTATCCCAATTAGAGTTGTTATGGGGAAAAATATCATTGTGAGATAATACATTTGCAAGGAGCAAAACACACCCTCCATTCAGATTGTTTACTTTTTTCTGGGGCTTAAGTAAACAAGGGAAAAATACCAGGTACTTTTAATGAAGATGTTGACTCATTTGACATATTTTTCAAAGGGAACATTTAAAGAGCAATCATTTTGCAGCCACTTAATACTTATGTTTCTCACTGCAATTATTTTGAATGGTCAGATTTCCAGCTATTGCAGTAGTTATTTCCATTTGTGAATACTTCTGCTGAAAAAGAACTGAAGGTAAGTATTTGGTTTCTGTAGCCAGGTCTGGGTAGTGGGGGAGGCTACCGGGGTGGCTTCTGTGAGAAGCTGCCAGAAGCTTCCCCCACATCCAGCAGAGCCAATGCCAGATGACTCCAGCACAGACGCACCACTGGCCAAGGCTGAGCCAACCAGGGATGACAGTAACACACCTGTGATAACATATTTAAGGAGGGGGAAAAAAAAAGTTATTGGGCAGAAGAAAATTGCAGCAAAAGAAGAGTGAGAACACATGAACAACAATGTAGACACCAAGGTCAGTGGAGAAGAAGGGGAAGGAAGTGCTCCAGGCACCGGATCTGAGGTTCTCTTGCAGCCTGTGGTGCAGACCATGGTGAGGCAGCTGTGCCCCTGAAGCCCATGGAGGTCAATGGGGGTGCAAAGACCCACCTGCAGCCTATGGAGGAAACCTACACTAGACTGGGTGGATGCCCAAAGGAGGCTGTGAGCCCATCAGAGGCCCATGCTGGAGCAAGGTCGTGGCAGGGGCCTGCTAACCCATGGAGAGAGCAGCCCACGCTGGAGCAGGTTTTCCTGGCAGGACTTATGACTCTGTGGGGGACCCACACTGGAGCAGCCTGTTCATGGAGGACTGCACCCTGTGGAAATGTGACCCACATTGCAGCAGTCTGTGAAGAACTCCTGCCTGTGGGATGGACTCAGGCTGGAGAAGTTCATGAATGTCTCCCATGGGCAGGACCCCACAGGAGCAGGTGAAGGACTCCTCTCTTTGAGCCACGGTAAAAACAACTGACCGTAATCACCATGTGATTACGTCTCCCCGTGCCACTGGAGGGAAGGAGGTAGAACTTGGAAGGAAGGAGGGGTGGGGGGAAGGCATTTTTAAGATTTATTTTACTTCTCATTCTCCTGCTCTGATTCTATTAGTAATAAATTTAATTAACATGCCCATTCTGAGTCTGTTTTGCTTGTGATGATGGTCAGTGAGTGATCTCTCCCGGTTCTTATCTCAACTCATGAACCCTTCACCACATTTTCTCTCCTCTGTTCTTGCAGAGGGGAGGGAGAAAGAGGCTTTACTGGGTACCTGGCATCCAGCCAGCATCAACCCACTACAAGTGTATTGTCCATACTTTCTCTTTTCTAGTTGTGAGCAACCTTGACAAATTTTATATATTTACTTAACATTATACAGATTGGTATGATACATTTTTCTCAAGTTTCCAGCCAGCAGAAACTTTCAGTCAGGGCAAATTTTTTCTCTAAATTTAACAGTACTAGATTATCAATGCTCATTCTTCAATAACTCTGACGAACAGGAATATAATGATTACTGTTGACACTTGGCCTACTACTGCCATAGAACAGCATCTATCTTGACAGCACAGTGAAATGGTGAGAGCTGATTATCAATAAACCTCCACCAAAAGTATGTCATTGCTATTATTATTATTGTTGTTGTTATCATTATCATTACTATTTCATACCAGAGAGAAAAAGAGATAGCATTAATTCATTTACTGCTGAATTATTACAACTGTGTTTTCACTATCAGAAAAGGAATTAAAACAGAGTGAGAAGAAGGAAATCCAACAGGAACAAAAATGTGATTTGTAAGGTCTAGAATGGGTCTCTGAGAAAACAAGGCTAGGGAGAAAAGTGAGGCTGTATTTAAGCAATTAAAAATGAAGGAACAGAGAAGAAGCCCCAGCTGAAGGAAGAACTATGAGGAGAGATATTCAATATGCAGCAGGGAAAGACTCAATCAAAGTTATCTGCTGACAGCTTAATTTTAACAGGAAAGGGAGAGAAGGATTATCTGGACATTACAAACTCTGCCAACAAGTTGATATTATCCACACTAGAGAATGGAGGGAGAGTTCAAAAAGTGAGAGAGAACAACAAGAAGATGAAGAGAGCCATTTTGGTATGTTTGATTTAATAAGGTAAAATATCCAGAAGAACAGAGACCTGTGCTACAGAAAACAACCATTTTATCACAGAGAGAATTACTCTCGAGTCATCCCAGTCCACATGCTTTTTTTGAGGAGAAAGAGAAAAATCAGCTGCCATTTCTTCCATTCTTTAACCTAAGTGTTTAAACCTTTAATGTTTAATAAAATGTCTGTTCCAGGGGACCAGTAACAATCACACAGACTTCCTATTTCACCTTCCTATAGAAAAGACACTAATCTCTCCTTTTGTTAAAGATAACTTCAGGACCACTGATATATGCTATTAAATAATTCCTGACCTCGACAGAAAATTCGATCTAGGCAAATACAACCAAAAAGTGAAAATACAGTACTTCCTCACCAATGATTCATTTTGGCCAGTTAATTTCACCAAACGATCACTTCTCGGCTGCCTCCTGTACTAGTATCTTTGCACTGAAGATCCATAAAGAGATGAGGGCATCTCAAGGTCTAAGAAGACTAAGCCTTATGAGGTGCCAAAAGCCCTTTCAAGATGAAAGAATGCATGAAGTTCCCACAAAGCACTCTATCTCATGGGAGCCACTTTTCCACCTCACAGGGTCAAAATGATGATTTGCAGTTTGGAGATATAAGCTGTGGTGCATTCTGCTATTGATTTTCCAGTTGCCTTCTATTATTACTACAGCTCCACCCCTACCGTTCAGCTAGTGTCCAAACACGCATGACAACAAAGAATGTAAAAAATTTTATGCAAAGCGGAAAAGAAATGAAAGGAGGGTAAAAATGAAAACAATATACTTACATTTTAAACTAGTAACTGTCCTTTTAACTACATCATTTTGTCTAAGGATACTTGCATTTTTCATAACTTTTTTTCCTCTACACTTCAGCACCAGGCCTCACCGATATATTAAATTATCACCTCCATTGTTTCTATTTACTGAAATACATGTTCATCTTCAACTATGGCTTGGGCAAGTCACTAAGCACACATCTCAGCTCCCCCACCTTCATTTACTAGCAATCAAAGCATAATTTACAATCACAATATACAGTAAATAGACCGTTAAAATGAAAGACAAGATCACAGTCTTTAAGATAGATAGAATTCAACATATTAATAAGTTTTAGCCAAACACTAAAGCAGTTCCGCTGCAGTTTAGTATATATTGGATAAAATCCTGCATAAACAACTTTGTGTTTTCATTTAAAAATAGCAAAATACAACAACAGAGTTCATGATTTGGTAGCAATATGGCAGTATTACATATAGGTAATGTTCCTTTCCTTTACAAGAGATAGAGAAATCGATGTTAAGCAAATATCAAGTATCAGAAACACTTATCAAAGGCTATCAAGGCAATTAATTTCTTAATTTGTAATGAGAAGTCCCAACACCCTAGTAACTTTCAAGCAGCACTATTGTTTTCTTTTCATCCCTGGAAGAAGCTAAGAGCACATCCGTAAGTTATTACTTTTTAAAAAACCAACCAACCAAAACAAAACCCCAAACAAACATGAAAACACACGTTACAGCAACTTTAATCGAACACCTCCAATTACAACAGAGGTAGCATTAACCCATGGTCTTAGCTTAATTAGAGAGTCTTCTCATCTGAAACTCTTGCCAAGAGTACCTATTGTAACTGTACAATTAGAGGCTCAATCATAAAGTCAGGAATACAAGCACTAGTGTGCAGTTTCTAAAACACGCCAACAGAACACGGAAAGGAATTGGTCCTAACTTGCATCCCCCTTCTGATCTCATCTTACTATTTTTAACTGTTATAGTATCAATCCAGCAGCTCAAGGCACTTGCTGGTTACGGTTCTGACATTGCTTACAGGATAAATATAAATTCGCTAAATCTCCTGCCTGCTGTCTACATAATCCTTTAACCTCTCCTTTTTTGCAGCTATCGTCCCCCACCTTCTTCTCATCTCTGGCCTCGCTGCTCTTTTCATTCTCATGCTGCCTTCCCTTTCCCACTTATTTTTTCCAAATCATCAACATTCAGCATACTCTTACAGTGAGATTCATGGTCACTACTCTTTTACTTCACAGCCTGCTTCAGCATGTTATTTTGTTTTTTACATTTTATTGAGTGATGAGAATTTTAAAGAGTTCTCTGGAAAGCAGATTTCTATTAAATTTAGCATGTGCCTGCAAGACACAGATCAAGCAGAAAATATTAAGCAGGAAGGTAACTTTCCAGTCATCAATGTGCTACAAAAAGAATAGGACAGAACAGTGTACATCACATTTAACAGAAAATTAGAAAAAAAAAAAAGTCAAGCATGCAAATTGTTACCGGAACTACTGGCAACAGAATTCAAACTGCACAGAAGCTGATCGCAAATTAAGGTTTGAAAAGCACAAAGCCATTTTACACAGTGGCAGAAAGGAATGAGCTTTCTCAGATTTTGTCACCTTCATTTTAACTTACGCAAAAAGAAGTAAAAGGTCTAAGAACTGACCATGAGTAAATCAAAGCTTTGCTCTGCTTATTTTCTTCTTGATTTCTAAACCAGTTTTTAAAAATTATGTCTTTTCCTTGCTCAAGAAATTCAAGTTTCTTCTTTTAAACAACAATCAAATAACTATTTAGATACATTTGTTTTAAAGAGCTGTAGTGTAGGGGGGGTGGGGGGGGAAACAGTTTTCCCCCTAAAGTTATAAAATGGTAAACCCCCAGGGGGTGGTTCCCCTTGGAGTTGAGCCAATGAGTGCTTCTGCAAAATATAAACATATCGCCCAGACCAGAAAAGAAGAGTAGAAGTAGTAGTTGTTGTTGGAGAGGTGGCCATGTTCTGAAGCCACGAGCTGAGGGGCCTGAAGCCCCACTGGGGGCTATGGCCCCCCCCAGCCCCCAGCTGGGGGGCTACAGGGACTTGGAACAGTGTTAGACTGGACTAAGTATCTGTAGCTGAGAAGCTGGGAGTTTTTCTCCTCCACCGTGAGCAGCAGCAAGAGCAGCATACAGAGAAACGGTGGCAGAGAGCCAGAAGGAGATAAGAACTGAAGAAGCAGCAAACCAAGCACGCAGCTAATCAGAGAGACACAGAGTTGTCTGAAGAGAGAGAGAATTTGGGTAAGAACTGAAACAAACTCCCCAAACCCCTCTGAGACCTCCTAGAGAGGAGGAGGAGGATGGACTCGAGAAGAGTCTTAGAGTGCTACAGCACCGAAAAGAGAGGAGCTGAGAAGCTCAGGGCTTCCCGGAGTTGGACAGGGATGGCCAAAGGAATGCGGAGGAGGGCTTCACCCCCTGCTGCTGCTAAACTAAGCCAGCAGCCTGAGATCAGAGTCCAGGAGCTCTGTAAGGGAATTTGAATCCCCTGAAGATAGGGATCGTCACAAAAGCTTCTGCACTTCATTGATACAACGTGGTGAAGTGTCCTTTGTCCTGGTAAACGCAGCCCACGGAAGAAAAAGACCCTCACTTGGAGTCAAAGGGCCGAGAGGCACTTGGAGATCCCCCTCGTGTGTATTTGGAAAAGGTGATCCAGCTACAGCTGCATGGAAGAGAGAGAGAGAGAGAGAGAGAGAGAGAGGGAGAGGGAGAGACTGATGCCCTAGAGACACTGCTGCTCTGAGAGTGGAAAGGATCTCTTCCTTCTTCCCTCCTGGATTTTTATTTGGAGAGAGAAGAGATTTGATCCATTGTAAATACTGATTTATCATGGTAGAGATAGTTGAGATTGTGTGTGTAATATAATATTTATCTGTACAGTCATTGTAATATATATTTCCTTACCCCCATTTTGAGTCTTGTGTGGTGTCTGGAAAACCCATCTCACACTGGGCTGAGATGTGGGAGGGGGGCTTGGACTCAGGAATTGGATTGTGGGGCTCTCAAACCACCACATGTAGCAAATTGATATTTTTGGGAATATCAATACAGAACTTTGCTTGGGAAAGCTCATACAAAGCAAAACCTGTGTCATTAAAAAGCCCCCATTACTACACAATTTTACATATGGGCTCAGCCACAAGAAGATCCACTCATGCAGTATTTCTACAAGTAAACACACAGACAGGAAAGTTCACTACCAACATCAATAACAAGCTCCAACTGAGAGAAAAGCCACATTCATGCCAACCTTTTCTCCAGTTTTTCACAACTGGACCTGAACAGATCAAGGAGTAAAGTAAACTTTTTACCAAGCAGTGAGCAACTGGCCAGGCTTAAACCAAGACTTGGTTTAGGCTGTTGTTACCAAAACCTTAAATGGGTGCATTAAGTTATTGCTTGAAGCCTTCAAAAACAGAAGGTGCCCATTATGGCAATTACTCAGAAGCACCACATTAATACCTCAAGAAAGGAGGTCTTTTTGCTACTCCAGATACATTTCCAGTAGTTTCAAAGATGTATTTCCCCCACTACCCTCTTTCAAACCTTAGTTCTGTGCTCTATCAGGCAGGCTGCACAAGCAGGTCACCTCTTTCTCTTGCCAATGGAAACAGGCAGTGGCCACTGCCCTTCAGGCTGTTTTTCATAACCTCTCAATTTTAGCTGTTCCACTGCAGCTTCACCCTACTGCTGCTTTAAGACTGCCTGACATCAAGTCCCAGAGAGACTTCACAAAGAAAAAATATGGGAAAATAAACATCATCACAAGAATTAGTTAAGTGTTCCTTGGCCCCCAGCCCTTTCTTGTGTCTGTCACCACTTTAGCTAATTTGCAGTCACACAATCTCTCAGATGAGAAGGACAACACACTGAATCTTGACCTTAGAGCTGCAAACCTAGCCTTGAGCAACTTGATGACCTACATGGCAGCTGCACAACTCGATAACTAGTTGGCTGGAATCTGCAAATGCATGATTCATTTCTGATTCTCCCCGCATCATCCTCTATGCTGTCACTACACTTTGCTAAAAAACATAATTTCTGAAAGCAGGCTTTATTATGACAAAACATTGCTTTGAAAGAACTTTAATAGTAAAAGGAAAAATGTATTTTCTTTTCCTACCTAAACACTGTGAAATCTACACAAGAAGGAAAAAATACACATATATATATATATTCAGCATCTAAATATATCTGCTCTTGCTTACTTTTCCTAAATGTTTTAACTGAATAACACACCATGCTGGTTGCATATTTTGTAGGGTCAAAGATCTACAGTGCATCTAAAAATTAGCATACATCTCTGCACTGAAGTGGTACCAGGGTCCTCTGACGCTAGTCCACACGTGCAAGCCAGCTGCTGAAAAGATAAACTTGAGAAAGTAGGATACTTTTGTAAAACTTAGTGTGCTGAACTGCAGCAGATCATCAGCCACACACCTCACCATCCAGACCAGCCACATATCTCCCCTCCCTTACCCCTGAAAACACACAGCTATAATTTCAGTCATTACAGTTCCTTACTGCATCCTGTGTCCCTAAGAGATTCTGCTGGCATTTCTCAGTGTTGTAGAATTAGGCTTTCTTATCCTTTTAATGACCAAAACACAGCTGTCCAACATGTTCCAGCTGGCACAACCCTGGCATCTCTGCTGTTAGCCCAGCAGTACATCATCTGGGCTATTTTGTCCAACTGAATACGCATTGATATGCATATATAGAAGTAACTTGCAACTGGGTTGGGGTTTTTTTCATTAAAAAAAAAAAATTTGCTAAACCTCTTAGTAAGTTTTGTCTACATTACGAAGTTCAAATACAGGTCCAGTAGAGAGGCTAAAGACAAAAAGTTGAGTGGTTTGGGATTTGTTAGTCTAATGTCTTAAAAGCTATGCACATACAGGAAGACAAACAAATTATACAGCTAGATTATATCTCCCCTGTCTATACAGTGATAGGTAAGGGGTAGATACCTTACAAACAGGATTAAGCAGTTTGAAGTGTGTGGCACAGGAAAGAGTGACAGATAAATCGGAATTATGAAATATCATTAATTGATAAAGTGACCAAGAGCAAAGTAGTTCTTCATACTAGGTTCTGCATTTACATATTTAGAATTTCAGTACCTAAAATCCTACAGGAATGCAGGAGGAAAAAACAAGCAGAGCCATTCCCACCTTTTAAATATTTTTGTCAGTGTGCAAACTTAGAAAAACAAGTTCTAAATGAGATTGTAACAGAATTCAATCTTCAGAATTACCCTTAGAACTGTAATAGTTAAAACATGTTCAACTGTGACTTTCCCCTGCTTGCATTACATGCAGAATGAGGCACAACAATGCAATACGATACAACTGGTTCTGGGCTCATTACCTCACCTTGCACAACATAACACCTGAAGTAATAACTCTTTTTTCTACCCTGTGGGCACTGAAGGGCATACTCTTAGCACGTGTAAATCCGCCAAATACTACAAACCTAAAGAGCTGTAAAGACACCATCTCAGATTCTGACTTTAAATTCATCCTTGTTTAAAGAGACTTATTTTTAAAGATGCTAATAAGTTATGGAAAGCTTGCATTAAGCTCCAAGAAAAGACTCTGAAGGCCATGCTGCTTCCTACCCATTAAAACTATAATTTCATAACCATGCTATTCATTTAGAAGAGCACTAGAATGATACAGGTACAAGACGTTTACAGTAATTTCCTGTTACATCCAGGCTACATGCTGCTTGAGAGTAACTGGTACACAACTACAGTCTGCAAGAGGATTGGTTGGAGGGCAGCCCTACAGAGGGATCTGGGGGTGCTGGTGGGCAGCAGCTCAGTGTGAGTCAGCAGTGTGCCCGGGCAGCCAGGAAGGCAAATCCCATCCTGGTGTGCATCAGGCACAGCATCAGCAGCTGCCAAAAGCGGATCATCCCGCTGTACTCAGCCGTGGTGCGGCCTCACCCTGAGTCCTGTGTGCAGCGCTGGGCCCCACAGTTTGAGAAGGATGTGAAGGTCCTTGAATGGTCCACAGGAGGGCAACAACACTGGTGGAAGGGCTGGAAGGCATGTCCTGTGAGGAGCAGCTGAGGACCCTGGGGTTGTGTAGTTTGGAGAGAAGGGGCTGAGGGGTGACCTCATTGCTCTGTACGGCTTCCTGAGGAGGGATGTGGAGAGGTATGTGCTGATCTCTTCTCCCTGGGATACAGTGACTGGAGATGTGGGAATGGTTCAAAACTGCATCAGGGAGACTGGACATTAGGGAACTTTACTTTACCAAGAGAGTGGTCAAACACTGGACCAGGCTTCATGGAGTCGATGCCCCAAACCTGCCAGTGCCTTTTGGCACAAATGCCTGCCAGGACATTTGGACAATGCCCTTAGTAACAGGCTTTAACTTTTGGTCAGTCCTGGAGCACTCAGGCAGTTGGACTAAGGTGATTGTTGTAGGTCTCTTTTAACTGGAACTCTCCTCCTCTATTCTAGTATTAAATAGCTCCATTGAAACTAACAAAACCCATAATTTGGTCCAAGCGAAAATGTAGCTTGCATGTCATGGCATTTGATTTTTTTAAGCCATAATGGTCTTTGCACAAGATCATTAACTTAATTTGAATTTGCGCCTATTTCATACTACCAAAGAGACAGAAAGATCAACTGTGAACGATAAACTACTTCCTAAAAGGCTACTCACTAACCGATTTGGATACTAAATTAATCTCTGTGATTCTTGAATGCCATGGAAACTTTAGAGGGTAACTTAATTTTAACACTTGCAATTTAAGAATCTTTAAATCTTCCATAATGTGCCAGAGTTATGGTTCTTGTGGGGACACCTGAAATACCCCTGCTTTCGCGCACTACAAACATTGCTGCTCCACCAGAAATTCAAAGACTTCTCCTCGCACCCTTATCCTTTTTACTTGAAGGAATAAAAAAGGGGCTAAGTAATTAGAAAGAGGGACTACAGCGAAGTTGCTTTTCTTCCAACTGCACAACTACTATCACTGAAAATCCTTCCGTAAGTTATCTTTTCCCTTAAATGAGGAGGAAGAGAGGACAGTGCTTCAGTTTGAACTCTGCCCGCTATCTCGGTAACTGCGATTCCTGACACCGCCCGCCGCGGGCCTTGCTCCCAAGCCAGGGCTTTCCCGGCATAGGAAAGCGGGTCCTCCCTCACACCGTCTCCGCAGCAAGCAGTGCCCACCGGGGCGCTCCGCTACCGTCCCGCGGGACAGGCAAGGCAGCGCCGGCATCTCCCTCTTCGCCCGCACCAAGCAACCCGCAGGGCTCCTCCCGCCCGCGGGAGCCCGAGCCCGGCGGATCCCGCGGCACCAGCCGCGGCCGGGTGGGCTCCCGGCCGTGCAGTGCAAGCTGCGGGAGGCGGCACAACAGCCGTGTCTGCCCGCGCCGCAGGTGCGCGGAGCTCCGCGCCGACAACGGGGAATGCGGGGAGTGGAGCTCCCACAGCGGCCGCGCCGAGCCGAGCCGAGCCGCCGCCCGGGCCCTGCGACCGGGGAGCCACCGCCCGCCGAGCCGCCCCGCCGCCGCCGCCCCTTTCCGCGCTGGCACCTGGATGTGGCAGGAGATCTCGGAGTCGTCCAGCAGCCGCACGGTGCATTTCATCTCCGCGCTCAGCGACCTGATGCTTGAGCTTCGAAACCGGATCATCCCGGCAGCCCGCCTGCCACCGCCCCGCAGGCAGCCGCAGGGGGCCAGCCTGCAGCGGCACCCGGCCGACCACGGCACGGCTCGGTGCGACACGGCACGGATCGGCACGGCACGGCACGGCACGGCACGGAGCGGCGGCAGCGCCGCCCCTCAGCCCCGCGGCTCCCCGCCGCCGCCCGCCATCCGCCCGCCCGCCCGCCGCGGCTCGGCCGCCGCTGCGTCAGGATGCGCTCGGCTGGCCGGCCTCAGCCTCCTCCTGCGCCCGCCTCCGGCATGGCATGGCACAGCACGGCATGGCCCGCGGGGACACCTCTCTGCCCTCACCTGCTCCTTCCGCTTCTCCGCCCCACCGGCCCCGGCTGGGAGCTCTGCCGGGCTCAGTTCCGTGGGGCTGGCACAGCCGGAAGGGACACAGGCAGCGCGATTGTTTGCCTTCCCCGCTACGGGCGTGCTGCTCCTGGTTTGAAGTGCACCTGAACGACTGGTGCTCCCCTGGGAATGCCCGGTGCCCTGCAAAGGTGGGACATCCCCCAGGCTGCTGGCGGAGAGTGGCGTCCCCACGCTGCCTGCCCGCCAGGAATGTGAGTCCCCGGGGTATCTCAACATAGCCCGAGGCAGAAGGAGAACCCAAATACATATATACACAGTTATATAAAAAAAACCTCACCAAAGATAAGTGTACGCTAATGATAAAGAAGAAAACATAATGCAACTTAATGTAAGAGTACAAGCCTTAGAAACTTGTTTCCTCAGGGGAAAAAATGACCCATTAGGGAACAGCGCTCTCACCCCATTTATTGTCTAAGTGGGAAAGAAAATACAGCATTCAGTATCTTCATTATTACGTCCTCCATCACAAAAGGCTATATCCATTAGTGCAAAACCTTGCAGGAAGCAAACACCAACGTTAACCAGCCTTGAAACATGGATCAGCATTGTGTTAAAAAAGGAGCACTTCCCTTTGCAGTGTGAAATGAAGAACAGCCAGTACAAAATGGGATGTGACTGGAAATTTACAAAGAGAAAAGATGCACAGAAGGTGTATTTCAGTTATTTTGCCTAGTTGTCTGCGATTACTTGTAAATGTTCATATTTTGAAAATATTTCTGTGTGAATGTATTGATCTTTTGAAAATCTCACATAAAAGCCAGAGTGCTGCTACCCCTGTAAACTCTTTCTTTAGTTTTCTGCTGGACCACTAGCAGCAGGAAATACAGACAACCACAAACAAATGAGAAGTATATAAAGCTCATATTACCATCAGCTAATAAATATGCAAAGCCCTTTAATGTGAAACATAAAAGAAAACTATACGCATATGCTTCTCAGAAATTATAAATGCTTCCAATTGCATAGTGAATACTGAAGGACACCAGTGAGTATTTAAAAGAGATTATTCACCCCAACAGCTGCAGTCAGCCCACAAGGTATGGAAGAAGGTCCTTATCAGTTGAGACACCAGTTAGTTGTGGACATCCACTCATTAATAATAAAATAACACCTTTTGTCTTACAGTCGTATAACATGGGAACTCAGTAGCAAGATTTCAGCCCACGTGGATTGACTCTCAGGTGACACATATTTTCCTTCTTCTGGTACAGAAGGAATCTTTTCTTTCTAACCCAGATATTTTAGCTTTCCCTTCAGTCTCTGTAGCACACCTTTCTCCATCCAAAAGGGGAACTATAAGAGGGAACTAAGCCATTGATGAAGATTTAGGGAGCAGGTGAAAGTTTACCACTGTCTGAGGGTTGTTTGTTTTTTTTTACTTTACTGTCAGGACCACATGGAGAGGGATGAGTTTCCCAAGAGTTCTCAGTTACATCAACAGTGATGACTATAATATGAAACCTGCATCTTCAAACTGTTGCACAGCAAGTGTGAACTAGTGTGTACTGACAGCAGCACAGCTGCAGGAACACAGAACTCAGCAAAACTTTACTTGCTTGTTTTAAAGACAGGCCACTCATCTTTTTGCCACTTTATTTGCTTCTTTAATACCCCATACCATGTTGACCTGAAGTGCCTGAGAACTCTGTGAGAAAAATAACATATTTCTCTGTCAGAACTGTCACTGCTCAATGCAGTAGCCACATTCCCATTCTTTGTTTGTCTAATTGGTCACTGAATTTGCTTTGAGATGAGTTCATGTGGATGGCCCAAGGGACAGTAGCTTATACTTCCTATTTACCTTTGAATTGCTGACAAAGTTATGTTTACAGACAACAGGGAACACTCGTGATCTTGAGCAGTACTTTGATTTTGGGATGATTCTTTATGGAGCTAAATTACAGAACATAATAGTCAAGGATTTTCCCTTCAAAAACTGACAATCACAGCAATTAGCTCTTTCAATTAATGTTTATAATTTAATCAAATATGTAGACATCTGTTTTGGTTTTGGTTTGGTTTTGGTTTTTTTTCCCCAAATACTCAAAGATTAATCTATAAATACAATTGCTGCGGCTGTAAACACTGCTTGCCTTGGGTCAGACCTTGACTTGCAGCATAAGTAGGCAAGAGACCCAACTCACTGTCACCACAGGGGTGCCCTGCATAGCACACTAACCTCCTTCCCCAAGGCCCACACCTACTCATTGCCTTCAGCTTGGGCTCCTTGCAGGGGTCTCACAGACAGCTCATACAGCACGCACAGCAATTAGCTGTTGCTCAGAGATCATGATACCAATATCTAAACAGTGACTTCATTAAAATTTATGAAGTCTACGACAATTTAGATTTAACCCAATTCCCTTATACAGGAGGATTAGGAACTCCAGCTCTAAAATATTTTAGCTGAATTATCTACTACACAAATTATCTGGATATTATGCTTCTCCAGAGCTTATCCTGAAGAGTGGAAGGTGAGTTGAGCTAGGTATTGAGCTAGGCAATGAACCAAAAGTTCAGAGAGTAGTTTCCTCTAGTCAGGAAAGTGAGTTTTGCTGTCAAGGTCACAAAGTCCACAGAAAAGCTAGCTTCCTAAGAATTCTAGAGATCCTGTTACAAAGCAGAAAGTTTGGATGACTTCTGAAGGATCTAGTTCACAAGGCAAACAACTTTTTCATACCAAGGCCCCAAACTTTTGTTGTCGTCAATGGAATTGCCTTTGAGACTCACATTGTACTACTGTAAAATATATCTAGCACCAAGCTGAAATTAGCAATGAGCTAATTGAAGAGCTGGGCATACTGGGAAGCATTCAAAATATGAAAAAAAACCAAACAAAAGATCCCACATTTACAGGATCTTTTTGTTTCAATCTTAAGTAATCATTAAAAAAATCACTTTATATAAAAAACAATTGTAAAAAAAAAAAGCAGGGGGTTGCATCTTGAAATAAAAGGTCTCCCACATATAAATATTACACCAGTAACTTGAAAACTTTATATAAAATATTAATGCATATCTCTAGTAAACTATAAGAGTATTAAAATATACATAAATTACAAAAAAAAATATTTAAATAGCAAAAGTTATATTGTTCACTGAGGGCAGAGTTGAATCAGAAGGTGAAATTTGAATTCACACAGGGTTTCTACTTTCTTTTACATTACAAAAACGGTAAAAAACCATTATATATTCATTGCATGAATGAGAAGGTAACAGGATAAGTAAAATATTACATTATATTACAGCAGTACCAAAAGACTTGGGATTTTCATGTTTGTACTCCAAAGGGACCTAAACAAGCTGTCACTCCAAATCCACTAAAAATTCCAGGGCTATCAGTGATATATTTGACCACAATTACCCCAGTAAAAAAGACCTAAAGTCCTACTAAAATCTGTAGGGCTCTATGACAGCTTGCAGGGCACTGATAGTCCTGTGGCCTCCCCATTCCTTGGGTGTAGTTGTGAGCCACATTCATGGCTCACAGGGGGAGAAGAGGTAAGTCAGAAGCAGGTGTTTTCTAACACTAATAAAGTTTAGCCTCAGAACAAAGTATGGGAAGAACATTACAATACACCCTTCCAGCAAGTATGATGGGTTGAATTTACTGTACAAACTTCTCAGCAAATTTCCGGCAGATGTCATCTGGAAGCTCAAACACATCATTTGTCTGAGTTAAACTGGATTGCACAACACCACAGCTGAAATTTGCCTACTGGACCAATTTTTACATTGATTTTAATCCACACATGACAATTACCATGAAGGCAAATGTCAGTTCCCAGCCTTTGGTTCCGAGGATAAAGTCAGCTAGATGATTATCATGGTTCATTGAGTCCCAAGACTTCCCAAGATTTTCTTATCAGTAGGGATCAAAACATTTCTTTTGTACACTCTTCTCTTTTCAGGGAATATACTGCCAGTCCCACTGTTCTAATACCATTGTCAGGAAAACTACAGGAGGCAGAGTACTCTCTCAGTTTCCCATGCTGCCTTTTCTTACTGTTCCCAAAAACTTCTTTCACTACTGGTTCTCTCTAGCTGCTTTCACACAATCCATGCAATACTTTTCCAGCTTGCTAACAGCCTCAGAGAAACCTTGCAGCTACCACTGCTGAAAGATTAACAGGTTTTGCGTGTGCCACAACCAGTGGTTTTGGGTGTCTACAGTTAATTCAGTACCTACAGGAGCCTGATCACCTCATGCTGAAGGCAGAGTGGCTGCCACATTCATATATTTCCTCAGTCTATGATGAAAAAAAATTCCAACACCATGATTTAACAATCCAAAAAAGGTACTCTCTATCTGTCCTAGTTAGAATAGCTGAGACCGATTCATCACTGGATGGGTGTAGCCCAAAACTGTGTATTCTATAGCCTTCCATGCCATTTCCCAGAAACTGTGGTCAGTAGAGGCCTGCGAGGTAGGGGGATGTTCCTGTCCTCATGCCCTTTTATGGAATTCCCTGCTCTGAGGGAAGGACTGAGCACCCTCATACCCTCTTATGGAATTCCCCACTCTGAGGGAAGGACTGAGCATCCTTTTATGGAATTCCCCGCTATGAGGGGAGGACTGAACATTCCCACCTGAGCTGGAGAATATATAAGCCTGGAGTTTCGGAACCTTTCCACCACTCGTGGGATCCAGAGGAGGACTGCAGCTCACCGCTCTCAGCCGGACTGAGACCACCACCCTCGGCTGGACTGCAATCACCACTTTTGGCCGGACCGCAGTAGCTCTCCCACCAGCGGGTTTTTCCCCTCTCCCTTTACTTTGGACTCAAGGGGGGCGGGCCCAGGGAGCACCGCTTTGTTTGTGCCCCGGGGTGCTGGGTTGTACATTTGAGTTTTGTGGGTTGAGACCAATTGCTTGTCTGTATAATCGTACTTATTGTATTATTTTATTAAATTATTGTTCTGACTTATAATCTCTCTTTTGAGTTGAGTTCATTTCCCCTGCTGATTAACTTTTAAACCAGCACACTATCTCCTGATCAAGCTGAAGATCAGAGCTCTCTTCTCCTGACTGTATTTGTGCACAGACAAAAAATATAGCAATGAATATAGCAATGAATCTGATCAACTAAAAAGTTCATTTTTTAAGTAGGTAGAGGTATGTTTGGTGGTAGTGTTGATAATCATAGAAAAGAGGTATTGCCTACCTGTAGCTTGAACAGTTCTTTTTATAGAATTTATCTAAATGAATGTTTAGTAAGACTCCAAATCAAAATACAGTCTAATGTTACACCAAACAATCACATTTTTTCAACTATATTATTGCAGGGAGGAGTAAATTTGATCATTACTGGGACACTAACAGTCATCATACAACTACATTGGCAAAATATTCAGAGCTAGGCTTTGAAGAGTTCTCAGCATCCCAAAAGCCTTGCTAAGTGAGTGCACAGAGAAATAGTCCCCACTAGTAAACTTTTTTGTGTGTTCTTTTATACTGTTCTTGTTACTGGGTGGAATTTGGATGCTTATGGGCAGAATTCTCCTGCAGTAACATCCTGTTTCCATGGCTGCTGCACATGCACTTTGAAACAGCTCAAAGTGCTTAGACCAGTTTTGGCTGTTTTTATAATTCTTTTTCTTCTTTTGGGGTTATTCTGATTTTTGATATTCCCATCATACAATTTGAATTTTACATCCTTTGTTTGCAGAGGTAGTTGTCTAACTTGTGCGTCCAAAGCACTTTTCCAACCAGGACTGATCATCAAAGTTGGGGTCTACATGAGGAATCAGATTTAACACCATGTCTAATTTGCATAAATCAAGGTAAAGTCTAGCAAAGAAAACTTCTGCTTTGCACAAATTATGTCAGGTTCCTAGTACATTTCATTAACAACTTAAGTAGTACAGGAAAAACATGTATCATACACAAGTATTTCAAGTTTGTTAATCTTGCTGGCATCTAATTTCTATCCAGAGTCTGTTATTAAAGTAATTACCACCATGATTTTTAAATAATAATATGCAACAATATTCAGTTTCTGATACAGCTTTCTTTATATGTTCTGGGTTTTGTCATTAATTCCTTTCCAAACTACTCTAAGAACTGTTGCTTTTCATTGATCTGGTTCTCTTAATTATGTAAAAGCTAATACAGGCAGGATTGCAGTATCAAGTTGCAATTATCTTTGTTGTTGAACTTCCTTGCACATTAGAGGCTCTGTGGTGTAATAGTTAAGTATGCTTGTAAGTGATTGCAGAATGGAGGCTTAGCTACCTGGGGAAGAGATGTGGACTAAATAAATGGAAAAAAGCCATCAGAGACACTGAGAAAGCATACTTCAAAAGCCTTCATTAATAACTGCTCATAAATAGTAATCTTATTACTTACTAGTAGAAGCAGCATTCTAAGATATATATTCTCCCTGCCACTTCCCAAAGTAAGTGGGTGGCTACATCTTACTAATGCTTTGAGTGCTTTCAAAAGTGATGGTTCTACATCAATGCATACTGTTGCTATTGTAAGTAATGTTGAAATACGGGGTACATAACTTTTACATCCTGGCTCTTAAGAGACAAATACAAGATAAGACAATAAAATAATAAATCTTTGCAAAACCAGTACTTACAGTGGAGGCCAGAATCTTTCCAAGTAACAAAGTAATCCTGGAGGAGCAACTTTTATTCTCACCCAGAGTGGAACAGAAACAGTCCTGGATGTCATCTTTAGCTATGCCTGATTTCTTTTGGAAGGGACTAAAAAAAAAAAGAAAATAGTCTTTCCATAATTCTGTGGTCTTCTTTATTTCCAGTCTGTCCCTGTAGTAACACTGAAGTTACTCCAGGCTACACGTGACTGTGGCCTGCAAGCAGTTAGCTGTGCCAAGCAGTTAGCTGTGCACTCCCCATGAGCGCTACCTACGCCAGCAGCCTCCTACACTCAGGCAGAAAGGTCCACATATTTTCCTGACTGCTCTGAGCATCAGACATAACCCCTTGTCTCTTGCTGTCACTTTTGAATCACACTGTTGCAGCTCTAGTTGTTATTCTGGACTAAAACCACTGTAATTTTCACTTTTTTTTGCACTCTCAATGTGGCAGATAAGTAAAATGTTATTTTATGAACTCAGCATTTCAGACAGATTTTGATTTGTTGAACACTTTTCTGAAGTATTTATGTTAGTCCACTGATTTTGTTCACATCACATGGAGAAAATTTTATGTGGTAAATCATACTTTGATTTCTTATACATAATGAAATTTGGTAGGACTATTGTCCAAATGTGGAGTTGATATTGAAAGATTTACTTTGGATTACACTGATAAAATAGAGTTTGTAAAATGAAGATGTTTTCAAAATCTAAGGAATAACCAAAACTAACTAATAAGTTAGGAACCAAGGAATAAAAATAACTAAGGAATAAAAAACCTAACTAATCTTCCACTTCTTATCTATGTTATTTTTTTGAAAGTGAGTCAACCAGCCATTGCATAAGCAGGTTATAGAATTTCCTTTGTTGTTGCTAGAAAAATTTAAATCATTTAACAATAACTTCTGTGTTTAGAGTTATGCATATTTAACCTTCAGAAAAATGTTTTCTTAAGCTTCCCTGTACAAAAATTAGTGAGCTAGGTCATGTTCAGATTATAGTATGATCTGAAGTCCTGCATTCTTTTTTTGCCTCTAGCTAGCCTCAGATAATTCTTCAGCTTCGCAATCAAGCTGATAACACTTAGAAGAAACAAAGTAAAGTCTCTCCTATTCACTCTTGCCACTCATTTTGTACCACAAAGTGGAAAAATAAGACTTATTTACAGTACTCACTTTTTATTTCAAGAACATCGTACCCTAAGGGTCTGCACTTCAGTATGAAAAAAATGGGATGAGGTAATATGTACAAATACTTAACGTGATTTTTAAAACGTATAACAGCTTTAGTTTGATTTACTGATCCCAGCTGTCTAAAATCTTGACAGATTTATCAAACTGATGATTTTCTTCACAGTACTGGCAAATCCTGTTGCATGCTGAGAGCCAGTATGAACTGAGTTCTCCCCAGACCCCAGATATCTACTGTAGAACCCAAAGGAAAGGACTTCGGACAATGTATTGACTTTGCTTGCATAGAACAAATTCTGAAAATTTTTGGTACAGTTTCGATCAGCACAGACATAATTTGATGATTATTTACTTAAAAATGAGGACTAACTGTGGCCATCAGAACACTGGCCACAAATACTGTAAATAACAGTACAGGTTATTTCAGCTACTCTTCTCACAGTGAACACATCTTATTAACACTCTGTATTTACTATCAATACATACTCAGAATTTAATTTGAACCCCTAAATGTCTACATAAATTCAGCTGCTTGCAAAACAGTCTTTCTCTCCTTAGGATTCAGAAAGTTCAGATTACTCAATGTATCTAAGCCCTTACTTTTATAAGAAGCAGACGTCCATGATGATGGATGTTCCTGACAAGCTTTAAGAAGCCTGTGCACTGCTGTAGTAGTATCACAACCATTATGCTGTGATAAGTTTCCATTAGGAATTACCATAGGAATGTGTTTTTTCTACTTCGAATTTGGCAATATTCTGAATAAAATAGACATTTCCTAGTATTCTTGAGAAGGAAGTAGATACAGTTAAGGAAATAACTCCAGGAAAGTAGAACTCTTTCATTTGTATTTCATGTTACCCTTCTCTAAAATTAGGCAGCTAAATTAAGTAGACGACGAAGCTTTACTGAATTCCATAAATTCAGTATCAGTCAATTAGTCAAACCAGAGTCTCGGAAAGACACTGAAAATACTCCCAAAAAGCCATAAAATATACCAAATTCCATGGTATCTGGAAAATTCTTTAGACCCTTAGGAGTACTTAGTGGGTTTTCTGGTAGGTATTCTTCAGGGTTTTTGCCTTTTAATTCTGGAATGTTCATCCTTCACCACTGTATTTTAATTTCACCTATTATTAAATATAATAAATATCAGAAGACATTTACATTCCACTGTCTCTTATTTCAGCTATGTGAATGAATTGTGGAGTTCATGAAACCATACAGGATTTTTTATATAACTACCTCAGAGCTTCAGAATCAAGTTATATATTCTGACAACATTAGAAATAAAAATTATTTTAAATGCTATGGAAAATCACCCATGCCACCTACAGCAAATCATCTTCAAAGAAACGGCAGCATCAGAATAAATTTCCTAAGATGTACATACATCATTAAATGATGAAGACTAATATTAAACCTCTCCATGTTATTAGAGAAATAATAAGTGGAAAAATATTTTTTTTGTCTGTGACTAGGACAGACTGGAAGGGAAATCCTCATTCAACTCAAATGAAAAGGATCCACATATTTAACTGATCTACAACTTAATTAAACACATCTTAAGTGGATACTGAAGCATACACAATGTGATGATGTTAAGTCAGCCATTTGGCTGAGTTTTATCCAGTCACCTTTCCAGTTGACTACTAACATGAATTATATCTGCACAAGTCACATGAATCACACCAGCAGGAAGTCTGAATGTAATTGTCCTCTTCACATTGCCTATAGGCTCCTGTGTTTGTGCAATTCAATTAGTTTTCTCCAGATCTTTTTCTTCTCCCTGCAGCAGCATTTGCAGAGCACACTGCTGTCCATACAGCTCTGTCAGTGCATGCTCATGGTTTGTTAGCTTGGGATTGAGTAAAAGAGACCTCCTGCAAACAGACAGATAGAAAATAGTTATTAGATGACATCACACCAGTATGACATGGCTCTTTTTCCAAAATGCAAAGATAAGCATTGTGAAAAAACCCTTTTAAATAGAGAAGTATGTTTTCTCTGCTGTGTAATAATTAAACTGGATAAAATTGTGACAATCTGGTTACAAAAGTGGTCAGGTGTGCACTGCAGGTGGGGTAGCCCATTGTTCTTCGTGTTAGCAAAATCTCAAGGATTGTTGTGATGGAGCAGCTAAAAGTTTTAATTTTGGGAATCGAAGTAGCAATTGTGACAATGTTTCCAGGGTCAAAGTGACCAATAGTATTTTTGTATTTGTTCATTTGGACCTTCTAAGAACCCTTATCTGAATGAAGCATTTTTCCTTGCCTCACAATTAATCAGCCAAAAAAACGGAAAATATTCATGCAAATTCAATTAGTTTAGCACAATCATATGAGTATTACAGCAAAATACATATTCAGTCACAGGGCACCTTACAGGAATCATTGTGGTCTGTTAGTAATTTGAGGACTGGCCTGTTTCAGTAACAGCCTAATAACTTCCAAGGTTCTGGTCTTTGTTAAGAATTTCTTAATAGGTATGTGAAATACAGGCAGTTTCAAATCTCAATTACATGATCAGAGACCAATAACAGTCAAAAAAAAAGGAAAAAAAAAAAGGCAAGGCATTCGTCATTCATAACGTTATTTTAAGTGCCATGCAAGAGAAATAAAATTTCTTGCAGACTGGGAGACTTAATGTACTTTCTGAGAATTTCTTGTTTGATTCATATTTAAAAAAATGAGGAAAAATATAAGGAAAACTTCAGCACTGGTCAGCAGCACCACTGCATTGGATCCTTGAAGAGCTTTAAAAATGTTATATATATGTTCATGATAATAGCAAGAATACTTGGTATCTATGAGCATTTCCACAAATTTCCACAATCCTGCCCCTCTTCTCAGCCCTGATGAGGCCTCACCTGGAGTGTTGTGTACAGTTCTGTGCTCCTCAGTACAAGAGCAGCATGGAGCTCCTCGACAGAGCCCAGTAGAGGGCTACAAAGGTGATTAAGGGACTGGAGCAACTGTCTTACGAGGAAAGGCTGAGGAAACTGGGCCTGTTTAGCCTGGAGAAGAGACAACTGAGAGGGGAACCTAATCAATGCACACAAGTAACTGAAGGGAAGGTGTCAAGAGGACAGAGCCAGGCTCTGCCCGGTGGTGCCAAGCAATAGAATGAAAGGCAATGCGCAGAAACTAAACCACAGGAAGTTCAAACTGAACATGAGGAAGAACTTCCTTACTGTGAAGGTGACCGGACACAGGTGCTGCCCTGAGAAGCCGTGCAGTGTCCCTCACTGGCGATATTCAAAAGCCGGCTGGACAGAATCCTGATGTGCTTAAGCCGTGGGGCTGGAGTAGATGACGCCACCGGTGGTCATTTCCAGCCTTACCATCCTGTGATTTTGTGATTTGAAAGTATGACTGGAGCAATTCTTAAAGCAATACTAAAACAGAGTTAGCCACGGCATGGCCGATGCCTTAATTAAAGTTTAACTGCAGACCTTTATGAGCAAAAGGTAAAACAGCAACCAATAAGCACGCTTTAACAAAGATGGCAGAAATTACTGTTTCTATTAAATTCGCGTGTGTTGCTGGGGCTGCAAACGGTGAATACCATGCTGGCGACCGCTGGGAAAGAAACGCCCGACCAGAGAGAGAAGCCTTAAACAAAGAGGGTCCGGGAGATGATCCGGTAACATCACTACAAGGTTCGACTGCAGAGAATAAGAGCGGGGCACACGACACGCGTGTCCCGTGTTCCCAGGAGGGGGAGAAGGATTATGGTCCCGGGTAGCCACACGGGGCGCCCGTGCCAGGGCAGGAAGAGGTACTTTGGCCGCTTCCCCCACAGCCACCCCGGGGCCGCCCTCTGCCTGGAGCCGCGGGCGGGCCAGCACCCGCCTGGAGCCGCCAGGGCCGGGAACGCGGGCAGGCCGGGGCGGCGGCACAGGAGAGCGGAGGAGCAGCGGCAGAGCAGCGGCAGAGCAGCGGCAGAGCGGGCCGGGGCCGCCATGGTGCTGGTGGTGGTGATAGGCGTGAGCGGCTCGGGAAAGTAGGTATCAGACGGACGCCCCGGCCGGGGCTCGGCGCTGCTGGAGCCCGGCCGTTTGGGTGCGGATGCGGGGGGGGGATGCGCAGCTCACGCCGGCGGTGCGTAACCTGCCCTTTGTGCTTCCCCGCAGGACCACGGTGGGCTCCCGCCTGGCAGCGAAGGTAGGACCATCCCGCACCGCGTGTGGGCCGCCCTCCACGGGGGCGGGGCGGGTACCGCCCTGCGGCCGCTGGTGCGGTGTCGCCTACTCTGGCTTCGGTTCAGTGCCGTGATGCAACAGCTGTTGGTGCTGCCAAGCCGACTTAGTATTGTTTTGCTAATCATCGTGGCATAACCGATGATTCACACCGTGATGTAAGAAGCCTGTAATTTCTTAGGTGTCGTCTCTGTGAATTCAGTGATTCTTATTATCTCCCTTGATATGGCTGAAAGACCCATAATGTATGTATTTTTTTCTTAGCTGGGATGGAAATTCTATGATGCAGACAATTATCATTCTCTAGAGAATAAAAAGAAAATGGCAGGAGGAACACCACTAAATGATGAGGTACCTTATATAAACCCTGTAAGAACTGTCATCTGCACTTTATCTCTGTAACCTCGTGCACATCCTGTTAAAGTAGATGATGCTTTTACTATGTAGACTGGTCTGACAAGCACAGGCCTGCATTTGGTAAGGCGGGGGAGGCTTCTTGTGTTACAGAGGATTCTGGCTAAACAAGTAGTTTATCAAAGCATGCTTGGCAGATCACAAGGGGTATGCTGCTGTTTCAGAATTTGTCAGACATCTCTCCCTCTACATCCATGCACAGAATTGCATTTTTGGATTAGAATCATAGAATCTTAGAATATCCTGAGTTGGAAGGGACCACAAGAATCATAGAGTTCCTGGCCCTACACAAGACAACTCCATAAATTTGTTACCCTTCTCTCACTTTCCACCATTTATCACCACTCCTGGTTGACTGGGGAGGTCCCAGATGATTGAAGGTTAGCTAATGTGATGCCCAGCTAAAAGAAGGGCCAGAAGGAAGATCCAGGGAATTGTAGGCCTGTAAGCCTGGCCTCAGTGTTGGGTAAGGTTGTGGAACAGATTATCTTGAGTGCAATCCCAAGCTATGTGCAGGACAATCAGGTGTTCAGCTCCAGCCGGCATGGGTTTAGAAAGGCAGGTCCTGCCTGAGCAACCTGATTTCCTTCTATGACCCACCAAGTAGATGAGGGAAAGGTTGTGGATATTGTCTACCTGAATTTTAGTAAAGCCTCTGATACCATTTCCCAAAGCATTCTCCTGGAGAAACTGGCTTCCCATGTCTGGGTTAAAAACTGGCTGGATTTATCTGAAAAAAATTCTCTAGATTCTTTTTAAAAGCTTCATTCTTTCACTGGTTTTTGGAAGCCTGAAAGCAGCATTGCACACTTGAATGAGTAAATCACTGGTGCATGCTGCTCAGCAAGAGCAAAGCATCTCTTCTGAAAAACCAGAGGTGTAAAATTGTGAGGGTCTTCTTAAATGCTGGAGTAAGTTACTCTGTAATGTCAGCAACAAAATATTGTTGCATTTATTTGTCCATGTTATCATTTGTTGTGCTCACCCAGCAGTAACAGCACTGAAAGATTTATGTGGGAGCAGTTGTTTTGTGCTCATTAGGCATGACAAAAGTTTGTGGAAGCTTAAAATTTCAGATTAAAGAAACAGCTGATCAATCACTCATGTTGTAATTGCCTAACTACTGAGCAAAAGTGTTGAAAAATTGTGGCTATGATTACATTTATTTGTGATTGCTACCAACATAAATAGAACTAAGTTATTGAAGATAATTAGATTTAAATCTGTCTGTTCCTAAAAACCTCAACTTTGGTCCAAAATGGGGGGGGGAGGTGTATGACACTATATAAGGGAAAAGAAATAACAATTTAAGCTGTACATTTGAATTGTATAATAGAAGCAAGAGAGAAGTCGACTGTCCTTTAGAGGTTTGCAAGGTGCATGCTATGCTTGAATACATATTAACTTCCATCATATACTTGTAGATACCTGTAATATAAAAAGTTCTATTCCACTAAAAGCATCTTATTGATAATATGCCTAGCACTTCTTATTAGCCTTGAGGCGGTGCTAGCAAATCTACACAGGAAGAAAGAGATTCCAAACTGAACTTGCTGTACAAATTTAGTGGTAATTTTCATCTGTAGTCAAATGTTCGAGATGTTAGAAGCAATCATTTCAAATTAATTTCATAAAGAATTTTGAACTAACTTGTTTTCTTTCTAGGACAGGATTCCTTGGCTTTGTAAATTGCACAATATACTAAGGAGGTAAGAGAATATCTAGCTTTAAAAAGTTTTAGCTAAAGACAGAAAAAGTACCAGAAGTGGTTTTTCTCATTGCATTCCAAAGCAGAAATGTATGTAGTAGTGTAAAGACATTCTGCAGGTAGTAAAGTCATTCTATTTTGACTAATCTAAGCTGTCATAAGAATTGCTGAGCGTGAGCTAATCCCTGAGTAATAGTATGGGAAATTGTTGCCAATGATAGTTGTTTTTCTACTATCTGGGTAAAAATAATTTCAAGGATCCAGTTCATTAATAAGCCTGACATTAGCTTACAAAGAACATAATCACAAAATACACCAATAACAACAGTAGGATAAAATACAGCTATTTTGAGTAAGATATAGTATTGAGCTTTTTTGACACTGCTTGAGTTTCCTGGAGTATACTCTGCAAATTTGCCGATGACACCAAAATGGGAGGACTGACTGATGCAGAGAGACCTTGAAAGGCTGTAGAAATGGGCTGGCAGGAACCTCATGCATTTTAAGTAGTGCAAGTCCTGCCCCTGGGGAGGAACAAGCCCAGGCACTGGTACAGACACTGAGGGGCACTCAGCTGTAAAGCAGCAGCAAAGGGCCTGAGGGAGCTGTGGTGGACATCCAAGTTGAACATATGCCAACTATGTGCTCTTCTGGCAAGGCAGGCAACGATATCCAGGGGTATATTAGACAAAGTATTGTTAGTAGGTCAAGGGAGGTGATCCTTCCCCTCTCCTTTTCACTGGTGAGGCCACACTTGGCCTCATGTGCGTTGGTTCTGGGCTCCTCATTGTGAGAGAGGCATGGACATACTGGAGAGCATCCAACAGTGATGAAGGGACTGGAGCATCTCCCAGATGATGAAAGGCTGGGAGAGCAGGGACTGTTTAGCTGGGCTTTACACACTGGCTGTTGCTTGTGCACATTAGGTGAGCATACCTCACTGGAGCACAGGTTAATTCACTGAGGAATTTGTCTGGATTGATTTGCTGGATTCATTGCTTTATGTTACGTGCTAGCCCAATGCCACTGCTCAGCTATGGAAACTTTGCAAAATCAAGTGTACTTTAAAAGAGCCTAATGCCAGTGTTTAATTATTACTACTAGTAACTAGATGAGGCTGGCATTGGCTTACCTAGGTGATAATGGTAGGTATTAAAAGTTCTTACTTCCCTTTGAACCTAAATCTGATGACCATAGAATGATGTTTAAATAGGTTTATACCTAATGTTGATTACAGAATGTATTTTCTTAGGCAGGCATTTTACTCGCTCTGCATAGAGACAACTAATTCTGGATTTGCTTTTCAGTGGAACAGACATACCCATAGTTAATTGCTTTATTTTAAGAAACCTTGCCAGTAAAAAATACATGTGCAAAGCATCCATTGACCTGCATCCAATCTCTTGTTTAACCTGAAATGGGCTTATATGTAGTGCTGTCAATGAGGATGGTTACAGGAAACCTAAAATAAAATATTACAGTTAAATCTGAGACGGTGAAAACAGGTGTTGAAAATAAACCTGCATGTGTATTTAAGAACAGTGCTCTGTACTGTTCATCAGCCACTTACCTCTAGACAGGTTAGTATAGTAATTTATAGATAACAGTTAGGGATTTGTATGGATAGTCAATTCCTGTTCTTAGCAATTAAGAAATGATCCTGACACTTCCTTATGCTAGAATTTAATTTAATTTGGGGAAGAATGGTGGCTAATAAACAAGGTCCCTAAGACTGAGATTTTACCAGGAGGCTGGCTGGCCTGACTTCATTTTCAAATCACATCTTTACCTGGATTGGAAATTTGGTTTCTAAATCCTGTCAGAATTACTCAAATACCACTGTCAATATGCCATTACTGCCATGGCTGTCCACTTTGAGGAGCCAGGGCTTGTTTATCTTGTTCAGCAGAACTAACAAGCCATTTTGTTAAACTACATGTGAATATGTAAAGATTTTTGCTTTTTTTCTTTTTGATAGAGAAGACTCATCTAGACAAGATGCAATTCTGGCCTGTTCTGCACTGAAGAAGATGTATAGGCATATATTAGTTAATGGAGCATCTGCAATTGAGACAGAGCAACCAGAAGAAAAACCATCACTAAAGATCCTCTTTGTTCATTTGGATGGGCCTATAGACATCATTGCTGGCCGCCTGGAGAAGCGGAGAGGTCATTTTATGCCACCTGAACTTCTCAAGTCTCAGTTTGATACTCTAGAGCCTCCTAGTGCACCCGAGAACTTCATTACTGTCAGTCTAGAAAAACCTCTCCCTGAAATAGTGCTAGAGATTGAGAGCGCCATTCTTCAGGGTGAGGCATTGGTGGAGTAATTTTCTGAATGACACATATAGAAATTCCCTTGAGGATATCAAGGTTATGAAAGAGGATTTTAATTATTAAATTGATTATTAAATCAAACCAATTTATTATTCATTATACTTAAATGGATTGCAATATTAAGAGCTGGTTTACTACTCTTGGGTTTTTTTCATCCTGGCTCTGTAAAAGACATAAAAGGTATAATTTTCAAGAACTTTCAACTTTTTAAACCCTTCACTATATGAAGCCAAAACTCCCATTTTAGTAAGTACCCTAAAATGGAAGTCAACACTCCCATTTTAGCAAGAGCCAGTAAAATCCTGCCAAGGTCACAAAGAATAATTTATTTTCTTAATTTTAATGTTTGCTCTGTCAGACATGGAGATGGGCACATCTGCTATTACGAGATTAAGTAATTTACAGCTTTGCCAGAAACAATATATTTTTCTGGAAGAGACAGGAACATGCATGATGTTCCTACACTACCACTGTCTCACTGCCAGATTTTCAACAAGTTGCAGCCTCTGCATTTGTGACCTTGCCGACCTCACCAGAGCACTGATGACATCGTGAGAACTTTCATGAACTCTTACTGTATGCACTGAACACGAAGCTAAAAAATGTGAGACAAAAAAAGGCAGTGGTGGTGACACAATATACAAAATACAATTGTATGGACAGCTTTGGAAATAAAGTATAAGTGGCATCATGCTGGCTCTGAACTTGCATCTTTAATGTACAAAGTGTACACATTGAATTTGAGTGTGAATCAACCAGTGATCTAAGGTACTGAATGCAAGATTGATAGATTTTTTTTTTCTTTTAGAAAACTTTCTCCTTCACAGTTGGAGCTTCTCCTTCACTTCCCTTTTCTGGTGGACTTTAGTCTTCCACCTCAGCCCATGTCCATACATCTGCTTTAAAGCTGTAGGTCACACTATTCCTAACATACATTTTTCACACCTTTTTTGTGATCAGAAAATTCCAAGTATCCAGTCACCTAGCTCACAGAATTTATTGCTGAAATATTTTTTAAAAAGTACTTTATGTCATGTTACACAAGAGGTGCCTTTTTAGCTTAACTAAATGAAATCTTCAGATAGTTTCTGTGAGAAAGATTTGAGTTTTGTCTGAATGGAGACATCCCCATGTGCTGTCAGATGTGGATTACTTTTAGTGTGTCATGCAATTTTTTTTATTCCTAGGAGGATGGATGAACTCCTCTAGAAGCAAACTCGTGTTTCAAAGCATCTTTAGTGTCATTTTTACCTGGATAACTAGTTGAAAAATGTTTGTCTTGGTTCTCACTGTGTCTAAAAATAATAAGGGCTTTGTGGTTTACTAGACAAACTACTGCGCTTAAATCACAGTGCAGTAAATGGGCATTATCCTCCTGAAAGTGGCCATTTTTAGACACAGAATTGGGATTGTAGGCATTAATGCACACACCCAGAAGTGGTCTTTCCCTGTTTGTGACCTGAAGGGAGAGAGAGAATACCAGACAGTTACCAGTTTTAGTCTGCTGTTGTAACTACAGCTTGCTCTCAAATCAGTCTGTTTGTTCTGAGAGCCAGTGTGCAAGTTTAAGACACAGAGACAAAGTTAAGTACAAGAGACAGGCATGTGTGTCTGCTTCTTAACACCCTCAAATTTCAGACCCCTTCAGACCAAGTGACTTGTCAGAACTGTACAAGTTTAGTAGCAACGAAAATCACAGAAACGGCACCCTCTTGCGGCACCTCTCCTTTTAATGAGGTCTTCATCTTCAGCCAGTACACCATTTTACAAACAAAGAGCTTACCTAATGTACCCATTATTAACTATAGATTTATGCACAATTTTTTCAGACACAATAAAACCAGATCAGGACACTCTACAACGATAGAAAAGCAGCTACATCCTGCCATGCATAGATACAATCAAACCTTTAAATAATTTTTTTTAAAATGGGCAACATTTTCAAGTGTGAGTTCTGAGAAGGCAAGACTAATTTTAAGATCTAGTTGTCAGCATTTATAGAATGCTCACAAAGTGACTGTCACCAACAGAATATTGTACTCAACTGTTAAAGACCATTCTCTTTTAGGGAATGTTATGTAAGCATCTTGGGTTTTGTAAGTCTTCTAAACAAACTAGTATGTTTGTACTTACAGGCAGTTTATGCTTCTTCAAATTAGGTCAGGGTATTTCTCACTCTTTCCTTCTATGCCACGAATATTTCCTTCCCTTAACCTTTTGATACATTTGCATTTTGCTTTTACTTAAAGGTACTGCATAGAAGGTTGTTGTGAACTTAATCAGTTAAGTAGTCTGTTACCTGCTATTCTGAAAGACAACAAAGCATTATCTGTTCACTTATATCCTGTGCATCTCAAATTAAAAGATTAAGATGTGAATTATCCCAATACGAACCACATAAAACTACTCTCAGATGTTAATGAAGCTGTGAATATGTACACTAGAAGAAAAAGCAGAACAATCCCTGCCCAAACACAATCCTACACCATTTCATTTACTTGTTGGGTTTTGTTTGGGGTTTTTTGTTGCTGGCAAGGGGGGCAGTTCTTAGGGGGTTTTTTATTTTGTTTTTTAAATGAACTTAACACTATATTAGGGATGTTGTATTCAGGTTAGTTGTGGAGGTTATTATATTTAGCAGAGCTTATCTGGATGCAAGTGCTCTGTCCGTTTTTTGAAATATATTTAGCAAATGCAACAAAAACTGGAGAGGAAATGCCTGGAATTAGAAATTGCTTTTTCTGTCTCTGAGCACGAAGTATCTATGGAAGATACACATACTACAAGTCCTCAAGAATTTGTGCTAAGCACTGTTTATAACATGCTGTGTAAATACTGTACCTACTACAGCAGAGACATTTTTCAATGCCAAAATGAGGAAATGAAATGCTATGTATCCCAATGGCAGTATGCATTTATACATTAAACATAGGGAGGGTAGAGTCTTACTAAACTGCACAAGTTACACAGGCAAAAGGAACAGATCAGCCACTGTAGCCCTAAATTGAGATGTCATTTTATTATTTTTTTATTAATAATATTTACTTTATTATGCAGCCTCTGAACCAAGATGAGAATTAGGCAGACCACATCCTTTACCAAACTAGCCATCTTGCTGTCACATTCCCAATAGTGTTTCATTTGAATATACGCATTTTAAATCTTTTAAATTACATCTGCCAGTCACACTACTGTGACTTTTACATTTTTTTCTTTTTGCAGCAGTTACTTTCTCTAGCAGTAGTTTGATGATCCGGCAAGGCAGTTTTGCAGACAATCTTGTCAGGTGACTTGGTCCAATGTAGGGAAAAACAAGAAAGTAGGAAAATAAAGAAACAACCTGCAGGCACACATGCCTTTCTGGTCCAAAATGCAAGCTGCGGATTTCAAATACAAGTTATCAAAATGCTCGGAGTTAATGATATGATTGCTTCTGAAAGAAGAAGTAGATGATAACTGTGAAGAGAGCATTTTAAGGACGGACAGAAAAAGGGGCAACAGGGAGGGGGGCACAAACAGGAACATTGTAATATGCTATTAAACCAGTTAAGTGTGGGTTTTCTTTTATTATTAAAGATGTCGTGAAAACTCTACCTATAAACCTTGTTCTGTTTGCTGTTTTCTGACAAAACTAAAATTTATACTATACAAAAAATGGCTCAGTGTTTTACCACTGCTTACCAGAAACTTATTAACTGTTATTAGTTGACAATAGTTACTGATAAATATTGACTCTACTTCAAGAAGTAAGCTTAGCTGAAGGCTCAGTGTAGAATTTACGTCCAACTTCATCTCTTGATGAATTGCAATGAAATTGTATTTCAAATTTAGCATCTCTTAATTTATAACATGCAACAGAAATATTTACATAGGTGAGCTGAATGTTGTCTCAAGAAAGTTGGTTAGTAGTGCCTTGGTAAAAACTGTTTCGTCCCTACCTCACCCTCACCCTTTCATCTGACAGTAGCTTTTTTTGATGTCATGAATTATATTCTCAAAACAACCTGCCTACTGAACGATGAGGGAGTCCTAACTTTTTTAAAGCAAAGTCCCAGTAAGGGACACTATAAAGTCAACTCAAATTAGCTTCTTTGAAGATTCTAATAGTCATTGTGAAAACAACTCTAAATAGGTAGTGATTATTCTACAGAAACGACTTGCTATCTATCCATTCCTTTTCAGAGGGTCCTGTAACCTCCCTCTGCCAGGCTGAAGGGAGTAGGTCAGAAGGAAAGGTGAAGTCCTAATGTATAAAGGCCAGTCCTTGCTTGGGACAACAAGACCCCTTCTTGCCCACCTCACCCTCCCAGGTGCCTCTGCATGATAGGTATGGGGCTGTGGATGTGGAAGGTCAGTCATTGGATGATGAAGATGATGGTGCCTCTCCACCACAGATGTTACCAAGGCCAGAAAGACCTACACCTCGTATCAAGACCAGTCCCACATGGAAGAAAAGAAGGATTAAAGGATTACAGTGGCAGATGGTTCCCTTCTAAAGGGAATGGAAGGTCCAATATGCTGGAAAGAGACTCCCCTCAGGGATGTCTGCTACTTCCCTGGGGCACACGTCAGGGACTTCCTAGCCTAGTAAAGTGCTCAAACTATTACCCATTGCTGATCCTCCATATGGGTGGTGACAAACTCACAACATGTAATCCAAAGGCCATGAAAAGAGACCTCAAGGTCTTGGGATGATTGGTGAGGGAATCTATTCTTCCACATGCAGGTAGTGACTGAAAGAAACAGATGGATCCAGTCTATTAATACATGGTTCTGTGGTTGGTGTCCCTTCCAAAATTTTTGTTTGTTTGATAATGGGATGGCCTACATGGCACCAGATTTTGCTGGCATCAGATAGGATCAGAGGCATCACCTCTCTTAAAAGGAGAGGGTCTTTGGTCAGGGGCTAGTGGGGCTCATTGTTATGGCTTTAAAATAGATATAGTGGGGGGGATATCATCAGGTTTAACAGTGATAAGGTGTCAGATGACTTGCCATCCCACTTACATCAGTTAGATGCCAGAGCCAGCAAGAGATGCCCAGATCCTGGAGAGGGACCGCAGGTCAGCAGGAGAGCACCTGAAGGATAGCACAAGGGAATTTCAGGGACTCCAGACAAGAAAGTCAGCTTCATGGAGGGCCCAATTTAAATGCCTCCATGCTAATACATGGAGCATGGGGAATAAACTAGAGATGTGTGCATGCCTGCACAGCAATGATCTTATTGGCATCATAGAAACACAGTGGAAACTCCTATGACTGCAGCACGCTGGAATGCAAGGGTAGTCTCTTTAGGAAGGACAGGCAGGGGAGACCAGGAGGAGGTGTTGAGCTGTCTGCCGATGACCAGCTAGAGTGCATGGAGCTCCACCTTGGGAGGGACTGGGGAGGAGCTGACTTAGAGCTTATGGGTCAGGATTAAAGGGAGGGCAAGCACAGGCCTGCTACAGGCCACCTGACCAGGAAGATCAAGCTGATGAGGCTCTCTAGGCAGACAGGACCAGCCTCACATTCACAAACCGTCCTGGGGGTCCTTGGTCCTCCTGGGGGACTTCAGCCACTCTGACATCTGTGTGGAGGACCAGGCATAAGACATGAAAGCATGTTTTCTCTCAAACATTCTGACTGTTGCAACAGGACAGTTGTGATTGGAAGAGGGGGCCCCGCTTCGGTCCTGCTGCTGTAGATGATACAAGTCAGAGAGAGAAACCAGGACCAATCCACTTCCTTTTATAGTTTACCTGGCCTCTCATGTAAAATAGGTTTTTTGCACCATTCATGCTATATTCTTTGCATGTGTGCAGTCAGCCTTTTAGACTGACAGGAAAAGAGTCATAGGAGCTGGGGGTCTGTGGTGGTCCTGGAGCCCCTTCTAGTGAGGTGTCTGGGACTCTATCCTTCTCTTGACGCAGGTGCACAGAGCATAAGTCTCAGGACAGACTTTCAAGCTTAGCAACTGAAAAGGAAGTTGACTCAGAACAGCAAGGGCGCCAGCCAAACTTCCCGAGTTGCAGAAGATGAAAGATGGGACTGGGAGAATGAAGAACTGCCTGCTGCAGGAGAAGATCAGGTTCAAGACCTTCTAAGGAATCTGAAGGCGCACAAGTCCAGGGGACATAAGAAGATACATCCATGGGTCCTGAGGGAACTGGCCAAGGAAGTGGCTAAGGCAGTATCCATTATATCTGAATAGACATGGCAGTTCCCTATGGAAGTTCCCACAGACTGGAAAGGCGAAACATAACACCCATTTATTTTTAAAAGGGGAAAACCGGAAGATGCGGGGAACCATAGTCTGGACAGTCTCACCTCAGTACCTGGCAAGATCATGGAGCAGAGTCTCCTGGGAACTACACTAAGGCACGTGGAAAATGCAGAGATGATTGGTGACAGCCAGAACAGCTTCACTAAGGGCAAATTGTACTCAACAAATTTGGTGGCTGCCTATGACAGGGTTGCAGTGGTGTTGAGGGAAAAGTGATTGATGTCATCTATCTGCACTTAATGCAGAGCATTTAACACTGTCCCACATGACTTGGCTCTAAACTGGAGAGATATGGATTTGACAGATGGACCACTCAATGGACAAGGAATTGACTGGATGGTTGCACTCAAATAATAGCATTCAAGGTTCGTTGTTCACCTGGAGACCAGCGAGGAGCGATGTCCTCAGGGATCAGTACTAGGATGGGTACTGTTCAACATCTTTATTGGCAACACAGTGATTTAAGAGGTGGGCGCATGCAACCCACATGAAGTTCTACAAGGCCAAGTGCAAGATCCTATGCCGGGGTTGGGGCAATCCCAAGCACAAACACAGGCAGGGTGGAGAATGGACTGAAAACAACCCTGAGGAGAAGGACTTCGGAGTGTTGTTGAGAAGCTTGACGTTACCTGGCAACGTATACTTGCAGTCCAGAATGTCACAGAATCACAGAATATGCTGAGTTGGAAAGGACACACAAGGATCATCCAGCCCAACTCCTGGCTCTGAACAGAACCATTCCCAAGAGTCACACCATGTGCCTGAGTGCATTGTCCAAACACTTCTTGAACTCTGTCAGGCTTGGTGCTGTGACCACTGCCCTGGAGAGCCTGTTCCAGTGCCCAACCACCCTCTGGGTGAAGAACCTCTTTCAAATCTCCAACCTAAATGACCCCTGACTCAATTTCAGGCCATTCTCTCAGGTCCTGTCACCCATCACCACAGAGAAAAGATCAGTGCCTGCCCCTCCTCTTCGCCTCACAAGGAAGTTGTAGACTGCAATTAGGTCTCCCCTCAGTGTCCTCCAGGCTGAACAGACCAAGTGACCTCAGCCGCTCCTCATACGGTTTCCCCTCAAGGCCCTTCACCATCTTTGTTGCCCTCCTTTGGACACTCTCTAAGAGCTTAATATCTTTCTTATATTGCAGTGCCCAAAACTGCACACAATATTCAAGGTGAGGCCTCAGCAGTGCAAGGCAGAGCAGGACAATCCCCTCCCTCAACTGGACTGGCTGGCGCTGCTTTGCCTGATGCCCCTCAGGACACGATTGGCCCCCTGGCTGCCAGGGCACTGCTGACTCATATTCAACTTGCCATTGACCAGGACCCCCAGGTCCCTTTCCACAGCACTGCTATCTCATTCCCCAGTCTGTCCGTACAACCTGGGTTGCCCCATTCCAGGTGCAGAATCCAGCACTTTCCCTTGTTGAACTTCATCTGGTTGGTGATTGCCCAGTCCTCTCATTTGTTGAGGTTTCTCTGCAGGGCCTTCCTGCCTTCAAGGGAGTCAACAGCTCCTCCCAGTTTTGTGTCATCTGCAAACTTGCTTAGTGTCCCTTCCAGTCCTGTATCCAAAGCATTTATGAAGATGTTGAAGAGCACTGGGCCCAAGATAGAGCCCTGTGGAACCCCACTACTGACAGGTCACCAGTCTGATGTCACCCCATTCACTGGTGCCCTCTGTGCTTGACCCGTGAGCCAATTGCTCACCCACTACATGATGTGTTTTTCCAGCTGTGTGCTGGACATTTTGTCCAGAGGGATCCTGGGAGAGACAGTATTGAAAGCTTTACTGAAATCCAAAAAGATTACATCAACTGGCTTTCTTTGATCAATCAGCAGACTCCACACAAGTTCAGGGTCAATTGGGAGTTGATCATTCTCACAGTCATGGGGTTTCAGCTCAGGGCACTGAGACCCCCTTGATCCATCATCCATGTTGAAGACAGAGGCAAAGAAAGCTTTAAACACTTCTGTCTTGTCTCCATCCCTGTTTGTGAGGTGACCATCCCCATCCTGTAATGGGACGATATTTCTATGATATTTCTATACTGCCTATTGCCATTAATATATGTGAAAATAGTCTTTTTATTGACCCCCACATTTCTGGCCAATTTCAGCTGAGACTTGGCTGGATGAATTTTCTCCCTATAGCAGCAAGCAGCATCTCTCAATTCTTCACTTCGCATTGCTTCCACTAGGCATACATCTTCCTTTTTTGCTTTGTTTGCAAGTGAAGATCCCTGCTCAGCCAAGCTGGCCTTCTGCCTCATCTGCCAGACTTCCAGCATTTGGGGATTGTCTGCTCCTGTGACCTTAGGAGGTGATGTCTGAAAAGGGACCAGCACTGAGGGAGCCCAGCACCTGCAAAAAGGTTTTTCCAGGGGATCTTATTTGCTATTGTCAGTCGTATGCAGGCCTGCATCAAAAGCACTGTGGCTCAGTCCTTAGGTTGCAGAAAGTGACTCTCCCCCTCTACTCTGCTCTGGTGAGACCTTGCCTGGAGCACTGCATCCAGCTCTGGTACACCCAATGTACGAAAGACTGATCTCTTGGAGCAAGTCCAGAGGAGAGCCACTAAATTGATCAGAGGGCTGAAACACCTCTCCTATGAAGACAGGCTGACAGAGGTGGGATTGTTCATCCTGGAGAAGGCTCCAGGCTGACCTTACAGCACCTTCCAGGTGCTATAGGGGGCCTACAAGAAAACTTGAGAGAGATTTTTTTATGAGGAAATAGAGTGATAGCACAAGGGGGAACAGCCTTTAGCTAAAGGTGGGCAGGTTTAGATTAGATGTTAGGAATAAATTTACTGTGAAGGTGGTGAGGCAATGGAACAGGTTACAGAGAAGCTGTGAGTGCTCCATCCCTGCAAGTGTTAAAGGTCAGGCAGTATGGGGCTCTGAGCAACCTGGTCTATTAGGCAGCATCCCTACCCATGGGAGGGAGTCTGTAACTAATGACCTTTAAGGTCCCTTCCAAACCAAGCAATTCTATGATTCTACCATAGCCTTGCACTCAGGGCAATGGAAAGCTCCCCTTCCAATGGAAGTCACAGTGAAGGTACGATGATGGATCTGACCGCTGGCTAGGAAATAAAAATAATAACAATTCTGAATCTAAACTGTAGGTTTTTTCTAATGTTTTGATTATATTAAATTAGATTATAATAAAATTTATTTGTGAAATTATCTGTCTGTTTAACACTGTGCTGCTGTTATCTATGTGTCTTCAATCCAAAGGCAGAGGCTGCCAACCAAGAGATTTTCTTGAACTTTTCCCAGTACCATCCAGCAGCATTATTTGATCAATTTACTTAATGGCAAAGTAAGAGAGGATTACTGGACAGTGAGTAAAACTTCCCTTCTGAGATAACACAATGCACTTAATGACAAACTGCAAGCATAGCTTTGCCAAAAGTTTTTAAGATTTCACTACATGCTGAAGTGTGCTCAACTTCTCCCATTATACTGCATTATAATTCTGTTTCATCAGACTGATTAACAACTTTAACTCAAAGTGGGTAACTTAAAACCACTTGCAAGCACTGCTTTCAAACAAATCGAATTTATACTTGTCAAAAGAAAGTGCTCAAGCCAAGTGTTTAAAAGCAATACAATTTAGTATGTTCACAACTACACTGACATGAAAGACCAATAAAAAGCAGATGTTATTGATTTAAACATTTATTCTTCTATCTCCACTTTTTCTATGCTAGATGTCTTCAACATCATGCAACTCTTACTCTCTTGCCTCCATCTCACACTCCAACAGTTGTTTACTAATCTTAGCCCAGAGCTGATGAATATTCCCAGAGCTTGCACTCAAATGCTCTGAAGCTGGACAGTCACCTTGAAGTCTAGAGAATGGATCAACTACAAACACACTGAGACAAGATGCTTAAAGATTTTTTTAATTCATTTATTACCTGTGCACAAGAGAAGTAACTACCAATAGAAACTCAAAAGCTATACAGTATTTTTACTTGGTGGTTAAAAGTAATTAGAGTATCATATGACCATGAATGAAAATAATTCTCCAATTACAAATCAGAATATGTTAGAATCTCAGTGGAACAAGCCAAAAAGCCTTAGAAGCAATTCCAGAGCACAAGGCTCTGCACCCTTTAATTTGCGCAATGACAAAAGTAATTTACAGTTAATCTTTGTGAATACTGAGATAATGTTATAATGCAAGTTTCTGTACAGTTAACTGTAAAGAGACAACCAGAACAGTAATTCTAGTATATTTTAACTGAACTTGCTTAAGCATTTTTTTCTGAAATGGTTACCAAAGATCCTGGAAGATTCTACACCAAATCCAAGTCCTGTGAGTTTTTTTCCTGTGTTCTTTTTTTGGTGTTTGTGGGGGTTTTGTTGGTTGTTTTTTTTTCCCATTACTTACAATCTCATTCTATTGTAAGGTGTAAATCTCTAGAAATGAGCTGTCTGCATTGTATATATTGTGTTTTTACAATTTAAAGCAAAAGATGGTACATTACTCAAGTGGTATAAATCTTCCAGCATTTTGCTAGTCAAGAAAAACAACATGCCAAAATCACAATGAGCAGTATTGGTACCCACAGCTTCAATTAATTTGTTTCCTTTTTTAATTTGTAATCTACATAAATTACTACTAAAGGATACTGTTTAGGTAGTAAATACATTGGCCATTTGTAGGTCAGACAAAACTTGTTCATCCAACTGTGAAAGCTGATATTGTTTCAAAAAAAATCACAAATAATGCAGAACAAAATTACTGATGCATTCAAGAAAGTGAAGATGCATTGATTCCCACTGTTTGAAGAAAATTACTGCACTCCACCTTCAAATGCATCAGGCTGGTTTTAGTTATAACAAGACAATCCCAAGAGTCAGAATGAAATAAAGCAATTTGAAAGATTTAAGAGCTGTTATCAAAAATAAATTACATTTTTTAAAGTTAAAAGAAACACTGCTATGAAGGCTGAGAGCCAAGCAGCCTTTCAATAGCTGCATTGATGTCTCCTCCTGTTGCTATTAGTGCTTGTAAATTTGCTTCGCGGTTCAGAAAGCCCATTGCACTCAGTTGTTCCAGTTGTTGCTGAAATCGAACTTCTGGGTTTTGTAACTGCTAAGAAAAAAATTTCGAACTATAAAACTGTAATATGCATATAGCAAAATACAGAAATTAAATGTAGTTTGGTTCTGCACCGCTTTGTCTTTCCTAATTTTTGACTATACCTTTTTCAAGTTCCAAAAAATATATACTGACAAATTCAATTAGCAGTTGAATAATTTTTTTAACAAGTCAGCACCTTCAAATCTAAAGAGTAACTACACTTATATAACATACCCAAATAACTGCAGGAAAAACTGCTTGTTTGATAAAAGAGGATTAAAATTAAATTGGGTAAATTTACGTCCCATGATCCATTTCTTAAAGATATGCATATACGTATTTTTTTAAAAATGAAACAGAGTTCAGCCTAGTAATGTGGAACAGCAAAGAGTATGATGCTGCTGTCACCAATATTGACCACCACAGGCCTTATTTTTCCTTGCCATAGAAATCCTCTCTTTTGTAACATTCCAAGTATTTGTTGACTGAAATCACCAAAATCTTAGCTGTTAGAAAGCTTGAGGCTAAGGCAAACTGGCAGCTGTGCTTTATAGAAAAATTCTGCTTACACAAACTTAAGGAAAAAATATGCATTATTTAAATGGTATGATCTTCAGAGGCATTCTTTTAATCAGAACAATAACATGCTGGGACGTTACTTTTTAAAATCAATGACTCAATTTAGATTGGTACATAAAACTGGTGCGGCTACTGCTAATTTTGCTGTTGTTCTAATTCAGTAGTTTCACACATCAAGAAATTACCACCTGTATTTAAAATCTGCATATGGTTACAAACCATATGCAGTACAATGAAGATGTAACCTGAAATTTAAGAACTGCCCCCCAGCCTGCTTCCCACAAACAAAACTAAACAAAATGTTGACCCAGTAGGGTAAGATTTGACAGCATAAGTGAAAACATACAAGAATATGGTTTGCTACAGTAACATTCGTGAATGCTTTCAAGTGGTTAGATAACAAGAGAAAAAAATCTGTCAGATCAGCAAAACTGAACTAATTCATGCCATGGCAAATGAAGAGGGAAAAGTAGGACTGCCCTTTCCACCAGGAGTCCGCCATTACACAGGGTAGGTACCATAGCACAAGGGTGCTGTTTCACACAACACTCCTATAAGTTAACAGCATGTCTCCTTTAAGGCCAGTCTTGCTCACCACCCTACTACTACTGGAAGTTGCTACCTCTGCTTGACTTCTGGAGCTCTCTGGAAACCTTAATCCCACTCAGTATGTTAACAAAATGCACTGCAATCTGGAACTGCAGGACATTAAGAGTACAAATTCAGGCTGCAAATAGGAAGAGAGTGGCTATTCCAAAGAGGGGGACAGAGATTTAGTTACAGCTAAAGAGTGACAGCAATACAGGCAAAGAGCACAGAGGTAACAGTGTTCAATATGCTTAAGCTTTACTCTTGTGTGAACCCGCACTACACTTATCAGTGAAACTTATCACCTCGATCTGCCTCAATCTGTACAAGCATTTCTGAAACTCCAGGGCATGAAGATGAGTATATAAAAGTCAACCAACACTTTTACTCAAATTTGGTGGTTTTTCAGTATTTACTTACACAGTTGCAACAGCACTTTTAAGCCTCCTCTGCTGCCCTTTGACCAGAAGAATCCAGGGGACCCTCCCTTCAATTACCAGCCTCCTTTCCAGTGGTTTACAACAAAAAAAGTGAAGCAAAAAGTCAAAACATCTAAAATATAGTGATGTACTTTACCTGAGCATTTGCACCAGCAAGTGCCTGCAACATCTGGTGGACAAACTGCTGGTGACCAGGTTCAGCAGCTCCTGAAGCTGGACTTGTATTTTCAGTTGAAGCAGAACTAGGTACAGTGGACTCTGTAGGAGCTCCACTGCTTCCCAATCCACCTAAACCAGGATTAAATCTGTATAAATTACAGAAAAAGAAATACACCACTTGAATAATAAATACTAGCTTGTCTCTTCTCATTTATTTAATTACTAGGTACAAATTCTGTCAAAGAGAGGATGACAATTTAAATAAAGTACTAAGAGAAAGACCAGAGTTATCACTATTTAGAAGTACACAGCAGGCAAAAATGTGAGAGATTCTAAAACAAGTGTAGTTAAACTAAAAAGAGGCAGGAAGAGGAGTGTTTAATAAAAACTTCATAAATCTCTAAACGTAAAACGAATGAACAATACAAGGGAAAAGTTCCTGTCTAAATCAATTCTTACCCTGGTATAAGCCCCGGTGCTTCTGTTGCTAATGTCTGCAAGCCCTGCTGAATCTGTAGCAAAGCCTGCATTGCTCTAGGGTTTGACATAGCTGATAATGTGTCAGGATTCTGCATCTAAGAAAAGGAGAGAAACTCTTAATCATATGCAGATGTTCCAAGTTAATTTTTATCGTTAGATCTCTTATAGAATCTGACACAATTTCAGAACTTGTTTTTCAATTTTGTAGTTGAATATTTATGGGAAATCCTTTAGTTATCTTTTCTTCTGTGAGAAAACTTTCATAGAAAGTAATCAATGAACTCTCTAGATGTGGACAAAGCCTTTCAAATGACAAGTACACAAGGAGTAGTATTTTTCATTACAGACCTCAATCTTTCAAAGCCGTAGGTCTGTATTAGTACAACATTATTCTAGAATTAATATCCTATTATCAATTATCATACTACTGGTAAGCAACAATGCTCAATGTGATGAAACTTGCCCAACAGATACCTAAGAAAAAACAATACATTTCTTTTTCCTAGCTAATTTCAGATCACAGCAGTTTGATCATGACTATTTGTATACATCTTCTCATATGCAGTGCCTTCACAACCTGAAATGTAAAAAAATACACTGCAAAACATACAAGCAAGCAAATGTATAACATTCAAGGATTCTCGCTCTACTGTGACTTCAATTAAAAATTTGCTTTCACATCCACTAATGATTTAAAAGGCAAATCCTTTTTCATTTCTGAACTGAAGCACCCAAAAACCTGACTATTTTAGATACAAACTCAAAACTAGTGGCTTAAGCTTACTTCTGCTAAGAGATGGAACAGATGAGTGAAAAATAAGTTTCAGCTACAAATGACACAGTTTTGGTAGCCAGACCTACTTCAAATAGTATACAGGCTTATTAATCTTAGCACCCTTCCTGTTGCAAGTAGACCAAATTACTTTTGCTGGAAAACCCCTTTTGATTCACACAGAAATCACGGATTAAGCTGCCTCTGGTGCAGAGCAGAACTGGAGAATAGGACATGAAGAACTCTGCTCTGGAGTACGGATGCCTAAGGAGACTTCAGCACACAAGTTGCTACTCTCCATTCATCTCTTGGATTTTTATCTTCCTGATAGTCAAAGAATAACTAAATATATAGATGGCAAAGGTTACTTAAATTTTAAAAAGGAAATGATTTTGGGTTCTCCAATGAAAACTGCTGCAACTAGTTTACTGTCTGATATTTGAAGCTGTCTTATAGAAACAGTGGCCCAACTATTCTCAGAGCACTTAGGTGACCTGGATCTTATCTATTAATGTTATTAATTCCAGTAGCAGCAATTCTTTCCTAGTTCTGCTGGGCAACTGCCCTTCACTGCAAAAGATGCCTTCCATTATGCAGACTCTATGGTTTCTGTGTCCCAATCCCATGATATAAACACCAGTAGATAAGCAAGGAAGTACAAGTTGCAATATTATCAACATTCTGAAAATACCCAGGTATTTCTTGACTTTACCTCATCTGCTAATGTTGTTAGTCACCTGACCTTACACAGTGAATACAACACAGAACTAGCTGATAAACTCCACAGTGATACTGACAGGACATACCCACATGAAACAGAAATGATTCTTACTGTACATTCATTAATTACCATTTATTCACATATTTCAAAACATACATGTGGTACTAGCTCCTCAGATACTACTGATCATCACAAAGCAGTGGCATTATAAAACACCACAACCATTTACGTGGTTGAGACAATATAAACAGTACCTTCTAAACACTGAACTTGCTACTATAATTCAACTATGTGCTAATTATTTTACTTATAAAACCTCCTGTGTGCAGTCAGATCTTGGCAATGTACATTTACACTGATCTGCAAGGACTGCCTAATGATGGCATTCATGCAGTGGATTTTGATTCCTAGAAAAATCATGTTTGCTCCTATTTACGGAACACAGTACTGCTACACACTGTGTCAGCTAGTATCAAGCAGATACCTGGGCTGCAAGCACAATGTTAAGGAGAAGACAATCTTTATGGGCAAAAAATGTCAGAAACCACTTCTTTTGAATTAGCTAATGACTTTGGTCTTTCAAGGTGTGCCATAAGACCTCTTTTCCAAATATATAAGGCAGGTTTGAAGAAAGAAAAGCATAGTGAAACTTTAATTAGTAGTGGGAAAAGTACTAATCCTTTTAATTTGTGAAATAAATCTTGTCACAAACAGGTGTTCTCTGGCTCATGTGTAGTAAGAACAATTATTCCATCTAAGCAAAAAAGCAAGAGCAAATCTAAGTAGTTGTTCTATCTAACTGCGACAACAGTCAATTTTTTGAAAGGGATGGAGACATTAAGCAAGAATATTATTAGGGGACAATCTGACTTAGTTTCTAAAGCTAATAAGAACATATTGCAAAATCTAGCTATTAGCCAAAACCAAGACAGGCACCAGTTTACTAAAAATATTGCTTACTGACTTCCAGACATTTAATAACAGCTAGTATCTTATCTTACTTGCTGAAGGAAAGTTGGAAGTTGTTGTCTCATTTGTTCCTGAAGCTGAGGATTTCCAACAAATAAAGGATTATTCAACATCATCTGTAGGACAAAAATATTTAACTTCAAAGATCAAGCAGTAAAATCCACAGGAGGTTTTACAACAACGACCGACATGGTAATAGTCAATGAAAATAACTTCAGATTCATGAATAGTAATCATCTACTTCTCCTTTGGCCAAAACTTTTTGGAGGTGTTTTGCTTTATTTTGGTGTTGCTTGGTTGCGGTTTTTTATCTTTTAAGTGAATGAATTTTCAGATACAAATGAGGTAGGTTTGCCAATTGTTACAAGAAAATCCTTTTCTGCTCAGCCTCAACTACAGATCTAAGTAATAGCTCCCTGTAAACATTCCTTGAAGTCAAGGATATTTCCAAGTGAGTATACAATAGAGAAAATGGTTTTTCAATCTCAGTTCAGGATTTGACTTTTGATACTACTGTTTAAGTAAAATTTGAAAGCACTTCTACAATACCATTCATAAAACAGCATCTCCATGTTTAGAGGGAGCACAGGTCACAGAAGTGAAGTTAAAAACAGAGTAATATCTAGATATGGCACCAAGTCCCCTCCCTTCACTTCTTCCAAGTTATTGGGGGTATTTATTTACCGACAGATCCACCTTAATTTACCAAAGCATTTGTTTTGTCCTTTTCTTATGCTGGGTGACAAGTTCAGGGCTATACAGAACATACATAGCCTTACAAGTTATTTTAGAAGCATGTCAGGCATGATGTCCAATTACAAATTGAAGAAACTAACTGTGACAAACTGTTAAATATAAGTATGTAATAATTTCAGTGAGTTAGAGATTAACATTAAAAACAGGGTAGTTCACTACACATAGCTGTAGAGCTATTTGGGTTTTGTGTTTTGTTTTTTTTTTACTGCAATACATACAATAAATACATCACTACACCAAATGCAATTTACCTGTACTGCAAGATCAGGATTCTGGCTTAATGATTGCATCATGCTTCTCATGTAGGGTGCAGACAACATATTCTGCATAAGTTGCGGGTTTTCTGTTATCTGCTGCAGTAAGCTCTGCATTCCTGGTGTGTTGAACATACCAGCTTAAAAAAAGTAAAAAGCCACTTTAGTAAACATCCTGACTACCACCAGACTAAAACCAGGATACAACCACCTGCTTTTTAAGTGTTTTAGACCCTGAAATATATCTTACTGTTCTGCTTACACAGACACATCTACCCTAGAAGCTAAGGTAGATGCTGTATCCAAGCAGTTCCATTACGTATCCACATTATTAGCTGTTTTCACATTTGCCTTGAAATAGAAAAAAACCACAGTTCATCTAGAGGTTCCCTACTTTTGCTATTTTAAGACAACTTAAATTTAAACAGTGTTTAAGTAACACTATTATAGCCCTAAATTATTTTTCATATTTTTTTCTACGGAGAACTTTGATACTAGTAAAACGCTCTACAAAAGTAAATAGCAATAAAAACTTTGAATCAAAAACTCTCTTTCTAATGAAAGAATCATTTCAGCAAGCTTCAAAGTACACGCAAATATATACAACTGCAGTAACAAACACACCTCCTAGTCCAGGCCCCAAATTTGGTCCAGTTGAGCTCTGTCCTGTAGTGCCAGAAGTGCTATTTTCAGCATTACTACTGCCACTGCTCTCACCACTAGTGCTGGTATTTGTTGTGGAAGTCTGTGAGCTGGACTGAGAAGCCCACGGATTTGGCAGAGGATCTCTATTTTCTGTACGGGATGGCTGACTGTCCCCTCCTGTTGACGCATTGCTTACTAAAGAAGCAAATGGGTTACCTCCAAACTACAGAGAGAGGAAAGCAAACGTATCATCGGCAAGTTACCTTTCCAAACAAATCATGAAGATAAATGTTTACAGGTCTTAATCAGTTATACTCATGATTCTACAGTAACTAAAGGTAAATATTGTGAAAAGACACTAACATTGAGAGATACTAGGACTTCCAAAAAAATTAAATCACATTTCTTTTTGTAAGTAGTGTTGCTACCACACTGTATTTTTATCACAGTAAGATGCTATCTTGTACACTGGTTTCCAACTTCAAAGCTTTTTATTCTTCTCATCTTCAGTTCGAAGTTACTAAACATACCCTTAAAAAGATTTTACTGCACCTCCAAATTTTAAGGCAAAGAATTAAAGGAATTAAAAATTGAGTGATACAGAAATATATTAACTTTAAAATAGCTTCTCAATCACACAAAGTGATATCTATACTTCTTCAGGCTTAGAAGAATACAGGATTCTTAAAGTTCTTTCCTCTCAAGAATAAAAGGCTACATAAAAACTTCCGAGTTTCAAGAAATGTTTTGGCAAGTACACATTTGGAAATTTACATTACTTACATGCTTTTATTTAAAAAAAGAAATATTCACTTTTGGTGTAATTTGTAATCTTTTCTCACCTGTTCCTGTGCTGCATTCAGTATTGGCTCCTGAATATCTGTGTACATGCGTCGCAAGGCATTGTATCCCCCTGGTATACTTTCAAGGTTGCTCAAGGCCCGATCCTGGTTTCGCATCATTTCCTGCATCATTGCAGGGTTTCTAGCAAGTTCTAGTGTCTAGAGAAGTGGAACGTTTAATCTGTATTAATAAGAAATCCATTCTAAAGTGAAAACGTCAGCATTCGGCAATATCTCAGTTATCCCAGTCTAACCCGGTTTGAAATTATGATCAAAGTTGAATCAAGCCTAAGTGTAAATCAACACAATTCGGTGTTTAGCCAGCATTCTACCATAACAGACTGGGTCAGGAAGACTGGCTAAACATAAGAAAACCCCTGAATGAACTACTCTTCTTCCTTCATCTTTTCCACACAATATACTCATCATTTCTAGCACCATTACAGCAGGCAACCTATAGTATGAACTTTAAAATAAATACACACAATTTAAAAAGTATCTATTTATCTATTTGTGTTTTGATACATTCTGCAACACAACATATCTTATGTATCATCTAATTTTAAAAGCATTTAGAAGTGAGATAAAATGAAAATATTTAGTATTTTGGAGAATTATTTTTGTTAAATTCATTGGTTAGACAACAGGCTTTAAGTGCAGACGGGCACATCCAATTCTAGCCTCAGAAGACATGCCTATACAGTTTTCCATGTCTTTCAAAACTATGCTGCACATTTTCTGAATTATCAGTCTATTTTGAACAATAACAAGTAGAAAAATAAACATTAGTTGTCTGTGGCAACCTTTTATGGATTTTGAATAAGCTTAAATACTTCAAGAATGTTCACACACTCCACTAAGCATGTTCAATTCCTGCTCTGTCGTTTATAGTTACAGTATAATCAAAGGTCATAAACAGATCTTTCTACATACCTGTCTCATTATATCTGGATTATTCAGCATGTGACTGATTTCTGGATTTCTCTGTATCAGTTGCTGCATTTGAGGGTTAGCCATAATTAACTGCCTCATCAGGTCAGGATTTGAAAGCATGCTCTGAACAAATGGATTTTCCATTATCTGAACCATCATTTCTGGGTTGGACATAAGTTGCCGTTGCATCTGACTTTGCAACTCCGAGAAGTTTGAAGTATTTAAGCCCAGGCTACTCAGACCTGCCAAACCTCCAAGGCCACCTTTAAGAGGATGAAAAAAATATAATTGAACTTTCAGTTTCTAGTATACTTCCAAACACATCCAGGTCCTTTCTAAATACAAAATACTTGAACATATCCCACACTTCAAATAAAAAGAATATGAATGGAAAGTCCCATCTTTGCAAGGCTGTTAAGGAGTCACCCACTAGGAGTTTGCTTCTTTAAATAACAAAAATCCAAGAAACTGTATCTTAAATATAACTTGCTACAATTCTAATAGCTTTTCTTCTCATTTTCCACAGCCAGGATACAAGAGATATTTGGGGCTTTAGGTCCAGGTCTCACCCCCTCCAGCAACACTTACCAACTGCATTTGTAAAAATAATTTATCTGTCTCCTCTTGGTTAGTCTAAAATCAAGAGAGAACTCCAAATACGAGTCATATTCCCTATTCTAATTAAAAGCAGAGTTTCTCTTGGCAGTAATACTCCAAGAGCTAATTATGTTTTGAATTGCTCTCCTTTGCTGAGTCCAAATAAAAAATTTCAGGTACTAGACTGAGGAACCATTTAAACCTAAACAATCAATCCCTTACTATAGTTGGCTTTTCCAATCTGCCTCTGCCCCACTCTGCAAATGCAAAAAAGGTGAAAAAGAATGAAGCAAAACCCCAACTGCAATTATGAAAATACATTATTATTTTAAGTCAATAGACTGCAGCCTCTTTATTCATAAAAGCGAAGACTCATAATAGTATCAGACTTGGAATCTGAGAAACACTTAATTGTAAGATTAGCAGCAATTTTATTGTTTCTATTGCAGATCTTTGCTTCGTGTTACAGGTCCAACTTCTATGATTCATCAATTCTCAGATAACAGGAATTCAGATGCACGTTTAAGGAGCACAAGGACACTGGAAGGAGTTTCATTATCCAGAGTGCCAAAATATAACATCAGTAGTGCCTTACTACTGAAGGTGAAAGGTGCAAGTCTGAAGTTTGTCGTGAAACAGTGGCACAGTTTGCCCAGAGAGGTGGTGGGTGCCCCATCCCTGGAAACATTCAAGGTCAGATTGAATGGGGCTCTGAACAATCTGATCTAGTTAAATATGTCCCTGTTCACTGCAAGGAGGTTAGACTACATGACCTTTAAAGGTCCCTTCCAACCCAAACTATTCTATGATTCTGTATAAAATTAAGGAAACAACTTTCCTCTGGTAACTTACACATCAGAAACCTTCTACAACCAATTAGAAACATACTTGTAATCAGTTTTTTGGCTGGTGTGTTTGGAGGGTTTTTTTAAGTTCTGTCTATAATAGAATAAAGCTTCAGGGACAATTACCTGAATCCAAGAGAAGACACCCACAATGCTACCTAACCAAAATTCTTACCCAAGCCAAAAGGGTTACTATTTGTTGAAGCTGGTGTTGAAGTACTAGTGCTTGATATTGAAGTGGTAGCAGCACTCCCAGTGGTGTTTGCCTGTTGAGTTGGGTGGTCTTGTGATCTAAAAAAGCAATTTTAAAACCTGTTAGTTTAAAAAGTTATTTTAAATAATGCCATTTAACGTAGGAATAGTATTATATTTGAGAATCTTAAATTACATTTTGATTCTTTCTCAAAAACCAGTTATCAGCAGATGGCTTTCTGAAACAAATCTTCTCAGACACGTGTAATTTTTCAGAACAGTAGTTTGAAATATTAAAAATACAGATGGCTATCACTGCAGCCATTACCACTTTCTCATCCTATCCTGAGATGCCTGCCAATGAATTGTTTCCTCTGTCCTTACCTTGCTTTAAGGATCTATGCCTTATGCCACTATACTCAAATACTACTGATTACCTGCCTGCGCCTTGAAGAAATAAAGCCCAACAAATTTAATGTGGCATTTGTTTCACACCACATCTCTAACTGGAAGCCTTACTGAATGTGAAATTCAGTTAATGCTGCATTTCACTAGATATCAGACTCAATAACCTTTAAGACTTCAAGAGCAGGCTACAAATGTAGTTACATAAAGCTAAGGCCAGCAGAATGTAGAGCAGGCACCAAAGGCTGCCCATATTATATACTCACCACACCTTTCTACTGCAGGTATAAACACAGGTGTTGCCATGTAGCAAAAGAGATCAAGGAACTGAGCTTGAATAAAGCCAGTTTGACCTCTCTGTTCAAAAAGAAAAGAGGCTAGTTTGAAATCCAAATCAGCTCTCCAGTCTAGTTCAACAATCAATCTCATAAATGCCCGTATTTGCAGTATTACAGCATAAAATAACTTGTAAAACTATTAATTCAGACTTCACACAGATTTGAAAATTTGACAGTACTCTAGACTTCATACTTCAGTTCATCTTGGAGTATTTTTCTGCTATAACAAAATTCTGTGCTTGCTCCACTCAAGAGAAGATCAGAAAAAGAAACCTCAACCATTCCAAAAAAACCCATGCTTGAGAGATGGCTCAGATGCAGAGGCTTTCCTGAGGTTTTCTAAAAGTTCTCTAACTCCATTAACAGCAACTGCAAACACAAGATAAGTACCATTGGCCAAGGAGCTGTAACTTGAATGAGGAAGATTATAGACTGTATATTGACTGTGAATCTCCTGCTAGAGATATTTGGTTTTCTTCAGTCTAGAAAACACATAAATCTCTTCTCCATAAGCAAAAGAAGAATAATAAGAATAAAATCCTATTTGTATTTTCAACTGAGAAACTGTTTTGAGAAGCAACTATACCTCTTCATGTAACAAACATGAAAGGTTCTCAGAAGCATGACAGAAAAGTAGATGAGACTAAAACTTGTAGTTCATATTTCTTCCATGGCAACTGGGGTATATACTCTGAAGATAATGGTTTGAGTGAGTGTGAAACCTGTCAGCTTTAAGTCTTTGAGTGGAGACTCCTGTAAAGTGCACATCATCTTTTATATCCACTTTGCCATTATGATTCCTCCTGTTGCTTGTGAATAAATTAAGTGTTGACCTGGAACTCTATTCAGAAATCCAGTGCATCTTCACTGCCCATTGCTAATCACTCACTGCTACTGTGACACCACATAAGCCAGGTTACAAGACTACACTGAAAGTTTGTATCATTCTAGAAAATGTAGCACAGTTAAAAATCACCTCTTTTTCAACAAGGATTGGTTGGAATATATGAGGATTCCTACTTGAAAGTTACACACCTAATATTGTTTAGAAGGGAAAAGATCATGTTCAGATTTAGTTTTGGAAAAGAACCCTTGTCTATTTAGACATATGGCAGCAACAGTAACTGCAACAGTCAACAGACAAGTAAATGGCATAATGTAAAGTGGTTGGGAACAAATCAATCTTGATACTCATGGCCAAAAATCAGCACTTGCCAGGCCACACCAGCATGGTCTAAATCTTGTCTTTCAGGACAAGCATAAAATTCAGGTATTTCAGCAAGAAGAATATTAAGATGTTTCAGGATAACGTTATACTTTCGCAGAGGTGATTTTCATTGTCCTGACATTAGCAGGTTTTAGGAGCATATTTTTACTTTACTCAAGCAAAGCTAGTGGGTGAAAATACTAATGCCTCATTTGAAGATAGTATAGGCACATGTAGATTTTGTTTGTACTTCCTTGTCCAAGACATGATTAAAACATTCTGCAGATAATAGTAATACATTCTTCTAAAATTATGCAAAAAAGTGGGGGAGAGTGAAGAGATAGATTGCCATGCTGATAGGACAGATCCAGGGACACCACAAATTCCCCAAAAGCCACAAATGTGGCATTGTTCATAGGTGCTCCTTCGCCCAGAGGCCAAGTCCAAGAAGGTACCAGAGACTGGCAATGGTATTTCAGTATGTATACCTATTGTAGCTCCAACCTCTGAACCCACTGAAGACTGCACAATCAAAAACATCCTGTTAACACTAGTCATGGAGCCTCTCTGCCACACTCAAAAAAAGCAACAAAAAACCAGCAACAGTAGAATAGTAGTTCAGATAAACAAGGTACAGAACTGCAGTATTAACTAATATTGTATACAGGTTTGGCATGGAGGTTTGTATCAGCCTAAATTTCAGGCAGAGAAGGCACAGGACAGGGAAAGGAGACCCTTGACAGTACAAACAAGTGTTTTGACTCCAGAACAGAGAAGATAATCCCTCCAGGATGTGAACATGGAATTGAAGATAACAATTTCAGAAGGCACCTACATTTAATGCTAATGCTACTAATTTCAGCAAGCGTTTATATTTCATGCTAATGTTACTAGCAAGCCTTTGTGACTTGGTGTGGCCTGGAAAGGGAAAGCTGTTCTGTTCTCTTTTTCTGTTCTCTCCCGTGTTCCATTCACTTTCCTTCAACATCTGACATTTTCCTGTAAGAGGAGATCCTCATCACAAACAGGAAAGACCTAAGTAGAACAGGAGCAAGAACACTTTCAGTGTAGATAATGAACATGCTATTGACTAAGCAAGCTACATTTGAGGGATCTATTCCTCTACTTGTTGAAAGGATTTTTGGGCACTTCATGGGATGTGCAGATGACACAGCTCAACTGATACAACTTTCTCACCATCATTCTAAAGATACCTCAAGAAGCCCAAATCTAAAGTCTGTTCAGCCAGAGAAATTCATGGCACTAAAGCAGTTGTTAAAAATTTTCTTTCCTCATTTTACCAAAACAGTGAGTCTTTACTCACTGCGTTAGTAAAACAAGGAAAGAAAATTCACTGCAGAGAAAACAAAAGGAAGAGGAGAGTGGAGGGGAAGGGAGGTGGAGGGGCAGACAAGAGAGGAGAAAAAAGCTTTTCTGAAGCTTTTCATGCATGAAAAGAAAACCTACACAACACGAATCTACAGAGAGTAAGAGCTAAATATCTAAGAACTATGGAGCCAAAGCACTGCCAGCACTAAACCCAAGAAGTTAAATAACAAAAAAAAAAAAAAAGGCAGGAGATGCATATTTAGAATTTGAATCCAATTAAAATACAAGATAAACCAAAGAAAAGAGCACTGTACTTTCAGACAGTTATTCTGCATCAGTTGTAACTAAGGAGCTGATTAAAGTGACTTGGTCAAATCTAGGTTTGCCCTACAGAAAGCTATTAAGAATTTTAGAAGTAAAAATGACCACTCATCATTAAGGTTACCTGTTTTGCGTTTTGATAACCAGGTGAACAGTGAGTCCATCATGAATTCCGTGCTGAGTCAAAGTATCTTGATCTTTTAAAATTTTTCCAGCAAATATCAACACAAGCTGATCTGTGTGGGACTTGAAACGCTTAGAGATTTCTTCCTTGAACTAAACAAAAAAATTAGTATTATACATTTATGCAATTGAATACTGAACTGTAATTTTTTAAAAAATTTAAGAACAAGCTATTTTTTACATTTGCTGTATTACCTCACCTGCACTGCACAAACTAGAAATACTTTATTAAGTTTTCTAAACCTATTTTTTTTCAGAGAAAGATGGGAAGTATTTCTTTTTCATACAAAAAAAGGACATGAGAAGAACTTCACATCTATCACTAGTTATATAACTAGTGACAACAAAAATCTGATTTCTCTTAAAGACTACTGCAGGTTCAATCAGGCACACATCCATGAAAACAAATACATACTATTATATAAACTACTTAAACACATACAAATATATGCACATGGTCAAGTATATATATATAATTACATACTAGCAAGTACACACTAATATATATACATGCACACCACTGAAGCCATCCACTGCTGAAAGACTGAGGATACAATGTCACAAGTAGGATAAATTTGTCTGGACTTCTGCTGGAAATGAGTATCCTTGTTTCTTGGACATCTTTTTGCTGCCTTCTTTCCATGTGTCAAAACCAGCATTCCTTCCCACAGAAGAAAAAGTTACACCTTAGGTAGCTTTGCTTCCTCATTCAACACATGACACAGCTATATAAAATGCAGCATAAATTGCAAGCCAGGGCATGGTGAATAGCTACATTTTTCAGTTCACTAAGAAATTATACTCCCATTGAAACAACTGAACACAGAAGCCTACTCTATACCTTCTTGCCTTCCTATTCAATAATAACCAAGTTCTGCTTTGAATGAGTTCTAATTGAAATTTATTCTTCTCTGGAAAAATACTCTCATCAAAAACAAAAAATTGACAAAACTTGAAAAGGAATATATCCAAGAAAAGTGCTAAGGACTAACTTGACTATAAGAATGCCAGATAAATGTATGCAACAAGACTAGTCTGCAGGCTAAGTAATTTTAAAACAATTCCAGGTAGTTAGAAAGTCTTTCAGAAGCTCACCCTGTTTAAAATTTTAAAATTAAGTTGACCATAATACTTCAAAAAACATCCCCAACATCCTACAGAATTCTCATTACATATAGGAAAATATAATATTAATCTTGCAACTAGTTATTAATAATTGCATTTTATAATAGGCAGGACTAAAATAGTAAAATACCACTGTATTATGCTTTGAAGGTGAGTCGCTAATTGAAATATTTTATAGCACAGGAAGAGAAAAATAAACAGAGTTAAAAAAAAAGAGAGAGTCCAAGAGACAATATACATTAAAAGTCTCTGTGTTTGTGCAGGAGGTTGCCCTTGCTTAGTTAAAAGTCTACACTGAATCAGTTCCAGTTCTTGAAGAAATCACTTTTAAGTCACCCTTAAGATTTATAAGTATTCCAGAAAGTCACTTAGTCCATTCCTTTCCCAAGTGGGTTACTCATCTGAATTATTTCTATCACGTTTATCTAGTCTGTTCTCTGAGGTCCCCAGCAACATTTTTCCAAGAAACTTATTTCAGTGTTTCACTATCCTATTTCTTTACTGTCCTTTCCACAACGGACAACACAAACAGATTGTTCTTTCCCTTTAAAAAAGGGATTCCAGTAAGCCTAATCTTTCCTTGAGGGAAATCATTCTAATCATTCCCATCATCCTTTGGACTTTTCAAAACCGATTACTCTGTCAAGAAAAAGTGAGAAATCCATGTGGGAAATACTCATGATGACTTAATAGCTATAAAGTCTAGACATTTTGTAGAATCCCAGAAGGCCTAGTGTGCATGTCTTGAACACCAACAGCCAGATGGCTGTGGAGCCAACCAAGGATTGTTGGTAACAAGAGACAAGAATTGTAGGTAACAACCAAGGATTTTGGTAATAATATGCCATTGGAAAGAACAGGATGTGACTGGAGAAGGGGGCCATGAGGAGGTAGAGGGACACTTTTGCAGGGCAATCATCCTTGTTGTGGCTCCTGTAGATAAGCACAACACAGTGCAGGAATGAGGCTGAGAAGTGGGCATGGACTGTAGAACGAACCAAAACCAACAAGACACCCAAAGCCCTATGACCCATTTCCAGAAAGGTTTAGAAGAAAGGACTGCACATGATAACAAATTTGCATAGAAAGTGAGAAACTTATCTCTGAGGCAAGGAAGCCTTTCTATAAAAAGGTATCCCCACAAAGCCCAGGCACATGTACGCCCTCAGGACCCTGGACTCCCCCTCAACTGGATCAATGCTGGAGCCAGGACTGGTGATCTCTTTTTCTCTCTTTCTTTCTTATTTTCTTTTTTCCTTTCTTTCTTTCCTTCTCTCTTCTTTTCCATCTTACTCCTTTATTCAAAACCCGCTGCAATGTGCTCATAGTAGGGACTTAACATACCAGTGCCAGGTATGTAATTTACAAAGAAAACTTCCCAAAGTCTTGTGGAGCCTCTGGCTTTTGTCATTCCTTTCTGTGACACATCTCACTCTTTAAGTGGAAGGAAGTATCTATGAATCTTGAGTGCTCACTTCTCACTTCCACCTTAAGGGTGGAATATCATACCTTTTTCTGCTGAGCAACTGTTCAGGCAGTTGCATCCTATTCTGCATTCTCCTAGTTAATTATTGTTAATACACATTCCAAAGCAACATAAAACCAGCAGAAATACTTACAATTTGGTACAAAGCTAATGCATAAGAATAGAAGACTACCATACCGTGACAAATCAAAGAGTAATGTCATTTACCCAAACTCACCATCATATTTTCCACAATATGTTATAACAGTGAGGTCCACAAATTAATTCTCATCAGAAAGTTGATGTCGTAGTATATAAACTATTCATGGAATCACAGAATATCTCAAGTTGGAAGGGAACCATAAGGATCATCAAGTCCCACTCCCTGCTCTTTGCAGGACTACCTAAAACTAAACCACATGACTGAGAGCATTGTCCATAAGCTCCTTGAACTCTCACAGGCCTGGTGCCACGCACTTGGTGCCAGCACTTTCCAAGGGATCCTGTTCGAGGGACCGACAACCCTCCCAGCACGGAATGTTTTCCTGAAGTCCAATCTGAACCTGCCACAGCTTCATTCCACTTCCTTGTGTCCTACTGCTGCACACAAGAGAGATCAGCTGCTCCCTTTCCGGTGCCCCACCCCAAAGAAGCTGTAGGCTGCCATGCAAAACTAACACTACAGTAAGACAGGAGTGCAACCGCAAACATACCAGGACCCACAAAACAACCTTTATGACAACATACATGCATTATTCAAGTGCACACTAGATTTCTTTCCAGTCACAATAATAAAACTGCAGAGATTAATAAGCCAGTTTTGACTGAGACATATTTACATAAAAAGCCTGCTCAAGATGCAATGGAAATGTTAGGTCCCTTCTCAGATTCACTTTCATTTGGCACAACTTTGGAACCTCTGAAATGGCAGGACAGAAGCAGCCCATAAAGGGAAAAGTGCAGCAGTGCATAGTAGTGGAAAGGGCTCAGGACTCATGTTCTAGCCAGTTCTATTCCTTCCAGGGATCCTTCAGCAAGCCACTCCATTTCTCCAAGCTCTGACTTAGGAACAATGGTTAGCTATACTTCTCTTCCCCATAAAAGCACCTGGCAATCTACTCCCTCCCTGTTTCTTGTGTACCTGCTCACTGGCAAAGCAAGCAAACTGTCAACTCCTTGATTTACATTAAGCACTATCCTGGTTCTGGCCAGGAAAGGGTTAATTTTTGCAGTAGCCAGGAAGAGGCACTGCCAGAACCCACTGGTTATTCTATAGCACTTCAAGTCATTGCCTGTAGCAGAGGAAAGGGACTCTTCTGGGGAGAAGAGGTTGCTTCTGGTGGAGAAAATACAGTGGAAGAAGCCATCTGGTATTGTTTATTACTGGGGTATTTTTTCCCATGTGAATCATTCCTTTTCTTGTACCCTCTGTCATTGGTATTGTTGCTGTCACTATTCATATTGTTATCTCATTGCTGTTTCCAGTAAATTGTTTGTATCTCAACCTGTGATCTTCACCTTTTGTGCCTCCAATTCTCCTCTTCAGCTGGACACAGTGGGTAGAGAAAGGCGAAAACAGAGAAGCAAGAGAGAGCAGCATGTGGTTCGGAGAGTCTCAGTGGGGGCACTGAACTGGGGAGAACCATTCCCAAACCATGACAGCACTACTTAGCAAGAGCCAAAACGTTGATGTGTTATCAACATTATCAACTTAATTCAAAACATACAGCACCATACCAGCTACTAAGAAAATTAACTATCTCAGTCAAAATCAGGACACCATGTCACCATATATTCCAAATTCTTAATATTTTGTCCTAACTTTACCCCAGACAGGGACCTTTTTACAGAGCCAAGGTTTGTTGTCACTAAGTTGAAATGTTGCTTAGCTCTAAAAATCTTAACATGACACCTCTACCACAGCTAATTATTTATTAAGGTTTTCTGTGCTGTTGGCAATTTTGAACTGTGTAAAGGACCATCTTTAAAAACTCTGTGATACTGCTGACTGAAGGTGATGGATTTTAGCAAAACAAACTCACTGGAGGAATGCAGGCCCTATCTGACATGGATAAAGTTTAAAAAAAATAATCAGAAGAAGTACATGAATATTATGGTGTTATTTTTATGCAGATAAGTATCTACACACAAGACACTTCATAGTATTACTTAAATAGGTTTTCTTATTTTACTGTATCTGCCAGTCATTTATCAGAAAACATTTGTTGAGTACTATGGTCAGATAACTGATACCTTTGAGTTACATCTAACTAAGCCAACTGTCAGGAAAGTCATTATACATTTACTTCTGAAGGTTTTTCTTTAATCAAATGGCCACCTACCATCACTCTAAAACAATTTTAATCAAGTTCCCAAAATCAGAAAAAAAAACTAGCTTAAGAAATATGAACCAGAGTATATTGCAAGGCAGACTCCATAAAGACTCCCATGGATGTGTTACAATGCACTGAGACACCAGATGATGGAAAACTTAATGCTAAACAATTCAGGCACTCTAGTGCCTTGACTGTCAAGAGAAAGCTAAATCACAATCCTGGAAAAGAAGAATAAGTCGGATTCCAATATATACTTTCAACCTCCTTTGTTTGTACCATTCAGTAACCCCCGGATTACAGAAAAACAGAAAACCAGAACTGGATAAGGTTAAGAAACTTGAAATTAAACTGTTCTTTTAACGTAAAACATTACATAAAATATTAAAAGCATATGCAAGCCAGGAAAGATGCTCCACTACCAATTTACCCAATGTTCTGTTTACATTTACACCTCTGTGATCTTGATAAAGCAGAACACTACCAATTTGGGATTGTAAGAACCAGGTATAAACATGAAACCCCAGATTTCTGAATTTAAAGTATCAACCATGAGCTGGACTCAAAGTATACAACTTTATGAGATCTCTATTTGACAAATAGCAGAGTCTCTACACAGTGTGTATATATTTACACATATAATTCTGTGGGTCAGGTTTTTTATCTGTAATTTACTTTAGTACAGAAAGCACGTTTGTGTTCACCTAGTTTTAAAAACATATTACGAGCTGTTAAATATGCTATTACTGAAAACTATACTTCACACTGAAGAGAAATTCCATTAAATGTTTAAGTTAAATAAAAAAACAGAAAAAAAACCCCAAACCTTCAAAAGAACCAAATCTGTTTTCTGTGGAAGTAAACGCAGTTTCACTAAGTTTTCCAGGTGGGCATTATTGCTATGAAATTTTCATATAATCACAGGACTGACAACAATTCTCTGCAAGAACTGCAAGCTTCTGAAATTATTACTGCAGATTTACTATATCCATTCTTTGTTGGCCTAGAAGTTAATAATACACAGCTAGTCATGTTACCCTGTTTCAGAGTTCTGATGTTCACAGAATGCACCACTTGTAGTGGGCTACACACTGGTGGACAGTAACTCTGAACCAGTTACAATAAACTGCAAATGGCAACATGAGGCATTAAAACAGCACCATGAAGCCTCAGAAAGCTTTAACTCTTCAAAACTACCTCTCTGTGTAAATAGTCTAAACAATGAAGGTAAAACTGTTTTCCATGTAACTGATTCCAACACCTCACCACTCAAACAATTCAAGCTGTTCGCTAAGACAGGAAGGCATAAGTTGTTCCTGACACGAGTGCACCTTTTCTTTCCCAAAACACATTAAATCAACTCTGCTAGGAAAGAATTGCAAAGATTGTATTGCCATGAACTCAGAAAATAAACAGAAATAAAAAAATTAGGACAAGAGACAGTCTTACTGAGCTGATACTCTAGTATCAATTCTGTCAGGGTCAGCTAAAGTCAACAGGTTTATAGGTATTCATCTTCAGCCAGCATGTAGTCATGACGTCTTTACACCGAGCAAGATCAGTACCATACCCAGTCAAGAAAGCAAATATTTGGTCCTTGTCCTAATACTCACCCAAACTGTGCTCAGCACAATCAAATAGGTTTCAAAGAAAAAAAGGCAGACACTTGCAATCAACTGACCTCCCAGAGTGGCTTTGTAGGTGAAGGTTACTTTCCATTCCAACTTGCATACTCACTGTTCCAGCTGCACAGGATTAGCAATAACAAATCCTGAAGTCTTCTAATATAGGAAAAAAACTTGACAGAAAAGTTGCAGGCCTGATTTACACTACTGGAACAACATAAAATATGATTTGTGCAGCCCTAAATTGGGCCCTGATGAACCAAAACATTTTCCTAGAAAATCCAGGTTATTGTTCTGGCAATATTCTGAAATGACTGCAGAGAAATAAACAAGTCAACTCACTAAGTCATAATATGAGCTACAGAAATATACAACTGAATGGGGTTTATTCTGCTAGGTTGTTTGGGTTTTTTGGGGTTTTTTTTAACAAGCTGCAAGTTACTGGCCCACCTATCTCAACCATACAAAAAACTTGCTGATTCCAGATGCATTTGGACAGATGTTCAATTTGTCTGGTATTTGAGATTAACCTATTTTCAAGGCTGGCTCAAGAAACATCACATCTACTGTTGATGCCTATTACTATCAAAAGCTCATTTTTACAGTTTAAGAGAAACAGTCAACATTAATCATACTACGGGGACAGTGCATTTTTTAGTGTTGTCACATTGCCTGGGACTTCACACAAATGGTCGACTCATTGGTGCAATCTTACTTCACAGGAACGAAGACATAAGTGCAGATCTAATCTTTAAACAGCAGCTCCAAGAGAGACAACACTCAGAGCTAAGATATCTGTGGACAACAAAGACATTTGATGTAGTGTGCTCTGTTAACTCCCTAAACTTGCATGGCTGCTTTCAGTAAAAATTCATGCTCTTGCATGTACAATTATTTCAGTTTAAGACAATTGCTTACTTAAAAGCCTGGTAGCTCCACCAGTATTCACATCTGAAACAAACTTGTTAAAGTCAAATATATTCTGAAATTCACATCTTAAGTAAATTTGTTTATAATTCCTGAAGGATACAAACCAATTGCTAACTGCTTTTCAGGACAAATGCAATCCTCAGGTTAGATTCAGCTTATGAATCTCTCTTTTGAAATACCAAAACAAAACAAAAGCCCCCAAACTGCAAAGACTTTTACAAAAACTGTATTGATGCTGCTCACAAATCTATGGAGAACAGAGAAGTGAAAAGCACCCCTTTCAGACTGAGATTGCTGGGAAAGCAGTGAACAACATTAAAAAGCAAACACAGTCATTTTACCTTTGGGAGAAATGCCTAGATTAAGCTTGCAGAGAGAGCAGCTGATAGCACACAATACTGCAGCTGCCAAAAGACCAGTTAAGACAAGAGAGCAGTCTCAACCCACTGGCAGCTGGAGAGAAGCCCTCAATGAAACTTGGGTCTGGGACACATATAGGCCAAATGCTGATGTTAAAAAAAAAAAAAAAAACAAAACAAAAACAAAACCAACCAAACAAAAAAGACTCTTGAATCTAAAAAAGACAAAATGGTAAAAAAATTGAAAGAAATATCAGCATTTTCTCTCTTCACAGCAGCTAGGTGGAGCAAGAGTCTAACAGGTTAGCCAAGGTGGTAACTCTACATTTGATACTTGGGAACCTTAATCTTTTGCATCCTGCTCTGATAACCAGGCAGTGTCTTTCAGCTTATGCATAAGGAATGATTTCAAGTTCTTTATCTAGACACTAATGGCACTCTCACACAGGTAACCTTTTTTTGATGAGGTGTGCAGTACCAGCCAAGCTAAAAAAAGCACAGACTTGGCACATTTAGAGACATTTCAGTGAGAAAAATGGGAAATCCTAAGGAAATTGCAGAAGGCTCTGAATCTAGCAACGTTCACAAGCAGGAGATTCTTGCTTTTTACGTTTTGATTACACCTTTTCTATGATTTGTAGCTTTCTAATCTAAACAAATGAAGTTCTAGTCGATAGTTGCATGGCAAACCTTCAAAAAAATCGGAAGACTTGCAGGAAATAGTGATGATGAATCAGTGGGTGTTACTACTTCTGTTGAGACAGAGGTACTGTGGGGCACTGACTTTCACAAAAATTGTAATAACTCAGTTAGTTATTTGACAATAGTGCCATGCTAAGTACCATATCCATAACTAGTACATTTAAGTACAGCAGACTGCAAATTTTACAGAGTACAAGGATACGACTTCCTCAAAACGAAGGCCTATTTGCTGTTTTTAAAGGCAATGTTACACCAAAAGAACTACTGAAATTGCAGAGGTGCTGGTGAATGTATATATTTTCTACAGTCATGCTAGTCAGCCAGTGAGAGAACTACTGCCAAACTGAGTCAGCTCGACAGGACAACTCACACTCAAGGAATGAGAAAAGAGAAGGCTTCGTGGTGACCTAATTGCAGCCTTGAAGTACCAGAAGGGAACTTACAGGAAAGATGGGGCAAGACTATTTACCAGAGCGTGTAGTGGCAGGACAAGGGGGAATAACTTCAAACTGAAGGAGCGTAAGTTTAGATTACGTATCAGGAAGAGATTCTCTGCTGTGAGGGTGGAGAGGCACTGAAAGCTGTGGGCACCCCATCCCTGGAAGTGTTCAAGGCCAGGCTGGATGAGGCTCTGAGCAACCTGGTCTAGTGGAAGGTATCCCTGCCCACGGCAGGGGGGTTTGAACTGCATGATCTTCAAGGTCCCCTTCCAACCCAGGACAGTCTATAAAATCACAGACCCTCTGTAGGGGAGGAGAGAAGCCGGGAAGAGGGGACAAGGAGGAGTTTCTCCAGTGCCCCCGCGAGTCTCAGATGGCAGCGCTGCTCTCCTGGGCCAGGATCGGCCGTGGGGCTCGGCCGGTGCGGCCCGAGCGCGCAGGAGATGCTTCGTCACCGGGACGGGCCCTCGCCCCACGCCGCCGCCGCCGCCCCTCACCTGCCGGATGCTGCTGGTCTCGGATACGGCGAACTCCTCCTTTTCCTTGGGAGTCTTCACCGTGACTTTGATGATCCGCGGCTCGGTGGCACCGGCGGCGTCCGGGGTAGGGGAGCCTGGGGGGCCCCCCGCGGGATCTTCGGGTCTCTCCGACATGCCGCGGGCAGGGCAGGGCAGGGCAGGGCAGGGCAGGGCAGGGCAGGGCAGGGCAGGGCAGGGCAGGGCAGGGCACGGCAGAGCCTGGCCTAGGTTCCCAGCGGTTTCCGGCGGCTCCCAGCGGCTCCAGCGGAGCGCTCCCGCCGCGGCCCTCACACCGGAAACGGCCCGGCCGTCGCGCGCCGTGATGACGCAGCCCAACGGGGAAGTTACTAGAACGGGGAGGTGCCGCGCGCTCCCGGCACCGCGCGTGCGCGCGCCCCAGGGCGGGGCGGGGTCTGAGCCGCGTGACGAAAGCGGGGCGTGGCCCGCGCGCTTTTCCAGCCTTCCCGTGCCTCATCCCGACCGTTTCCATCTGCGCCTCCGCGAACACTACCTTGTGCGGCGCACGCGCAGTGCTAGGTCCCTTTCTGGGATCCTCAGTACCGGAAAGACAAGGACCTGCTGGAGAGAGTCCAGCGGGAGCACAAAGATGAACAGGGGTCCGGAGCATCTCTCTTGTGAGGAGAGACTGCAGGAGCTGGGCCTGTTTAGTGTGGAGAAGAGCAGACTGAGAGGGAATGTCAGCAACACATGCATGTATCTCGAAGGCAGGGCTCAAGAGAATGGTGCCAGAGTCTTCTCGGTGATGCCCAGTGACAGGACGAGGAGCAATGGCCATAAATTAAAACACGGGAAGTTACGCCTCAACATGAGGGAGAACTTCTTTCCATTTAGGGTGGCAGAGCGCTGGAACAGCTGTCCAGGGAAGTAATGGATTTTCCCTCTCTGGAGACATTCAAAACCCACCTGGATACATTCCTATGTAACCTGCTCTACATGACTCTACCATGGCAGAGGTGTTGGACTGGATTGTCTCCAGAGGTCACTTCCAACCCTAACTACTCTGTAATTCTATGTGATTTTAGATTTTAGTCCCATTTTAATCTGTGTGCTTTAACCACTTAGTTAAGGTGGTTAAAGTGTGCGGAAGTTACTTTAGTGATACACTTCTAGTGGTGCTAAGGTGGTACTAATAAGTAGTAGAACGAGCCTTGCCAACAAACTTTATTACACTTTCACTCTTACACAACCTGAGGGAATGGCCTGAAATTATATCAGGGAGGTTTAGCTTGGATATTAGGAAAAGGTTCTTCACCCGGAGAGTGGTTGGGCACTGGAACAGGCTTCCCAGGGAAGTGGTCACAGCACCAAGCTTGACAAAGTTCAAGAAGCGTTTGGATGATAGTCTTGGGCACATGGTGTGACCCTTGGGGATGGTCCTGTGCAAGGCTAAGGGTTGGACTAGATAATCCAACTCAGAATATTCTGTGATTCTGTAAATCTGCCTTTGCCAATACCTTTGCTGGTGATTTTGTTGAGCAACACAAACCGCCCACTTGCAACTGCCCTTCACCTGCCGCGCCAGGCCCTCCCGCCCCGCAGGCAGCACAGTGCCTCAACGACACAAGTCATGGGAAGCTTAACATTTATTGCCACATGCAAGGGGCATGTGCTTTGGATTTTCAGTAAATCCACAGGGAAGGTCACCAGGAGTTTCCCAGGTAGGAGCTGGGAGTGCAGGTGCCTGCAGCACAGCTGTGGTTTGCAGGAGTCACGATCTGTAACACAATAGTGCAAGGTGTCACAGGGACCTTGACATGGAGGGGTTTGGGGGTGGAAGACTCAAGAAAACTAACTCAGCACAGTTTGTGAAAATACATGAATGAAATAAATCAACACCTGATGCTTTTAAGTTATTTGACAGAAGCCAAAGGGTAATAAATACTAAACATTGACTACTTTAAAAGTATTGCTACAGAAGTGGTCCATAGCTGGGAATCAGATTTTCCTCAAACTTGCACCAAAAAACCTCAATCACAAATTAAACTTCATATCACCAAGTCAGGTATTCTTCCCAAATATGCCTGCTTCTCAGGAAATTCAAGGTGTCTATTACTGTTTTGTTTTGAAATACATGTGTGGCCTTGAATTCTAGACTCAAATGTCCTTTTTTGCTCAAATAGTAGCCTGAATCATCAGATGATTTTCTGGTTTGGTCTGCTCTTGGGGTAGAGCAGACCTCTTGGAAGTTCTCAGTAGATTTGTTCAGCTAGTACTAAAAAAAATGTAACACAGCACGGTAGGCTCCAACTCTCTAACATTTTTAGTAAAGGAATGTAAGACCTGCTAAGACTTTAAAACAGGAATACCAAAGGCTGGCTGAAGGGAATTCCAGGTTTTGCCTGTTCTAGAGCTTTTGTTTGTTTCACACAAAAATTATTCCAGGCCTATTTAAGTACTGAGCCTTTCTTTGGTCACACTTGTTCCTTTCCCACATTAGTTGCAATGCTACAAGGCATTGAATTCTGCTGCAGCAGAAGTCCTTTGGATTTTTGATTCTAGACAACTGAAGTAATTCATCAAATTATTCTCTCTAAATATCTAGCAATTTGATGATCTCTTGAAACAGATTGATTAGATTTCAGGAAGAGATAGATATTCTGGATTTCCTAATGCAAAATTGCTTGCAAATACAAATACGTTGGAAAAGAAGTCACATCTCAAAGTTATGGGCACCAATGATTTGATTACAAAAAAGTCTTGGTCTTGTAACTCTTGGTAAATATTTCCTGTGGGACAGCAGATAATGAAAACACACCTCCCCAAATAAAGAGGTTTTAGTTTGAATCAGACTGGTAACAAAACAGATTACTTCATTTCACCCAGTAGCGTTCTATCTGTCAGGATAAGATTATGCACACCCTATGCTGTGTGGTTACAGGGTTCGCAGTTCTGAAAAGTGGTGTTAGTACCATCCTGAAGATATGGTATTTGCAAATTATTTTCAAAGAGTTGGTCAGAAAACAAACAAACAAACGACAACAACAACAACAAAAAGGTAGGTTTTAGACATACAGGTATTTTGCTTTGTTTCTTTCTTAGTCTCTTCTCTGGTTCCTTCCCTCCAACTTCTGTGTTTTCTGCTTGTTCCCTGGGTCAGAGATTTTCTAATCTGTCTCTAGTCAGCCAGCTCCATTGTATTTCTGCATTGTTCCACTTCAAGAACTATCCCCAAATAAGTAAGATCCCAGGATTTAACACTGCATTCAGTGCTACACAAACAATTCTGCATTTCTATAGCATATTGCATTCACAGTTAACATGGGACGAAAGAAACATTTGAGCTTAGTCTTTTTAGCACAAAAGGAATTGTTTATTACTAGGCAAGCTCTGAAGAACAATATAGGGCACTTTCCAAACCTAACAGGTATGGAAGATCTTAAGCCATGATATTTGTACATGTCAGTGCCTACATTTTGCAGCTGAAACTCATGTAGGTATGAACAGGATACAGATAATAGAATCTTAGAATCATAGAATAGTTTGGGTCAGAAGGGACTTTCCAACATGTAAGTCAGGCCCCCTGCCATGGGCAGGGACATCTTTCACTAGGTTAGGTTGCTCAAAGCCCTGTTCAACCTGACCTTGAATACTTCCAGGGATGGGGCACCCACAAACCATTGCTAGCAACTACCTATCTCCAACCTATTTATTTTTAAATTCTACTCATCTTTCCTTGGATTTATGAGCTACACATTGCTAGGAGTTTTTGTAGATTCAGTCCAATGTTGAAGTGGTTAAAAAATCAATATTTTGTCATGTTTAAGAGAAGTTCTTTTAAAGCTGCAGTGTAACAAGAATGGAGTCCTGTATTTTGTTGTATCTTCTCCTATTACATATAGCAGGGGCGGTCTGAAAAATAAAAGCTAGACACGATCCCAGTATGGGGAAACTGGAATAATTTATTGAACATGAGAACACTATTTTAAAGGCATCTGGGGCTGGCCATGTTAATGAAGAGGACAAGCTATGTTAATTAGGGAATTACACAAGTTTTTACTACTGTTGCCCAGTGGGTTAAATATTTCCCTCAACCAAGATTACATAGGGGGAAAGAGATTAAAGGGGTTTAGACATGGTCTGATACAATCATCTCAAGAGTCCTTTCTGATTTCTGCTGGAGCCAGGCTTAATCCATAAGGTAGAACTTTAACAGGTCTTGTGAGAAGGGTCCAGCTCCTTCAGATCACGAGGTGTTTGTCAGTCCTTGTTTTCTTTTGCTGAAAGCTGGGTTTGGGCTCCCACATATAGCTGAAACTGGAAATCAGATTCACCATATGCTAAAAAAAAGGGTTTGTTTGTTAATAATTACATGGTATTCCTATACACCACACTAGCTAGAGAAAATGTCTCTCTCTCCCTATTTTCAGTCCATTATAGCAGTGTCTAGATAGTATCTAAAGCAAAACCCAAAAAAATTTCAATGAGGAATTGACGTTGTAACAAAATCCAGTAAAGAAGCATAGAATTATTTTAAATTAGTTTATTACTATTTTTGTTCATTGCTTAAAGTACACTGAGCAGGTTGACAGATTGGGAGCTTTCTGATGCTTCAAAGAAGTACTTTTACTTGTAGTTAATAAATATATGAAGTTTAATAGCTGTTTTCACTTGAAATCTTCAGAAGCAATTTCTGCTTCCTCTTGACCAGCACTGTTACCTAAAATGAAATTTATCAGGAGATAAATAGCTGAAAGGTAGAACTCTTCTGAGTGCCTCCCATAGGTAGTCAATATGGTTTTACAGCATCAGTAACTTGTAGCGTGAACATGGTAAGAAATTATCAGCACCTCACATTTTGTCCTTTCTGTTCAAAGAGTTCACCATCTACAAAAACGTCAGAGGAATTAGTCATTACTCTCATCTGAGAAGGTGCTGTAAATAAAAGCCTCACCATACTAACTTCTAATGTATCCTAGTAGGCAGTCTTGAAACAACTGAACTATGACAAAAATGAAATTATTCATACATTGGAAAATAGTCAGCAATTATACTAATACAATACACAAAACACATTCTGCAAATTTGACTGCAATATACACAAAGGGATTTTATTATTTCTAAAGCTCAGTAACAAATTACAAAATGTTTTTATTACATTATATAGCAACATGCCTCACAATGTATTAAAAAGAAAAATAACTAAATCAGAGTATTTCTTATAAAACTTGCAAGTATATGCATTTGAAAAACGTGGATATTCACAGGCATCTTCTCCCTTCTTTCCATTGCTACAATTTGCCTAGGATAGGTGTTTCCCTATGAATATTCAGGACATGGATACATTGTCCTGAACTGCATGCTTCTTTGTATACTAGGCACAGAATAGTCTTTCCCACGCTCATTTATAATCCAGTCTCTGGAATATTCATGTTCACAGTTTGATGGTGTACTTTATGGTAATGAATGTGTTGGCTCATTATCCTGCCCAGAGGGCAAGAGCCAAGCCTTACTTCACTCTGGGAGTAGCAGGGAAGTGGTTGGCATTTCTTTGTAGAAGGCACAGCATTGTCAGAGTGGAAAGAAACGGAAGCATCTGCTGGAGGAAGAACCAGTCTTGCTGAGCCTCAAAGAGAAACATGGGGCCAAGAAGGTTGTATTGTGCATGTTAGGTATTGTGGTGTCATCGAGAGGTATGAGGCAACTGAAATAGCGATGAAATTGAACCTTCTTTTCTCCTCCATGTGAATAGCTCTGTTGTAGGTTTTGATTCTGGCAAGTAGGACATAGAACAATTAAAAACTTATAGCAATTGTTGGTTGTTGTGTTTTTTGGGTTTTTTGAGTTGGTTGAGGATTTTTTATGTCAAAGCACAGAATCACATTAGAAAGCACTTTTTTTTCCCTACAAGTATGTAAATCCTCTCTTTCAGCCTTAGTATGTAAGTAACTAGTTAGTAACTAAAATGAAAATTGTCAATTTTCATTGACAATCTCGCAGTAACTTTTAAAAAATCAAGTGCATGACATATAACAAAGCTGTTAGTTTAATACCATTCAGACCCTTTCAGATAGCAAAATTCCTTTGTGTTAACCATAATAATTTGAGGTTGTAGATGCTGAAATTATATTGGAATCCAGGGAAAACAGAACAAAAATTTAAACCACTGTTATACCACTGCTACAGCTATAAATCAATGTTGTCTCTCCCTTGAAACTGAGAGGTGTAATATATTCCTGAGGAACAGTTCAGTAACAATATGACACTTACAGCTATCTGATATACTTCTGTATGTTCACCCTCTTCAAATGGTCTACTGACAATTGCATAAACAGTTTCAGATAATATGCTCACATTTACTGGATGACAATATTTGATGGGATGTCTCTCCAAAGAGGCCCTTCAATTTCTTCTTCAGCTCTCTGCTGGTTTTCTTATAGAAAAATAATTCCTTTTCCAGTTGCTGGACTTTTACTTCATACCCTTTCAAGGTTTCTGCAATACCTTCACTCTCTTGTTCTAGAAGAAATAAAACTAGTTTAAGAACCAAACGTCAGAAATCAAGATGCCTAGCTAGACAGAGTATGTCTTGTATCTTGATGGCACTTTGCTTGCAATGTGCACATTTTAACTAGCATGACACGGGATTGAAAAGGGCATGTCAACCCTGCTTGTCAGTTTTAATAGTATTTGGAAGATCAAGATCAGCAGGAGCAGTATATTTCAATTTTCCAATATCAGTAAATTCAGTAGGAAAATACAACAATTCTGATACTTCTTTAAAAAAGATACAGTTTTCCTCTCATGCAGACACCATGTGTCTGTTCCTTGGTATCATACATGACATCAGAATTAGTGACAGCCAAAGTATATCTCTGAACCTTATTCTTTTTTTTTTTCAGTTGGAATACAGTATTTCTCTGTAGTGACTGAAGACAGTACTTGCTGTATGATCCATTCCGAGCAGCAGATACCTTTCAAATGATGCAATATCAACTGTATTTTTTTCTGGTGTTCTTTGCGCTGGAGGGTGAGCTGCCTGTCACACTGCAACTTCATGTGTCCAAGTGCTGATTCTAATTCACGTATTATGTTTTCCCGGTCCATAGCCTTCATTTCCTGTTCTTCAATCTGCAGTTGTAATTTTCGTTCAGACTCACGTAGGCCAACAATCTAAGCAAGAAATACACTTATTTTGATTTATCAAAGCATTTTAAGAAAACCTTTTACCCTTCAGCGTAATAGATTAAAATATACAAAACCAATGATCTCTACAAGCTGTTAGGCTTATTCTGGAAGCAGACTTGCCATTGCTACCAGTTGACACTTTAGAACTGAACTGTGTACCTTTTGATCACATGGACTACTGGATTTTTAATACTCTGTACAAAATTTAAACTGAAACAACAGTGGCTTCCTGATTCTGAAAAACTTCCAACTTGCATCCTGCAGACAACTTTTTTACAAAATCATTCAAAGTCACAAAGACACATCATATTCTAATGCATTTCATTTTTATGTTTCCAGATATCAGTATAATTCTTCAGTATGTAGCTGTACACATTGCAGGCAACTAATGCAAAACTAGTTCATACTGAATTTAGAAAAAAAAAGTAGAAATATTAGCCTGAGCTTTATGAAGCTTTCTTGAAAGCCTGCAGTCAGGAAGAATTTCAATACAACACCACTATTTAAATATGCTGCTGCTCTGAAAGTTAGCAAAACAGAGCACTGGAAAGGGGGAAGGAAATATCCATATCTGCAGCACCTTTCAAGCCAATGACCTCAAAACAAGATATACAAAGTTAACACACAAGTATATTATTTAGGTTAACATAAAAATTAAAATATGTGAATTAATAGCAGATCTATGTAACCTGAAGAGATTTTCACCAAAAGTTTCCTAAATTTATTTTTACTTCTTGCTACCATTTCATTATCTAGCACAGTAATATAAAATGGAATAAAATATTATTCATTAGCCAAAACAAACCTTGTTGAAATAATTGATGATAATAGCTCTGAGCTCAGCAGCAGACAGGGAAACTAGTTTCCCTATTACATTATTCTCACTCTGTGAAAGACTCTGAGAAGATGACCTAAGCAAGTGCTGGCGATTATAAATACTTTCATTCTTGTAATCAATAGCAGCCTTCAGAGCTTCAATTCCTTCTTCTAGCTGGAAAAGGACATGTTCTTCCTACAGAGAAACACATGAGCGAAACTTTTTTTTAAGAAAAAAAGCTTAGAATTAATCTTTCAAGACATCTTTAACTTCACTCTCAAGAGCAAAACTAAACTTAAGGGTAAGAAGTAGTAGTAGTAGCACAGACAACGGAAAAGGAAAAACAAGAGGTAGAGTGCAAATCTAGAACATCTGTCTTTTCCTGCCATAGTACTCCTAGCACGATATAGAGATTGATCAGATGAAAACCAGAAGTCATGTTTCCTTTTTTATCCTTTCCTCATCCTCACAATAGCTGACTTCTGCTATTTTATTTTTTTTGGTTGTGCTAGTTTTTACAGGTCAATAAGGAGTTTGGTGACCAAAACCTGTGTAGGGAAGTGGCAGAAATGCGTAGCATGAAGCACTGCAGATTTATTACATTTTCAACATAATGATTTCAATCAACTCAAGTGTGGGTCATCTAGGTAATATGACTTATTTTTGCTGTAAAAATACGGAGTCCTTCAGGTGAAGTCTGTTATTCCACAAAATCCTATGAAAATATTCAAAGGGTGTTATTATGTGAGCACGTTGCTTGTTCTGTGTCATGACATTAAAATATCTGCCTGTGATAAACTGATGAACTTCTAGTTCCCTTATTCTCATTGTATGATTCCTAGACCAGTAGACTTGGCAAGGCACTACCTGAATTAAGTCCCTCTGAACTTCAGCTTTGTTACCAGCATGTAATTGGTGCTATCACAGCAGTATTCTAACATTGCTATTTACAAAAATACACAACCCCAGTTCCTTAGTTCTAGCTTTTCTAATATTTGGAGACATTATTATCTAACACTAGCTAAAATCTGTATTTATCTCTCAGAGGTGCTTACTTACTTCAGTTGACAACACTTTACCATCTCTCAGTTTCTCATCCACACTATTTCTCCTTCTGAGCAGCTGATCCCTTTCCATGTGGAGAACCTGAATTTTTTCCAAAATATCTGTCTTGTCTTCAGTGGTGCTGCCCTGAAGCTGCATACTTTTATCACACAGCTCCTGATCCAGTATACTTAAGCGAGCAGACAATTTCACACTATCTTTGTTTAAGGCCTAAAAAAACCACAGCAACCACAGATATAAGACTGAGATACTCCCTTTGAGTAAGAAAAAAGTAGGTGAAACTGTCACATTCTGAAGTGAAAAAATTGCTTGCTTCTTACAATGGAACCCCATTTATTTTGCGCAGACAGCTACCATAAGATATACAAAAGATGAAAGAAAACAAAAACACTCAAGGTGCGGTTTTCTACATACTAAAGGGACTAGTCATTATAAGTGACAATGATATTTCAAGCTCAATTCACTTTTGCTACTGAAAAACAAATATTGCAAGATCTAGTTTGCAAAAGGACTGAGTCATATTCATAAATAATATGATATCATGGATATCATATTAGTTAATGCTCTGCATTAACAGAACTCCACAGTTCAGAACTGTTTGGTTTGGTTTGGAATTTTGGAGAGAAAAATGAATAAAAATGATTGTCTGAGTTATTTACATTTTAAATGTTGATTGGTCAAGCCACCCAGTACTTACATCACCTTTAAAGACACATGGCTTGCGCCTCCTCTGCTACCTTGTCTGTGTTCCCTGCCCCCTCACCCCATCCCCAGTCTTTCAGTCAGCTTTAATTTTCTTAAATTACCTGGCTAGATCTCAATTTCTTGATTTCCAGGTGGCTTTTCTCTTGCAATAATGCTTCTTTTTTGGCTACAATGGCTTCTCTTTTCTTTAAATCTTCTTCTAGTTCTGCTAACTGTTGGTGTTGTTGAAGAATTCTTTCCATTTCTTCATCCAACCACTTCTTTTGCTCTTCTAATTTCTAAAGTTTCAGTACAGATCCAGAGAGCATTAGCCAGGACTTTTTGGGTCAGAATTCTATTATAATGTTTATCTTTTTTATAATTACTGATAAAACTGTAGCAGACATTGACATTTCTAATGTTAACTTTAATTCTGCAACAATATCTTAGCTAAAAATAATACAGAAACTGGACTAACTTAACAAGGGGCTCAGCAATGTTATATTGCTACATCTCATATAAACAAATTTGTATCAGATGCATTTAAGTGAAAGATATTCTTTTTCTAAGAACAGTTATATAAATAGATGTCATCTACCTAAGCACAGCAACTAGGTTTAGAAGGTACCATGAGAATTCACCTAGCCCATCATCATTGCATTATAGTTGCCCAAGAACAGCTCTTTGCGGAAAAAACATTAGGAGAAAAGAAACTGTGATGTTGAAAGAATTAAAGACAGTAAATGGCATCTCTGATCCAGCTAGCATAGTCCATTACAAATTTATTCTGAAGCCACAGTTTATCAGGGCTTAACAGTTGCATTTATTTAACTTTTAAAACTTCTTTTAGCCTTTAAAGACTTTAGGTAACTCAGGTTCCAGTGTCCACATTGAAATAATGTAGGTGGCACCACTGGATAGAACACATACTTTTCTAGCCCTGTTATGAACAACCAAAAGCAGAGACCACAGTAATTTATGTCAGAGTAGAAAACCAAACAAAATAAAATCCCCAAACAACCCATGGAACATTTATAACATTGCACAACAAGATCACCCTCAAACCTACTAGAAAACCAAACCTGTTGAACTCTTGGGTCTCTGAATCAGCATTTCTGACAAATTGTAGGGAAAAAAACTTTAAAGGCCCTCCTTTCTTTCTTTCATTGAAAAAGAGTAAAAGAGCTGCTAGATTATATTGCCATTTTTTGCTACAGCAAAAAAGAAGACCAAACTATGATGGAACACTCTTTTTCCACACAATTCACAAAGATATATGACTAGGGATGAAAATTTTTTTTTTTTATTTCAGGGCTTACACAGATTTGGAATAGATTAACTACCTGTTGTTTATGTGGAGTTCCCACAGAGTTATTTTTCTTCTTTTTGAAAGCAGCAATTTCTTTATCCTTCAGTTCAAGGATCTTCTGTTGTTGCTCCACCTTAAGTTGAAATTCCTATGAACAAACAAAAAGCACCATTTTTCCTGCATCAGTCAGTCAAATGCATTTAATGTCAGAGTTCACACAAGTATATAATCTGAAATACTGACCCCAAATTTACCTGTAAAATCGCAATTTAGAACTAGATATCATGTAATAAAATGAAAAAAAAAAAAGCTGAAAGGCAAACTGAAGATTTATGTGAAAACGTTTACACACAATTTCTTGAGTGCATTTATCCAGAAAGTTATTAAGTCATGTGGCAGTTTGAGCCACATTAGAAATCTAAAATCCAATTTTTAGGCTTCTCCCCACCCCTTCCCACAATTTATCCTAACACCGGAGAGAAACTTTCAGACCAGAGGCTTCTGTAGGGGAAGGGGGAAGTATATACATTTATTTACACAAATAAATACTATACAAACTAAAGGCAACTATGTATATATATATATTACATTACTATCAGTCAGTCCTTTCAAGCCCCTCCTTTAACTTTAGTCCAGGAGCAGCTTTTAAGGCTGATATGTAGCACAGTCTTTTGCTGTGGGAGTGTTCTGGGCTCCTGAACACTCCCCCTCTCACCAAGTTCTCGTTGTTTGTTGTAGTCTCTCCTCCTCATGAAGTCCGAGAAGATAACTTTGAGTCCTTGCTCTGCTGCTGCTGATTTCTCCCTCTCGGTGTCTCACCTCGGTTCATAGGCTGCTGTAGTGTAGCTTATCAAGCGTCCACATCCTGGAATCCTCATTCCTCCACATCAGTTCTCAGTTGCCCCTGGTCAGCTTTGGCAGGCAGCTCCCGAGCTCTTGGCTCATCTCCAATTTCGCCTGGGACTCTTCTCCCAAACACCAGGCCTACCTCCACAGCCCAGTCTCTTGGCTCAGCTTCAAGTTGAGCCTCTCCTCCACTTATAGTGGAGGGAAAGAAAAGCCCCCCTCTACAGCTTCACTGCAGAAAAGGAGGGGGAAGAGGGCTTGGCTACAAAGCCTGCCTCTCTCCTCTTACCTCAGGTGCTGTGAATCTCTTCCTTCACAGCACACACTGCAAATGTTGACTCTATCTCTAGCCAAAGGCTGAGCTGGGGGGTCACAGGGCTCCCCGCTCCCCCCCAGAGGGGAAGAGAGGGAGCCCAGCCACCCCCTGGCCTTGTCTACCTACCCGCAGCAGACACCAACAGCAAAACAACCAAGACAGAACTGCCAACAGGTTCCGGTGCTGTGATATATGATTTTGAGCAGAAGCGAACAACATGAGTGGTGATTGGCTCTCCAGGGAACACTGTCCTGGCACCCAATCACCTCTGAGCCTCCCAGCCTCTCAGGGGGGGCCAATCTCAACCTATGACAGTCATTACTGAAAATTATGGAAACCCTGGCGGTATAGTTTATTGTCTTTGAGGAAGCAGGGGCATCTAATTCTTTGTCATAAAGAAACAGGAAAAATCGTACCTTAATTTGTTGCTGGTCCTGCTGAAGTTCTGCTTCTAGTTGCTTCTTTTTTTCACTCTCCTCATACAGCCTCTTCTGTATCTGGGATTGCTGATGCTTCATCTGAGCCACGTTCTGCTCAAGTTCTGTTGCTTCTCTCTCACTTTGGTTAGATAAGGAAGCCAGATTCTTAGTGTCTTGCTGCTTCTTCTGTAAGGCCTGAATATTCATGTCAAATTTCAGTTAATACCAGGACAACTTATAACTAAGACTCAACTTCATTCTTTATTTCACTGAATTCTTAGAGTCAGCAAGACTTACTAACTTCTGCCCAATCACCTGATATTCCTGTGGTTTCTGAGCTATCCGGTAAAGTCACACAGGCAGAAGAAAGGTAAAATACAGTTCATACCCGGTAATACAGTGAAAGTAGTAAAATCTAACAGCTCTAGAAAATGTGCAGAGACATAATAGTGACAGAATGCTGGTTCTGAGCTCAAGCCAATAAGCCAACTACCTTTTTCCGCATGGAACTTTTCTGACCCACCATTCCAGGATCGAGAGGCACAGAGCACCTAAGCTGGCCCTACACAGAATTTAAACTTAGGTGTAGCAGAAGTTAAAAACAGAAGGTCAGTGTCAAACAAATATGACTGTACTGGGCCTGGTCTTGCAAAGTATCACATGAATTTGCTTAGAGCTGGAATTTATATAGTATTTTCATAAAACATTGATTTTATGGCAGGTAATAAACTTGTAATAGACTACTTGTATAGGTTCTTTTATGATACTATATATAATGGTATATGGACATCCTATATCTCTCACTTCTTTTTTGGCTTCTTACTTACCAAGAAAATATTGTATGTATCTAACCATGTATATGTTAAATAGCATTCTGAGTATAATAGCATTAAGTTTCTCATTAGCTACTTCAATCCAGCCAACTTCTAAAGTGTAAAACAGGTGAGAATTTTACAAGCAGAGTGTTAAGGTTCAGATATGACAGGGAGACAGAGATTTGCAACCCTTAATGGTCAGATCAGAAATACCTGCACTTTCAACTTAGCTGCATCCATCTTCTTCCGGAACTCTTTTTGTAACTTGACTTTCTCAGGAACATCTCTCACCTCTTTACTGTCCAGCTCCTGAAGCTGCTTTTGTGTTTCAGCCAGTTCCATTTTGGCCTGTTCAGTTTCTTGCTCCAGTTTAGCTATCTTCAAAGAATATTGCCTACTTACAGACTGAGCATCCTTACCTTAAAGACAGCATAATAATCAGTTGAAATGTAATACTCGATTTTGTAGTTGAATCATTACTTACTTTATTCTGGCTAAATCAGTAATTTCTGATTCAATTTCCAATACTAAAGGAACATGCAGTTCCCTTGTAACTGAAATGGACATAAAGGAAGGAGTCCTATATATGAATTTTTCACAAGTCACCTGATGTCACCAAATGCCACCTGACTGCCAAAGTTAAATTCTTCTGCCTATTGTAGTGTTTGCCAAAATGGCTCCCTGTATTTCATAAATTTGTTTGGGGTTTTTTTTTTCCAGAATAATATGCCATTTATTTATTATTCAGCTTTAAGCTTAATACTTAGGAAAAAACCTTGGATAGTGTTTCTACTCCATGACTTGTCCTGTTTGGGCAATTGGCGGTGGGGCACAGAATCTTCCTCAGTGCCAAAAGACAACCTCAAGAGAAGGTAAGCATAGGAGAGGAGCGTGATTGAAGGAGCTGAGCAGAGAGATCCTTACTGTCACCATAAGGCTAGTTTCTGTATCAGGACAGATGTGTAAGGGATGTAGGCTAACAGGGACACTGACCTTTTCCCTCATCCACTTCCAACTCCTGTTTCTCTACTGTGCTAAAACACAGAAGATACAGGGATGTATCTTCTCTCCTATCCCAGACACCATATGACAAATACATGTCCATGAAGAGATCAGTAGCACTGAGCTTACATGAAAAATTACATTATTGTTGGATAAGAGCAACAATCAACAAAGTACAAAAAATATTTAACAAATACATCTGCATATCATAGCAGAGTAGGCTGTAATCAAAATTTACAGCCTTCAGTGCAATTATAGCAAGTAATCAGCAAAAGTTATAAATCTAAATTGTTAAAAGTATCCTTGTGTAAGGTAGCTATGTAAAAACTAAGACATGCAGGACTTCAGTTTTTTTGTGGCTTTTCTTTTTTTTCTGAATATCTTCACTCTAATTATCCCTATAGTAGCCAGTTACCTGTTCTTACTAATTCCTTAATAAGTTCCTCTTTCCTTTTGATATTAAGTGCAAGTTCTCTTATTTTTTGCTCAGCCTCAGTGAATCTCAACTCTGAAATCTTCAACTTTTGCATGTTAAAAACATGAATTTTCTGGAGGCTGTCAATCTTTTCACCTTGAAAAAAACAAAGCAAAATGGAGATAAAAAATCTGGAATACATGCAGTACCCAAAAGGTAGTGCTCTGGAACACTGTCTGTGTGGAGTACTTCCACATGAAGTAAAATAATCAAAAGGAGAGAATAGCACCAAGAGTCTTTTCCCTGCTATGCATCTAAACAGGAAAAGAAATGTATGCACTTGTATTTCAAGATTCTACGTATGAGGAAAAATATTCCTGAAAACATTTCAGTGCATTTCTGGTAAGATAAGAGAATCCATTTTGTTTCACTGAAGAAGTACTAAGGATTATATCTAACTAGCTTTCTGGATAACAAATATTACTTAAACAGTAAGGCTACTGACATCAGTTTCAGAAAGGGAAAGAAGAATAGAATCTTGAAAGCCTACATTGAGCTGTAACTAAAAAAATATTTGTATCAAATACACACATTTTGCTGGGAAAAATAGTTACATGTGCTAAAGACACTCTTGCATATGCTGATACTGTAATAAGATTTGCTCTTATGACTTTCATTTTACCTGTGGCTGTGTCAATCTGTAGCACAAATTTGTTGGATAAACCAGACTTGTTTATTTGACATTTCATATCACTTAGATCAGGAAGAGTGCACAGAGAAGCCTGATTTTGTGTCCATGTTTGGTTTATGGAATGCCTAAGGAAGAACGATAAACATGCTAAACTGCAAATACGTAGGGATATAATTTGCTTCACACAAATTTTATGATTCTAACAGAAAAGAATCCCAAACTTACCACAGCATTTGTACCTTCTTTCCTGTCTATGCTCCACACCACCCCCGATCTTCATGGCAGATTCTGGCCCCAAACCAAGGATTATGCAATCTTTGTTAAACCTATGTTTATTAAACTTATTCTGCAATATGCCCAGTTGGTCCCACAAATTTACCATAAGTAGCATTACAGATAGTCTCATATCATGGCAGGATTAGGCAGTAATTCTACCTTTATACCTATGCATTTTTCTGTAACAAAAGTTATAGAACAAAAAATTACTTAAATGAGGTTTTGTCTTTGCTGCCTGTATTTTCTTCCTCTTCATCACTCTGATCAGAGAGGTGGCAGTGAAGGACTTTATCCTGATCTTCTATCTTGCTCAGTATCATCTGTCTGCGAGCGTGGAATTCTGCCATTATCCTGTTCAGGGAGAAGGCACAGAGGCTGGTATATACCTGACAGAGAGCACACAAAAACAGTGATGGGTAAAAACAGCTGCAACAATTTAGCATATCTTTACTAATATTTAAAAAAAATATTTCAATTTAAAATTCTGACATCACCTGAGCTTGTAAGCAAAATTAGAAGTTTTCTCTAATAACTGAATACCTTTGTAACAAATGGTTTTGCAAGAGCTTCAAATGTGAAAGAAGGCACTGTTAGAAACTCGTTATTCCACATATTCAATACAGTCATAAAAATAATAATTCATTTTTGTTAATGTTTTGTATTTGAACCCTCAAAACCCCCAGAAAAACACCAGAAAATATCAGAGCCTTAGCACTTGTAAGTAGGAATTTTAAGCCTGAATATTTTGGATAATTGTGGCATAGCAAGTGTTGCAAGACAATAATTTTTCAGAGTCTTTAATGAGAAGCTAAGCAGTATCTGAGAAAGCCACTGTCATGTCATGTCTAATTATTGGCCCATAATCATTACAAAGTAGAGGGGCAAAAATGTAAGATTTGGGTAGACCTTACCTTTTGGGTCTCTGTACCTGAAGGTGGGTGAAGGGACCGTAGCAGATTTTTTGTGAGTGGGACACTGTAGGGCCTCCTTGCAAATGCTGGCCCATCTTCACAAGCATCTGAGATACCTAAAGTTTTCACATCTGTAATCTTCTCTAATTTTTCTTTTAGCTGATCAATAAGCATTTGCTGTTCTACCATTTTCTCAGTCTCATGGGGAAAAAAATAACAAAACAAAAGTGAGTTCTGTATCATATTCACTATTTCTAAATTCCATACAAAGGTCATGAATCTTGTAAATCCCTCACTGACCCTAAATTATTCTGCTGGGCACAGGCAAATTCTGTAACAAACTACAAATGCTATGACATATCATCTATCCACTCACACACCAACTCCAATAAATTTTAGACATATTTTTTTTAGAAAAACCTATCCCAGTTAAGTTACATGAGCCTATCTAGGCATTTAGTGAGAGGCGGACGACATAATTAGCAGCTTGAAATTCCTTTATATGGGTGTTTATGGAGAAATAAAATGGGAATTCAAAAAAAATGTTCAAATGAAACACGTGGTTTGAGTCTTATGAATTAAACATGTATATGGGCTTCGTCTTCCTCTTTGAGCACTTCCACTTGAAAGATTATTTGTAAAAATAAACATAAACATGTACATGTCCTAGGATGACTTGCTGCTTTTTTCTTCCACCCAGCCTCAGCTTTGTTGGTAATGATAGTTTGGAGATCTTGTCTGCTTCTCCTACAGCATTCTCTGTACATCGTTCAAAAGTACTTATGTTACCTAAACTGATTTATCCACAAGGCCAAGACTATATAAATTTTCAATTCACTCTCTTGTTTTTGATTCTTTTCAAAGTATGGTTAAAATCTGGCCTTGCAACAACAGAAAAGCTGAAGAATAGCTCATGATACATTTTGCATTCTCCTACTTTAAGTTTCTATTCATTCTTATGTTGTTCTCTTAGATTGAAAGTTCCTTCCAAACACAAGCATACAACACCTTACATATTGATGTTGTTTTGGAATATAGTACATATTACCCCTATGTTATAGGAAATAGAATATATGTATGAATATCACATTTATTATCATTTTGGAAGCAGCAACAGCTAACTGATTGACTAGAAGGTATTATTTAACCCTTTTAAGAATTTTTGTCCCTGATACTATTGTACATACAACCCCACAGTGTAACACCCATTCCATAAATACATATCTTTATAAACATTTAATACCTAATACTTGTTACTTTTAAAGTTTTTATTCTATCACATATCATTAAATTACATATTCCTGTGAATAAAACTTAAAATATTTGACAAAAGTACTTGCTTTTCATTATTCTACCTGTTTTTACATAGAAATGGCAGTTTAGTTAAATAAATACCAAAATGGTGCCTGAAAGCTCCCAAGCTTCTCTGCTGTCTCCAATACTGGAAGAGTCATGATCTTTTACCTACACTGTTACATATTCTGTTCATTACCTCCTACCTTGTATCCTCCAGAATTTATATAAGCATTATCAGTGTAAGTTGACACTATGGTATACAGGTTAAAAATAAAAATCTAGACAGAGGTGACAGAAAAGAAAGACAGTGACAGAGGAAAGAAAAAGATGATGACTAGTATACTTACCTTTCAGTCATTGACTATGCCCAAGCCATCAGTAAAGAAGAGGAAAAAGGAGACAAAGTATAATAAGGAGAAGAGCACTAGCTATCCATGTTTATGCTTTTCTCTTTTAAAAAAGTCATATAATAATTTATCTGTCATCCATGTGACAGGCAACACCAGGAGAATGTTAACTATTCTATCTGCGGTCTTCTTGATCTTAAAATGTTATGCACATGATAGCCATCTTAATTTCATTAGCAAGCACAAGATCTAGAGAAGGAAAGCGGCAAGAAGCCTCTTTCACACTATGTCTCTTTCCATTATGTCATTCCGTTTTCTCTATTAGTAAATGATCAGAAAGTTAGGATGGAATTCTGTCTTGCAAACTCAAAAGGGAATAATACTCTAATTCTTAATAAAGCTATAACAAAATCAGTTTCTATGCAACCTTTCAATTATTAACAGTAACTTTTAGAGTCTAAAGAATATTTCAAAGTCTTTCAAATTCTAATTGATTACTTGTCCTGAAACTACTTAACAATAATACAAATCCTGAAGCATAACAGGAAGGCATGGAGAGAGTAAATGATATCTCAGGTTATACAGGAAGATTGTGGCACAGCTAGGCTTACGTACAGACTTCAAGAAGCACATTATTGTGGTTCATCCACTAGATGAACCCAACTGATTAAGTGATACAGCTCTAATTCAATCAAAATGTTTCTAATATTGACTGGTAGTTAAATAAAAAAAAATACAGGGACTTGTTGAATGCATTCACACAGTGGAAGGATGGTTCAATACAGATATATGTGTATCAGTGGAAAAATACCTGTAATCTATGTGTTTCTTGAGCCTCCTTTAAAGATTCCAGTTGTTCTTCATTTTCCTGTAGTAATGTCTTTATCTGATCCTGTAGTATCTGGACTTCACGATCCTTCTGGCTGAATACTTCTTCATCCATAACTAGTGCCTGCTAGATAATACAAGAAAAATTCAGCTGGGGAAAAGGGCGGAAAGTGGAAAAGCTGGAAAATAAAACCTCATTTGCTGTTAAAAGACATGATCAGAACTGCAAAGTTTTGAGGTATGTATGGCAAATTATCTAAGTGGTTAACTGCAGTTTCTACCAGTTATTTTTTCACTTCCGTTTCATCTATTGATTTTGTTCTGACAAGTTTCATTCTTCCAAAGGGAATAATTTACTCATAACCAAAGCTCCTTTACTGAAGTATATACCTGAATTCAATTATTCTCCTTAGCATGCTGTTACATACAGCCACAAGATCTCAGCATCTTGTGATTAATACACTCATCAAATGAAAAAAAATAAGAACAGCTGTTCTTGTTCTGAAACTCAGATAACAGCTTAAAGAAACTGTAAGAATGCTTCTTCAAGTGTTTGTGTGAATGAATAATCCAATACTGATTGAAGGAGACTTCCAGATGTTGTTACTCTTCCAGGAAGCATGTAGAAGCCAAATACAAAATATTGAAACATAATGTCAACTCACAAACCTTCTCATTCCCGTTCTTCCTATTTTTTCTCCACAAGTCCTGCTGGTGGAGGCACAAATTAGTTTGGCTGTTACCTATGGCTAATTCACAATGCCAGTATTTTAATTTTGTGTAAGACAGCATTATACAGGCGATCATAGCTGTTAGAAAAGAAATGGGTACGTGCACACAAGAATGGGTCCACTATTAGCTACTAAATCTGGCATATGCAAACACTGCTCTACAGTCTATAGTTACTCATTTATTTTAGCCTTTCCTTAACCATCTCCTCCTGGGGAAATTTAAGCTAAGCTCTTACACTGTTTTGAACATGGAAACAGGGGGTTAAAATAAGCCACAGAAGACAATGCAGAAGAAAAAAGTTGTGACTTAGATTGCTTGAGAACAAAAAAAAGACCACATTTGTTTATGCAATTGCCTGATAACAGTCTACAGACATGGCAGTTTGGTGTGCAAACTAAAAATGGGTTGATGTTACAAAATTCTAACTTGTTGGAGCACTGTCTCCTTCCACTACACGACAGACTCAAATTAGTTTTTCTAGCATTCATCTTATGTCAGAACTTCACTCAGTTTCCAACTAGCGTACAGTTGTTTTAAGTTATAAAATAAATTTGAGACTGTTTATCATACAATAATCTGCATTATTTCTTACATTTTGTTATTCATAGTCAACATTTTAACTCAGCATATCCAAAATTTGTACTTCCTAAATGTATATGGGGATGTTCCCAAAAAGATTTATTTATTTGATCATGTTTCGGTTCTGTGAGGAGACATTATCATGCTTGAGAAGGCTGAGAGCTCTTCTCCCCATAGATCATTGCCTAGGATTATTTTCTGCTGTCTGAGAAACAGCTAATTAGAACTACCAGCAGGACAGGACCCTTATGGGATATCGGCATGTTAAGACTCATATACCTCGTTTTGAAATTCTCACCTCAGCTAGAAAACCATAAACAAGTATGATGCCACTAAAAAGCAAGAGTTGATATCTAACACAAAAGCAAGTGTTAGAAAAGTGATTAGACGAAGAAATCTATAAATAGTTTAGAAAATCAGTTAGTTAAAGGCATGGTCATGAAAATAAAATACAGGAATTTTTTGTGAGAATATTGCTGAAGAAATACAGGTTAGGAAAAGCTCAATAAGAGTCACCACTGGAGGCTGCAGGTGGCTGCCCTCTTCTGATCCCTCTGTCAATCCCACAGTCCCCAGCAATGGATCCCAGTTGCTGCTTCCTTATCTTCTAGTTTCAGACTGTTAACCCCACTATTCCAGCTCTGGAGCAAACAGGTAGCAATTAGCTCCTCTTGCTGTCAGACAAAATCTTTACACACATCTTGAAGCTTGGTCATGGATAGGGACCGGGTAGCTTCCAGCTCTTACTATTTCTGTTTCTTTGCTTTCCTGTCCTGCTGCAGAACAGGCTGCCTCTTCTGATTCTTTCTCTCTCCTCCTCTGAGCAGGAGCTGCTTCTTCTCTTACTAAGTTGACCTCTGCCTCCACTGTTTCTTCTTGACTACAGGAGCAACTATTAGAGTTGAGGGTTCGGTCTCTGGTTTAGTGTCTTGTTTGTGTGGCCTCAGAGCAAGAGACCTCCTCAATGTCTGTTTGTGGGCTTTTAGATCAGGAAAGCTCTTGCATTTCTAAGAGCACTGGACAGTGACTTTAAAGGCATGGGCCAGGTCTAACACAGCTTTACAAGTCATTGTGTTTCACCTCCCCTCCTTCAAATGATGTGTTAGTTTGATGGGTTAATGAGCCTCTTCAGGCACCAAATCCCAAGCTGTCAGAGGCAGCAATGACCCTGCGCACCTTCCCAACTCCTTCCATACACACTGATACCCCAGATATCAATCACCTTACAGAATGTCCCTGTGTGGCATCCCCAATTAGCTGTTTAACCTTATGAACAATAATCAAAATTGGGATCACAATACATCACTATAAACATGGTCTGGTTTATAGAGGATACTGAAAGAACTTACAAGCCTATAGGCTTCAAGGCTATAAAAAACTGCCCTAAGGGAGAGGAAGGGATAGGTGTCATTTTTCCCTCTCTCCACAAAATGTCTCTCAGAGAAGAGGGGAAAAGTATAGTTATTGGTTCTTGGTGTACTGGGACATCCACAGTGCAAGACCCAAATACTAAATTAGGCTGATGGCTGGTATTTTTTTCATAGGTCTCCCAAGCAAAGGAAAACAGAGTGATAAACAGCACACAAACCAGGAAAATCTGAAAATAGTCATTAATGTCTCCTGGAGGCTGTTGTATAGCTAGAAAGGAATCAAGCATCTTATTATTCAAGGAAACACACAAGTCAGCACCCAAAGCAAATATGTAGCTTCATGACCTGCAACAGTCACTCAAATAACACCTTAACAGGTATAACACCTAGAAGTTTAATCTAGCACACAAATCAAATCTGTTATTACCTTGAAAGCCTTCAGCCACAGTTTGGGGGCCAAAAAAGACTGTTGTAGGTTAACCTCAATAAGCAGCTAAACACACATAGCTGCTCTCTCACTTCCCTCCCCACCCCCAATGGGATGGAGGAAGAGCAAAGGAAGAGTGAAAGCAGGAAAATTTGTGGGTCAAGACAGAAACTGTTCAGTAAGTGAAGGTGAAGTGGAGGAGAGAAGGAAAGTGAAAGAAAATAAATGATACAAAGGCCACCACCTCCCAAGGCTGACTGATGCTCAACCAGTTCCCAGGTAAAATACAGCTAATCTCCCTAAATATTCTACTCTCCCTTTTTATTGCTGAGCATGATGTTGTATGGCATGAAATATCTCTGTAGATAGTTTGGGTCATCTGCTTGGTTTTATGTGTGTTTCCACACAATTTGTGAATTCCCCAATCTATTCACTAGGGAGGCAGAGGCAAAAACAGAGAATGTCTGTTGCTGTGCAAACACTGTTTAGCAAGACCTAAAACATTAGTGTGTTATCAGCATTTTATTGGTTACAAATCTAAAACATGGCACCCTAAGAGCTACTACAAAAAATTAACTTCATCCCAGCCAGACCTAGCATACTAGCACAGCTAAAAATAAAAATCTAACAGATAAAACCGCTCAGTCCCAGAGTCATCTTGAAACTTATTAGCCAAAATATAACCTTTACTTACCTCTGTCATGATTAAGATGACTGTGTATTCAATGATCCATTAAAATAAACCTATGTCCCAGAGATTAGCCAAATAAAATGATACAAAATTGCAAATTAAATTTAAATTGTCAAATTGTCAGGTGACATCTTTATACATATTTCAAAATTGAATTCAAGTTTTGGCAGATTGATTTTTCACTTAGTTATTTAAATAGTGAACTTATAATTAAATACCTGGCATTTCTTTAGTTCCTTCTTTAGCTGAAGAATCATGACATGATGTGGCTCTGGGCTGATCTCAGTCCCTGTGTCAGTTTCTTGGACGGTGAGAGCTTCCTTCCTTACTTTCTGTACCATAGTGATCCACCTCTGCAACCTGTCCCGCTGACTTTCTCTTAAGCTAACGTCATCATTCAAATCAAGTAGAAAGGGGAAGGCTTCATCTACACAATTTCTGTAACTGAAATACTGAACCTGAAGGCGGGTGAGCTGCTCCTCGAGTGAACTGATACGAGCTTTTTCTTCATTTAAGTCATGTAAATACTGATTACTGATCTGCTGGTTCTGCAAAGCATCCCGAAGTAATCTGATTTCAAGTTCCATTTCATCAATGCGGTCTTTTTCAGGGTTGTAATTTACTACCGGTTTATTTCTAATATTTTTGGCTCTGTTGGCATATTTGAGAGAATTTAAAGATTCATCAAAGTCCAGTGAGGATGGACTTATACATGTTATCATAACAGTCTTGGCATTTCCTCCAAGGGAGTCCTTCAAAATACGAGTGATTTTAGCATCCCTGTATGGAATATGTACACTTTTCCTTTTTGGGTCTCCAAGGGCACGGATCACATTTCCCAAGGCTAAGAGACCACTGTTGATCTGAATTGATTCTTTGAAGCGTTCACCGGTATTTCCAGTTTTTGCTACCCTCTCTGATCCTGCCAAATCCACAAAATGAAACTTCGAAGCAATCAAATCCCGTGCAGCATCAGTATTTTTTTGAGACTCTGCAGATTGCTTCTGACAAATACTGATGGTAAAAACGGCATGAGATCGACTAGAGTGCTCATTCATCTGCGTTGTGCCTGTGCGACGAGCTGCATTGCCACTTTCCAGCAGGCTTAACACTTCATCTGCACATTCTACTTGGAATTCTTTAGCGCCAACAATCACTTCAAACACCAAAACAGGTAAAAGTAAGAATAATCCAATTAATTCTAAACTCTTCAGCAAAAGTTTACAGTAATAGCTATAAATAAATATTAAAGAAACATACAAGCCTGCATTATTAGGTGGTCATAGCATATAGCTACAGAAAAAAGAAGACATCAATATGTGAAAAGCATGAGGTACAACAGGTCTGAACCCTGCAGATATTTAATATATGGATATACTGTGTCAGCATTTGAAACAGTATCTTAGACACAAGACACAACTCATTTACACATTGCACATTGCCTTACATAATTCACAGTCTAGTGCTAGCTGGAAAAAGTATGAGCAAAGTCAGCTCAAAGAATATTTTGCAAGTTTAAAAAAGAAAAAAATACTAAAACCAATAAGATTTTTAGTAAAAATGATTCCTGGCCTGTGGTAAGAACAGAATTCTTATCCTAAATAGCTTGGATAGTTGGGTCTTTGGGATAGGTATCTGTTAATAACCTAATAAAGTAGAAGTGTACTTCTACCAAATACTCCTTCCAAGCATATTTTTTGTCATACTTTTCTTTAAATTAATGATGGAAAATGTCCTAGCACAGTCTACTGAAGCTGACTCAAACTGTACTGAAGAAGAGAAATAGTTTAAAATGTATTGTGGGATCATTTTGAAGCAATTATATTGTCTTCAAGATTTGTGCTAAATTAGTGCCTTCTTCCAGCTACAGACAAGAAAACCATGACAGCTCAGTAAAACAAGTATAACAATAGTAAACACAACAATTAGAATATAAACAAGCAAACAAAAGCCAAACCTCAAACACTTTGAGAATAAAATATCTCTGATGTGAATTCTTCTAGCATTTTCATGTGGCGAACAAGATACCTAGAGGGTGTTAATCTCAAAGCCTCCAAAAATATCTACTACTACAAAAAAAATACTACTCCTCCTAAAGAAGAGGTCTCTTCCACTCATTTTATAGTGAAAGGAGGGCAGATATTTACAATATAAGTGGCTTAACAATTATAACTTTGAAGGGAGAAGCAATGGTTTAATCTTAAAATACTTATTCCAGTAAATAATCACACACTATTTCTAGACAGAATTTGCAGAAGCAATAGTTGCATATTTATCATTTGCCATTTCCATCTATATTGGAATATCCACCTATTACTCACAGGCATCTCTGATGGATGAAAAGACAGAATGGGAGAGATATGTTGCCTGGAGAAGCATTAATGGGATCTAAATGGACTTTTTACTTATTGGACAATCCACCCAGCGGACTGACAGTTTTACCCCAGTTTATTGTTGTGTACTTATGAATCCTTATGCACCCCAGTTTATTGTCAAAATTTATGAATTCTGTTGTACCTCCATATTGTCCCCATTTCTCCCTCAGATTTTCCCTTCGAAAGTTGTTTGTCTCTTTGTTCTCCCCTGTTTTCCTGCTCTTCTGCCACTGATTGGCTGTAGTTACCACAGTGCAGGGAGAGCTACCATTGGCCAGTTCCCTCAGAGACCCGGGATTTCCACCCACCTTTCCCCTGTCCCCCTATCACATTTCTTACTGAGCTGTCAATCTCTTGCGCCTCCCCGGTTTGGAATCCGCCCCTCAAACCTCGTTTATTTAAACCCTTGTACCCCCTGAATAAACCAGCATTGCTGCACACTCTCCAACTGCGCCAAGAACCCTTTATGCAGTGCACAGTCCCATCCCCCTTATCCCCCGCGGACCGTGGCAGGCATCTAACCTCAAAACTGCTTCAAATAAGTTAAACTGAGTTTATATTCTGAAACTCGGAACTATTTTTTCCCTAGCATTAGTAATGAATGAGCATTTTTCAAGAGAAGGCAAGAATAACTTGGACACACAAGTGAAACCCAACTGTACCAGGGTGAATTTATGCTGATACTTTTGGTCTGTGTTTGGCCCTGCCACATGTGAAAGCTTTGCTCTTTCCCTGCCAAGTTATGGGAAAACAAGCACTGATAAACCGGAAAGTTGTCCTTGAAGAGAGCTTCTTGTATAAACTGTTTTAATTGGTATTCTGTGATTGGCTAGTTGTCCTCTAAGGTCGCTTGAAGGAGCGATTGAGAAGGAGGAGGATGAAGGACCCTCCAGACTCATTTGGAAAAGACCCCCCGGAGTACAGTACCCAGGCGCAGGGAAAGCCACACGTGTGCAGAAGAGATGCACTTACATAACCGGGAGGTGGGACTGAGGGCCTCGGGCTGGGCGGTGCTGGCCACACCTGGGAGGTTGTGGTCACTCAATTAATTGTATAAAAAGCAGATAGTGCTTTCTTGGAGGGAGCTAGCTTCATACCAAGGACAACGTTGCCTTTGGCAGGGACGCCTGCCAGTTTGTGAACTTACTGACTCTCCAAGGATGCAGCTTCTGCTACTGGTAATTATAGGCATGCTAGGTCGGTAAGATAACTTTACGGGCAACAGCTGGGTAACTGGGGAGGTCGTGCTGGGGGCTTATTTCTCTCCTCCTTCTTCCTTTTTGGGTTTGTTCGTTTTGTTGGCCACCTCTTGGTAATAAATATTGGTTTTTGTTAAGCTTTTAACGGTGTCTTGGTTTGCAAGCTTCAGTATGGTTCGAACCCTCCCTAATACACCAACACATCAAATTTTAGAGCTGAAATCCTACCTGTATTTCCCTTCTCATCTTCTCGGATATGTAATTCTTTCACAGAGGTCTCCAGCTCCAACAAATCTCGAAGTTCTTCCTTGTAAACCTCTATATAAGATACTTTCACATAGAAGTTAATATTACGGTTTTCAGAAATATGCTGAAATAATTCCTGAATAGCCCGTGGGATTATGCCTTTTTCATCCACTGCAACTGATGCTAAAATACAAGCACAAATGTCACAGAGCTTTGCAGTTATTCTGTCAGATAAATTAAAAAGACTGAAAACTGAGAGAAGTCTGTGAGATTTGCTACTCAATATTCTCGAGCACAAGTCCTGTGATGAGAGGCTGAGGGAGCTGGAGTTGTTCAGCCTGGAGAAGAGGAGGCTCAGGGGAGACGTCATCGCTCTCTACAACTCTCTGAAAGGAGGTTGTAGCCAGGTGGGCATCAGTCTCTTCTCCCAAGCAACCAGCAGTAGGACAAGAGAGCATGGTCTCAAGCTGTGCCAGGGGAGGTTTAGGTTCGATATTAGGAAGAAATTTTTTAGAGAGAGAGTAATCAGACATTGGAATGGGCTGCCCAGGGAGGTGGTAGATTCACTGTCTCTGGAGGTTTTTAAGATGAGACTGGATGTGACACTTAGTGCCACGGTCTAGTTACCACAGCAGTGTTGGATCAAGGGTTGGACTTGATGATCTCAGAGGTCTTTTCCAACCTGACTGATTTTATGATTCTATGATTCTAAGGAATCTGAAGAGCACAGTGTTCACAAGGATTTTTGTAAATATTTTTTTTTCTGTGGGGCAGAATATTTGTTTGCATCCATTAATAGGATTTAAAGTTCTAAATTACATGTTATAGTTATGAAAGTTACGAAAAATATGGAGTCCGTTTTAAACCTACACTCCTTAGAGTACACATTTCTTCTTTATCCTTACTCATTAGGGTTGGCAATGACATCTACAGGGTTTGAGAAACTACAAATGCTACTTAAATTTAAAAAAATCAGCAGCACCTTAGTGAGACAAAATTGATGACCAACATTTACAGTAATTTCCTATTTTTTCAAAGTAGACATGGAACACTAACACCAAACTCTATTTTTGTTTTTTAAATATTCAGCATAGGGCAATGCTTCCATTATTAATTTATGTTCTTTATTCAAGAATATGGAAACTGTTTGTCTATGAGAGGATACTCAGAATATTTTTCACCAAAAATCTAAAGGGTTGGTCACATCTAACTATGAATTAGTAAATATATTTATAAAACTAAAATGTTGTCATTCCTGGACTGTGAACGGCTTTAGATCGTGGCACTCACTACCTAAACAATTTGGCTAGCAATGCTACTTAGAGGAACATTAAATAACTGCTAGTGGAGGGAATATAAGTGAAGTTACAACAGTAAGCAGAATAAAGAGGACAATGGTATGAGGTTCAATAAGGCCAAATGCTGAGTCTAGCCCTCAAGTTACAACATCACCATTCAGTGCTACAAGCTGGAGGCAGAACAGCTGGAAAGCTGCCTGGCAGAAGAGTACCTGGGGGTGCTGGTCAACAGCAGCTGAACATGAGCCAGCAGTGCCCAGGTGGCCAAGAAGGCCAATGGCACCCTGGCCTGTATCAGCAATAGTGTCGCCAGCAGGACCACGGCAGGGACCGTCCCTCTGTACTTGGCACTGGTGAGGCCACACAGCAAATCCTGTGTTCAGTTCTGGGGCCCTCACTTCAAGAAAGACATTGAGGTGCTGGAGCGTGCCCAGAGAAAGGCAGCGAGGCTGGTGAAGAGTCTGGAGCTCAAGTCCTGTGAGGAGTGGTTGAGGGAGCTGTGGTTTTTTAGCTGGGAGAAAAAGAGGCTCAGGGGTGACCTTACTGCTCTCTACAAACCACCTGTAAGGAGGATGTAGCCAGGTGGAGGTTAGCCTCTTCTCCCAGGTAACAAGTGACAGGACAAGAGGAAATAGCCTCAAGGTGCACCAGGGGAAGTTTAGGTTGGATATTAGGAAAAATTTCTTCATGGAGAGGGTGATCAAGCATTGGAACAGGCTTAATTGTGGACTTAGCAATGATCGGTTAATGATTGGACTTTATGGTCTTATGGGTTTTTTCCAACCTAAATGATTCTGTGGTTCTATGACTCTAAATAAAAGGAAAATTTTCATACCTACCAAGAGATTTAGAATAATCTATTTATATCCATTTGGAAGAATTAAATCAACTAAACAAATTTCTTTGATGTCACAGAAATGTCTTTCAAAAAAAACCCAAACAAACAAAGCCAACACAGAGTGAGCAAGCAAACAATTAACTACCGAATGCAGGAATTTTCAAGGTAAGATAAACACAGCAAAAACTTGAAAAACACTGCATTTCAGAAACAAATTCCAGTTTAAGCTGCTTTTTAAAATGTGGAGTGTGAAAGAGCAATTTATAATTTTTTTCTTCTTAGATATTTTTGGTATAGCCTAATTTATGGATAAGGCTTTAGAACAGTTTAATTAATCACATAAACTTTGGAAACCTTTTTTTCTTACTACAGCTTTTTTCATTAACCCTTAAAATTCCGCTACATCATCTACTGGGTAATAAACATTTAACTTGCACAAACACACTGTTGACCAGTTTAAAAAAAGAACCTACCAATGTGGTCACCGCCAATGGTGTAAGTCTTCCCAGAACCAGTCTGTCCATATGCAAACACTGTAGCATTGTATCCCTCAGTCAGAGACACTAGAAGAGGCTTAATGCAAACAGTATAAACTTCTTCTTGGGTTGAGCTTTTGCCAAATACAAAATCAAAAGTGAAGACATGGTCCTTTCCAATGATAATTTGTTTTGCATTTGGGACCAATCTGACACACACTTGGTGGTTATGAAGTATTTCTTTGGAAAGCAGGGGTCTGACTCGGACTGCAACTTTAACTGGGATCTCCTCCATGCCAGGCTCCAGACCTTTGTTTCCCATTCAGTGTTTAGATAGTCAGCAAGAAATCTGTTACTACTGGTTTGTTCACATTATTTGCAGTTGTCTGCAACTAAGAAAAAAAGTTTTCCACATTATATAATAAATAAGAATTAATTTCCTGAAATAGAAAGTTGATATTTCCTAAAGTATAAGTAAGCACCATTACAATCTTGAAAAATACCTGATATAAAAGCAGCTATATTAATAAGTGTTTAATCAATTAATAAATAAATTTTGCCTCTAATAATTTCCAAGCTAGCAGACTTAAGCCTGATTTTCTATTTGAACATAACATAGCCATATGAAGCAATTATATTTTAAGAGCTTGTTAACAGACACTGTTGATAAAGCAAACACTTGCAATGAATCCTCTCATTTTCCTATTCCTGCATTTGTATTGCATAGGCAACATAAATCAGCCAAACAGAACTTTTTACTCCAAAAGTTGTATGTATACACCTGAGTTTTAAAACCCTCTTCCACTTATGAAGCACCAAACACTTGTAACTCGACAAGCACAGAGAAAGAAGTTGTGTTACCTATGAAGGAAGTGTGATTTTAAATGTATCTAGTTACTACATATAAAGCATTCCTCTGATTTTGATCTCCATCTTTAAGCACGTATGTGGGAGGGAAACCCTATTTCATAGGATTCTATTTTATAAAAGAATGTGGGAATATGATATATTCCCAATACGCCGAAGTTACAGAGATACTTCGCTGTGAATGCATCGTTTGCCCTTGGCTGCCATAAGGCAGGAGCAAACATACTGCCGTGATATTGTGCGGGCGGCCCAGAACATTTTCCGTCTTTGCCGCTTCTCCAAACCTGAGAAGGAGTCGGGAACGAGATCACGTCTGGGTCTCGGGAGCCGCCAAGGGCCGCGGAGTCCGCTGTCCCCCGGCTGCCGCCGCGTCCGGCCGTGCCGCCGGACCCGTGTGGAAGGAGGACAGGAGAAGAGAAGGCGGTGGCGGCGGCCGGGCGAGCGGCACCGGCGGTGGGCCGGTCCCGTCGCGCTGTTTACGGCCCCTCGCTAGGCAACAGCCGCCATGTCGGCACCGCCCGCGCCGGCACCGCCCCCAGCGGCCGGAGGAGCGCGGGGAGGGACGGGCCGCCACGGGGGTGGGTGAGTGGCAGCCCTCCGCTCCCTCCCTCCTTGCCCACTTCGGGGCCCTTTAGTTCAATAAGGACTTTGATGTGCTGAAGCGTGTCCAGAGACGGGCAACAAAGCTGGTGAAGGGTCTGGAGCACAAGGCCTACGGGAGCGGCTGAGGGAGCCGAGGGTGTTTACCCTGAAGGAGGCTCAGGGCTGACCTCACCACTCTCTACAACTACCTGGAAGGAGGTTGTCTCATGGCTAGGCTTCGCAAATGAAGATTTGGGAAGGCACTACCCACGCTTGTTGCAAGTGTGTTGGTGGCTAAAAAGGCCAATACAAGATAGACATATCCGGTTGCAAAAGGCACAGCAGAAAGACTCCCCAGGTGGTACATACACTCTGCAAGGCATGATTCTTTCTGCGCTGTCTTTTCTCCTCAAGAGTGATCCTGCGTGCTTTCTCAAAAGCATCAGCTGCGTTATAGATGGTGTGTCTCCAGAATTCCTGACTGGAGGCCAGAGTAGACCAGTTATGATGATCAATATGGCCAAGGCTGAGATGTTGTTTCAGGGAGTCCTTGTATCTTTTCTTCGGGGCTCCTCTCTTGCAGCAGCCGGTGGCGAGTTCACCATAAAGCATGATCTTAGGGAGGCGGTGGTCCTTCATCCTTGAGACGTGCCCTGCCCAACACAGCTGTGTTCTCAGCAACATGGCCTCAATACGTGTGACTGCTGCTTGTTCTAGAACAGATGTATTGGTCACATAATCAGTCCAGTGGATGTTTAGGATTGTACGGAGACAGCGTTGATGGAAGCGCTCTAGGAGTCGCAGGTGGTGGCAGTAGATGACCCATGATTCAGATCCGTATAAGAGAGTAGACAACACTATGGCTCTGTAAACACTGATCTTTGTACTTTTCTTCAAGTGTTGTAGCAAGGTAGGTATTGGCCTCTTCTCCCTGGCAGCTAGGCAACTAGCAGTAGGACAAGAGGATACAGTCTTAAGCTGCACCAGGGGAGCTTTAAGTTGAACATCAGGAGGAACTTCACAGAAAGGGTGATTCAGCATTGGAGTGGGCTGCCCAAGGAGGTGGTGGAGTCACCGTCCGTGGAGGTGTTTAAGGAAAGACTGGTCATGGCACTTAGTGCCATATTCTCGTTGACAAAGTGGTGTTCGGTCATCGGTTGGAGCTGATGATCTCAGAGGTCTTTTCCAACCTAAATGATTTTCTGATTCTTTCCCTCCTTCCCTTCCTGCAGGCAGCAAGCCCCCCAACCCCTGTTTTCCCAGGGGCTGCCCACACCAGTGAAAACACAGACACACACTGTGCCACATGTGTCACCACAGTGTTTATTGGATGAATGGACCAGTTCCGCTCTCACCTCTGAATGTGTGCCAAACACCTGCTACCTCCACACCAGTGTGAGAGGGGATGGACCAGCATTACGTGCCACCCATGGGGAGGTGAGGTGCACCGCGAGATATGCACACACAGGCAGGTACATACACAAATACAGAGTTCGAATAATAATAAACCCTGCATTAACATGGGCTGTCCAGCAAAGTTTACACTGTTAATTCCAGTCAGGACAAGCAAAAGATTAAGAGGAAATGGAAAAAAAAAAAGGAAGGAAAAAAAAAAAGCAAGTTGTTAATACATCACCAGAAAACAAACATTTGATTTAACCAGTTCCAAATTAGTGCATGACAAACCACTGTATGAAAAGTAAAAATGCAGTTCAAAAGATAATGCAACAATACAACAGCTATCAGACTGGATTTAGTAATATATACACCGTACTCGGTGAAACGGAATATCTTTCATGTCTTCCCTGTGATCCCTGGCATAGTCCCAAAGATAATAATCGAGTAAAACTGCATTGATCTTTTCACGCATGTCCTGACCCTTCTTCTGATAGAGCTCCTGCAAATGCTTACAAATCAATGCACAACACCAAATAGAACAGCCACGGATCTCTACCTCCTCTTTGTCTCCGGATTGGAAAATTGTTCCTGTAGACACAAGAGACAGCAATCCGTTTACATGCAAGAGACAGAAAGACAAGGACTGTCTGAATTTGCTAATTTTTTTCCCCTTCATATTTATTCTGTTCTAGAATCCAGTTGTCATAACTTACACTATAACTGTAAACAATAATTTTCTAATGATTACTTTAATTTTACCATATGCACTTAGAAGTTTACCTCCCATTCAATTAAAGCAACAGAACAGGCTATACTGCACATCATATGACCATTTCTTTGCTTGTAGAGACAAAAAGGATAGTCTTTCATTATGTATACTTTTTAGTATATAGTTACTACATTTTATAGTTTATTTTCTGCCAAGGTAACTCTAAGATAACCCCCCCCCAAAAAACCTAAGGTAAAGGGAACCATTGGAATGGCCTGAATGGGAATGTTCTCATTAGGATTCATGGAAAGATAAAATGTCCATCTAGTCTACTTAATATATAGATACACATATAGACATACAGATGACCATTCTATTAAGATCCATGGACGGTTGCATTCATCTGTTTATCTTGCTGAATAATTCTGCAATTGCATAACAGCAGTCCTATCTCTAAATACAGTCATTTTAAAGTGGAAAAGGGATTGGCTTATTTTTTCTTATTCACTAAAGTTCATGCTTAATAAGTATTGGAAGTTGGAACCATGCTTTAAAAACAAGACTCTAGTGATATGCAATTAAATTCAATTAAAGCAGTATTTTTTTAATGGACCTTTATAATATTGCTTTGCTTGTTAACTAGAAGTTCAGTACAAATAAAGAGGAATTCCCATGCTTTTACATTCACGTTTGAATTAATGAAGAAATCATTGCTTCTTTTATGTAAACCTCAAAAATCACTACCATTCTCATGCTGAAAGATGGTTTTGGAAGTTTTCCAAGTTTTCAAAAACTTGGAAATCAACTAGCTTAGAGTTTCTTTAATCCCTCCCTTATCAATGTTTAATCCACAGAACAGTTAAGTTTTTATAGAAAAGAAACCTTAAAACCTCATTCAAGATCACTGTTAGGGAAAAAGTTCCTTACTGTTACCTCATCACTACATAAGAAATCCTTGTTCCTTGGAGGAAAAAAATATACTTAATCCTTACATGTTACTAGTTCTAATATTACATTTTAGAACTAGTTTTAGTCTACCACGTCAAGAGATAAGATTACTTGATATTAGTAAGGGCAGAACAAACCTTCGCGTAGTTTCTTCATTAATTCTTCAGAATACTTCATTGCTTTTAAGTGAACAAGAACTTGAGGAATTCTGTAGTCTGCAAATATTGTTAGACTAGAAATATCATCAAAAAAGCCATCTCCTTTGCCTTCTAATACACTCCATGTATCAGCCACAAGTATTTGTGCTCGTTTGTAGAAAGACACCTTCTTTTTCTGAAGAAAGAAATTTATGGGTTATTTAAGTGTCTGAAACATCAATAAATGTAGTGAATAACATGTAGTTATAGTTATCATATGGTTAAGCATATTAGTTAACTAGAACAGAATAAAAGTGCAACACTCAGAAACACCTTTAAAATATACAAAATACCAAACTACAAACAAGGATTACATGGAATGCTCATTAATAAACTGAAATAAAAGAATAACATAATAGAATTCACCACAGTGGAATTCTATTGTTTAGTATCTGCTTGGATCTCAGAACACATTCACGTTGGTATACATCCTCTTGGCAAACAATGGAGTTGAAAGTCCAGCAAACATTAATTTTCAGACACTCTAGCATTTTCAATTTGACAAGAGAAGCATAATAGGCATGTGTTGGATTAGACAATTACAACATTTTATTAATCAATTTATCTGTAATGTTAAGGAAATAAAATTCTAGGAAAACTTGACTGCTCCTCTGTGTTGTGCAGAGGAGAGAGGAAAATTAATTCCAGTGGAAGATGTACTTACACATACAGTATTTTCCTAGATACTGTGCATGGTTCTATTTTTGTCCTAAACTTTTTTGTTTGTTCTACTCCTGGTAATGATTTACAGGCTTTTGTGACTACTGACAAGGGTAAAAACTAATGATATGCTATGAGCTTTAAGCTATTGAGGTTTTCACTCTATGATGAATGCAATGTGTGACCGCGTCTGCATTTTTAAGGAAAAAAGTATTAGTGGGTTGCATTTTTTCCCTCCCTTTAAGGCTAGATGAGATTTTTGACTTTTGACAACATGTGCTAAACAATATGTAACTGGAATGGTTAACCTGAATTACACATAGGTGGGGATTCAACTTATTTCTAGTCTTATTCTGCCACCTTACTGCCACCACATTTTACAAATATTTCTAGTAAATTTTCCCACTATTATTTTCAACAGAAAGCATGGAAAGCATTAGGTGGATGATACCACATCTCAAAGAGGAAGAACTTCTTTATTGTGCAGGTGACTGAGGACTGAACAGATTGCCCAGAGAGGTTGTGGAATCTCCCTCACTGGGGATATTCAAGAACTATCTGGAAGCAATCCTGTGCCATGTGCTTTAGGATAGCCCTGCTTGAGCACGAAGCTTGGACCAGATGATCCACTGCAGTCCCTTCCAACTTTACCCAGCCTATGATTCTGTCTGTGAAAGAAAGTACAATTTGTCGAAAAACCAAACTTTTTACAAGATGGCAATACAACTATGATTCTTTTTTTTTTTTCTGCAACGCCCTTCTTTTCCAGGAAAACCTACCACATACAGGGATACTGACGTCTTCCCTCCAATACAATGTGCTAGTATCAAGGGATACATCTATTATGGCCTACTGATATTAAAGGAAAGGAGGAGTACTGTGTTGGCAAAGAGCAAAATGTGATAGTGCAGCTAGTAAAGAAAAACAGCAAAGAACGTGAAGATCATGAGAATTTTACAAGCCTGGTCCCAGGTGATGGCAAATAAAAGATAAATACACAAAATGTCAATGACTGGAAGATCAAAAAAGACTCCACTATGTCTTTGTCAGAACATAAACCCCCTGATAATGTGAGTATAAAGTAGTCTAAAATTTAAACTTCTGTTGGGAATCAAATGCAGCACAGCATCTAAATATGAACTATCCATCCAAAGAGAAAAAAATGTTTTGGAGATTTTGGTTTTGATTTGCATTTCCTTTTTCAGAAGAAACAAACATGGGCAATTTCTATAATTAGACACATAATTTTGAAAAATATTTTGTGTATGTCTCTGGAAAAACATATAGCCAAATAATTGTGTTTATTTTAGAAGTTCCCCTAGAAGGTCAGAACTTAGGACAGTTGTAGCAGTCTGTGACAGTATGATTCTAATGTATAATTTATTTTATAATTATGTATACTTCTACTGTGTAGAGTTACTGAAAAGCACTGGTTTGCTTTTGGATATCTCACCATCTTTCCAGTTCCCTCCTAACCCTTTACTGAACACAAAGTCTTACTTGTGAGACCTCAACCTGCTGCCATAGAAATGACGTTGAAAATGTGGCCCATGTCACCACCTTCAAAATACAGATCTTGCTTACTGAAAGCAGAAGAATAGCTTCCATATTCATGCAGCTGGCTTTATTACTATGTCAGTGCTTACGGTCTAGGGTCATTTTTGGAACACCTTTTCATTCTGTAGTCTGCTGCTGCTTTTAGGGAGGCTTGCTTTATAAAGCATTCATCATCATCTCACGAAAGACATAACGTCAATGAATACAGTCACTATAAAGATAAGAAAATACTCTATCACTTCACATGTAAAATAGTTCCTTTTTGATCATAAAAATTGTTAAAATATTACTTTATATGTAAAAAAAACCCCCAAATAAACTAAACCAATAGCTTCAAAGATTAAATAGAAAGAACCTCTGATTTTTCATGTAAATATATCTTACTTCATAGCAGGAGACAAAGGAAAATAAAATCATGCCACCTACTAAAGGATAGTAAATGCAACAAGTTCCAAGCTCCAGTGACTGGTATTCCAAGGAGCTACTTTAAAACGACTGCACTGCTACTTTAAAATGACGACTATTACTGTTGCACTGTTACTAAAATAAAGTCTTTTGGACTTAATAATATAACAGCTGAATACAATTGCACATGCAGCTGAGCACAGGATCAGCTGCATATGTCACAGATGCTAAATGCAGATCTGTATAGGAGAAACTGGGAGACAGAAAATACCAGCTGGACTCTGTTTACTTCCCATCAGTTTTTTTCAGGAAAACAGCTCCAAAAATCTTCAGTGTACTGTCAACATGGATAAAAGTATGAGTTACTTCTAACCTGTAGTCATTTGTCTAAGGCCTGTTGAATCAACAACAGTTAGAGGGTGGAGTCCCAGTAGCTGTACATTAATTCTACCAGTTTAATTTCCTTCATTAGCTGTGGAAAACTTCAAGGTAAAAGAAGAAAGAAGATGGGGGAGGAGGGTTGGCAGCAATTCAAGGGAAGGAAAAGAAAGGAAAAAATATTCTGATTTTTCAGGCAGGAATTATCTCAAATACCATGCACTTCTAATGAGTACACAGGAGGCGTGATTTAATTGGGAACCTGGAGTATATAAAAATAAATTACAACAAAGTAATGAAGACAGAGAGCATATGAAAAAAAAAGGCAGTCCTCTGGAGGGAAAAAAAGTTACTCCTGTCCTGTCTAGTTGCACACTATCCAAGACTCTTTTACTGTTACTAAATTGCATGATTTTGTTTTCAGAGCTTTAGAACTAGCTTACCTCAAATACAGCTTCATCTCTGTAAGAAGGAAAATTTTCCAGTATGAGATGTAGTAGTTTCTGAGCACTCTTCTCACTCATTTTAACACAGGTAAGGAAAGATCCTCCAAACTTCTCTAACAGAACTATTCCACTTTCGTTCAGCACCCGATGTCTTTCTTCAATCAAAGGTATAGGCACTTCTGTGTCAGAGCGAAATACATGCCTCAGTTGTTCAAGTGTCATGGTGGCAAAATATGATGCACTGGTGATAGGTATTCCTTCAGAAAAGTTAAAATGAGATGTTTAGGCTATTGTAACATATCCCGGGACCTAGCACAGTGGTCTGCTACAGATGAAAGCGCTTGTACAGGAAGATCTAAAAAGTCTTATCTTACAATCACCTTAGTTTTCAGTGATAATCGCACTCACAGAGCTGCTCAAAACAAAATTTGTGAGTGCCACAATGCTTGCTTCTATAGAGAACCATTTCCAGCAGGCAACCATGGACCCTTTCTTATTTTTTGTACATAATTTTTCCCAGCTGCTTAGTCTTTGTATTTTGAGTAGGGTGTTTACATAGCACGCTGGCAGATATAGTCAGTAACATAGCTAGAGCAGTCAGCATAGGCCTGTTTTCCCCTGGATCGTAATCACGTTGTGCATTTACAAAAAGTGTCTTAATTCTAATGCCCCCTCAATTTACAACCAACCATCCAGAAAATTAATTAAAACTTTCATTTATACCTACAAACAGATATTTTTTTTCTTTTCTGAGGACAGCAACCAGAGTGAGTGCTAAAGTGCTAAACTACAAAACTTTAAAATATTGGTTTTAGAGGCATATGAGTTTTCAGACTTACTGGAGCTGCTCTGGTATCAGATTAGTCCAGACGATTCTCAGTTTATGCCTCATTTTTTTATTTGTCATGGAAACACACAATTTATCCTAAGAACATACGTGAAGTTACCCACAGCTGACTACTGCCAATCCTTAGAAGTCTTTCGAATGGAAGAGATAATCCAGAGTTAGGTAGCTTCATTAAGAGGATGTTTTAGAAGCGTTTCCAGTCACCTCTCCGGAGCTCTACGGGACGGCCCGCACACACAGCGCTATCGAAACAGCGGGCAGCACTTCACAACACCGGGTCCCGCTTCCGAGGCGCCTCCTTAGTTTTACCCTCGACGCTCGGCTTCTATCGCCCTCGCCCCGGTGCCCCCGGCCCGGCCCCGCTCCCCCGGCATTCACTGACCCTCGTCCAGGGCCCTGTTGACGGCGGCGCAGAGGGACCAGTAGCCGCTGTAGATTTTATCCTTGTACTTCACCAGGTACTTCTGCTCCTCTTGCTCGGACCAGAAGGAGAAGTTGAGAGTGTCCACCAGGAACACCCAGTCCACTGCCTCCTTGTCGGCGGCGCGGGGGTTCAGCTCGTGGAGACTCTTCCACCCCGCCACCCCGAACTCCACGGCCGCGGCTTTGTCAAACAGGCTCTCCGCCACCCGCCGCGCCCCCTCCTCGTCCACGGAGACATCTTTGCTGTGGTCGGCGATGAACTTGGCAGATTCCAGGGGGGACGGGAAACCCTCCATGCTGGGCAGGACACGCGCACGCCACCCAACCCAGCCCCGCCGAAGCTGCTCGGGCTTGCCCAGATCCCGGCCTCGCTCCCCACCCCGCGAGGCCACGGCCGTGCGCAGGCGCGGACGGGGCGGGCCCGGGCGGCTCCCGCCGCGGCGGGGCGCGCACAGAGCCCGGAGTTACAGGAGCGCCGGGGGCGGCACTTGGGGAGCCTCAGGACCGGCCCCCGCAACACTGCCAGGCTGCAGCAGGATACAGGCTCTGCTTCGAACAAAAATTTGCGTGTTGATACTTGCTGAGCTTTCCTCCCGAATTAAAACAGGACAGCACCAAACTAACGACCACTCACAACTCCACTCGTCCGTACATATGCAAGTTGGAGGCACACAAAATTCGGCAACTGTTCCAGTTCACTCGCATTTCGCCCAAAACCTTTGCCTCGATTGTAGACTTCTCCCTCTTAATTAAGGTTCGTTGGTTAACCAGCCAGGTGCCAGCTGCCTTCCTTCTGACTACACACAAGGCTGATGGCACTGTTTACTTTCTACAGGTTTGTTACAGCTCTGCCAAGTAGGCCAGCCTTGCAGGCAATGTCTTAGCTCCTTGCTTTTACCATTCGATTTAATGAGTAGCTACACTACAAAGGCCAAGCTCAACCAATGCTCCAACAAACCATGGACAGAAAAAAAATTCCCAACCACCAAAACACAACAAAAGAACCCAGGCATAGTCTGGACCCATCATATCCATATGTGCAACACACTTCTACATTTTTTAATTTGTTTTTATTCAGGAAGTGAAATTAAAACTTTTAACTATAAATACAAATGCCAAGGTATTACATGAGATATCTAGAGGCTTTATATGTTTTTTTTAAATTTCTCACAAATAATTCTTATGGAATTCAACATACATCTGGGAAACCAAACAAGTTTAAGTTTTGCATACAATTACAAGTTACAGAGTTAGATACTGTCAATTTGCCAATTTGCAATTTCTACCTCATACAAAAAAAAGCTCAGGAAACAGCTATAATTTATTCAGAAATGGTAGAGCAACTGTCATTTCTAACAGTGTTATCTGCATTAAGCAAGCTGTCTATAACCAGGTGTATTTTACCACTGTTTACTCAGTGACATCACAAAGTTTTTAAATATTTCATTTATATACTGTCACCAATATATATATGTACTGCAAAGAGGGCCAAACACTTGCAAAAATGTGAAGTTTTACACATTTGTGTAAATATTTTAACTTTTTTTTTCCCCAAACAGCAAAGCAGTCATTGTTTTCACACAATTTCTTTAATTTGTCAAAAAAACCCACATAACTCCATCTATATCAAGGAAGCTGAAGAGCAAGCTTAACGGCAACTTTAATTCATATAGGAAAAAAACCCAACCAAACTAGTTGTATTCATTTTAGTTATTATCTTATGTAGACCTGAAGAAAAATGACCACCAAGAATAGGTTCACTAAATTTATTTAAAAATCCTAAAATGTTTCTTACAAAAAAGCATTACATTCTGCACACTGCTCTCAACAGATACCAGGGACATGTGGCCTACCAGTATTCATCCCCCTTTAAAATAAGACACAGTGTACATAAAAGCAGGGTGTACACAACAATTACAGAAAAACATTACAATTTACCACCAACAATGAACAAAAATAGAATTCAATCTCTCTGCTGCTTCAAAATTTCAATGTTAGTCTCGTGCTCCCTCCCCCATGTATTTGTAAGGAACTAAAACATTACATCTGGTGGACAGTAAAGATTCCACTACACCTCAAATGCAGAACACCTATGAAGCAGAGGAATGTTGGCTTTTTAAACAGAAGCAGATTAAAAAAAAAAAAATAGGGGTGCAGGACTCCTTCAGTTCTTCACTAGTCTTAGAAAAACTTTCCAGAATACTGCTTCACACTATAAAAAAGAAAAAATAATCTTGCATTAGAATCCTTCAACATCTGCATACTGCTTCACACTATAAAAGAAAAAGAAAAAAGCATGTATTAGAATGATGGACCACACATCTTGCATCAATATTCATAATGACATTTTTAGAGCAGATTAAATTACAAATTCCTAACACATTTAAAAGTAAATAATTAAATAATTCTAAAATATCAATGGCTAATAATTGTATTAGTATATTTATGGTACATTTAAATATTAATACTCTAAAGCCAAACATTCCAGTTAAAACACTAAAATCTACTAGGACAGCCAGAAGTTAATAAAGCAAATGTTATCTGAAGCTGTTAATATTTGGTAGAAAAGGCAAAGTAATGTCAGCAAGGTGTGAAATGCTGCATAACAGCACCAAATCGATTTCAACTTGTCCTGTAGAGGCATGGTCTGTGCCATATGGCAGACTGTGATTTGTTGTCAATTTAGTTATCTAAAAACAACAAAATCACTAGTCTTCCACACAGAACTAGGCCAACATCCACTGAAATCTTCTATATTTTCTACAGGCTCTATATAATTTATTACAGGTACTTTTTTTGCAGCAGTTTTCACCAGAGAAAGGAGAGGACTGCTTGGTTAAGGTGTCTTCCAGCAAGATTAGTTTTGAGGGTGTCTTCATTTTAATTAGAATGGAGAACAGAAGAAAATCAAGGCAGAACTAGCACTGGAGAAGTTAGCTTCAAATAGTTACTTAAAACCTGCCTTCTTAAAAAACTGATTCACAGAGCAATTTTATAATGTACACATCAATTTAAAATTGACAGTAGAGAGAATATTAAACGTTAACTTGCCTGTTCTGCAGCAAATATTGTGCATTTTGTATCTGGTCCTGTGTTCCTGTGATAGTTATTATCCGATCTTCTGAGCCTTCTAATGGTTCATCAATTTTGATCGAAGCTCCTGACTCATGACGTATTTGTTTGATTCTCTGGCCTCCCTTTCCAATAATAGATCCTGCCAACTAGGGAAGAAAGCAAAAAATTCATTTCCCAATACAACTTTCTTTCTAAAACAAGTTAGAAAATCCCAGCAGCATTTAAGTAGTTTCTACAAATTCAAGTTTTAAGAGTTCGAATGGAAGCTTACTTCTTTACAGCCTAAAAACATCCCCTGTAGTATTAGTTGTATAAACACAAGTAGGATAAAACTGGGAGAACCAGCTGCTCATTTGTAAAAAACATGTTACACAGTCCATCTCTATTACTGAGTATTAACTCTTAGTAAAATTGTTTAGTGAGTCTCTGAAGATACAAACCAATCCAAGAATACTCTTGGTGATTTGGAAACACTTGTTTTGTATTAGAAGTACTTATCAAGAACTCTAAGTACTTCTGATTCACTTCAACAGTCTGAGAAATAACTGGGACTTTTTTTTTTTTAAGAAAAATCATGAGTTGAAAGCAAGTCAAATTTACTTACATCTTTGGGAATTGTTACTTGTGTTGTGATGATGGGTCCACCAAGATCTCCATATGAACCGCGCCCCCCTGCATAAGAATAATCTGATTTAAGTGTATGCATCAAGCCCTTTAGTAACTGTGTAATGAAGTACATGTAACAGTTTTACATAAACACTTACCATAACCAGAGCCACCCTCAAACTGTAAGAAAAAGAGAAAAAAACCCTTAAACAGCGAATAGCTATTCTTCATTAACACATTTTTGTCCTAAATATTGTATTGTTGACTTTGAGCCTATCTTATGCAAACATCTCAACCCTCAACCTGACTATAAATATAACTGTTGTGCTAGCAAAGGCATCCTGAGGCAAAGAGGGCAGACCAGAAAAAAAAGGGGTGAGTGGGAGATCTCTCATTAATCTCTGTCCATTTGGACAGTGCTCTAAGGCACATGGTGTAATTCTTGGGGCTGTCCTGTGCAGGGCCAGGTGTTGGATGTGATGACCCTTGTGGGTTCTGTCCCACACAAGATATTCTATGATTGTGTGATTCTTATCCTGCCCTGTCAAAACCTGCCAGTTTACCAAGGCAGTCTCACTAACTCAGCTTCTCATAGACAGCTCTTGATGCCGACCTACTTGTGACCCTTAGACTAAACAAACATTCAAATTACAAGATCAGAGTACAACCTTACTAATGCTACTAACATAGCTCAGGAGAAACTCAAGTCTCCAGTTTTGGTACAAAAAGTTTACCCAGTGACTATCAATCCTCCTACTTCACCTACACCTTTGGGAAAAAAACCCAGTAAGTTCTTAAGAACAGCTCTGTAATTTGTCTCTTGATTCAGACTATGCTACAATACTTAATATCTTTGAACAGATAATCATGACATGAGTTACTTCTTCTTCATTTAATCCACCAAATACAAATCAGAACAAGCACTCCTAGCCCCTTTTTATTTTTAGGATTTGTAAACTTGTATTTGGCATAAGTGTTTTGCTTCATCTAATGAAATAAGTGCTCGAGACTCCATATTCATATTTTCCCACAGAAGCAGAGAATAAATACGCAGGGTTCCCTTGAATTCAACTTTTAAGAGACTCACAAGTTCTGTGACAGGAAACCAGGGCTGCCTAAAGCTGAAACTGCTAGCAAAGCTGGTGGCATCTACACGATAACATTTAAAAAAGAGTAAAAAAAAAAAAACCTCAGTGTGCACTGATTGCAAGAGATGAGCAAGGAGGAAAAAATTGAGTGGATCTGCCCTGCAGACACCACAGTGAAGGAATGGGAAAAGGTGCTCCAGGCACTGGAATGAACACTGTCCTGCAGCCGGTGGAGAGAACCATGTTGGAGCAGATGGCTACACTGTATCCCATGAAGGATGCTATGCTGTGACCACGCAGATAAGCCCTGAAAGAAGCTGCAGTTTGTGGAGATTTCAAGCCAGCACAGATGCCTGGCAGGATCTCTGGGGGACCCCCACTGAATCAGTCTGTTCCTGCAGGACTGTACCCCATGACCAGGACCCACACTGGAGCAGTTCTTGAAGAAATGCAGTCCAACGGAGAACACATTTGAGGCATTTATGAATGATTGTATCCCATGGGAAGGACCCTACAGTGGAGTAGGGGAACAGTGTGAAGAGGATGGAATAGATACAGGTGTGATGAACTAACGTGCAACCCAACATTCCCTATCCCACCTGCACCATTCATGGCAGAGAAAGTACAAGAGCAGGGAATAAAGGAGTGGAAGTTGAGTCTGGGAAGAAGTGAAAGGTGGGGAAAGGTGTTTTTAGTTTTCCTCTTTGTTTCTCACCATGATATTCAATGTGGCAGTAAGTCTTCCCCAAGTCAACTCTGTTTTGCCCATGACAGTAATTACTAAGTGATCTCTCTGTGTTCATCATGAGCTACAGACTTTCTGTCTTGCTTTCTCCCCTCACCCTGCTGAGGAAGGAGAGTGAAAGAGCAGGTAGACTGGCTGGGCAGCCAGTCAAGTTGAACCAACCACAACTACTTGTTCACAAAAGTTACAGTGTAACAACTTTCCCAAAAATATTACTTACCATCTACCTTTTAAGATCAAAATGGAAGCTACTCAGATCAAAGTGCTGAGTTTGTCCTTGGTCCCTAAGCAACTTGTATTGTCACGTTACTAAGCGATACAGATTGGAATACAACATAATACAGCTTGTACTGGAGTCTAAAATATAAGAGAATGAAGTATTCTGCTTAAGTCTTAATTCAGAGGCTGATCATACAGCATACTGCATACACAGAGACATATTCCTGTTGGTATGTGCCACAGGATTCCTTTTTGGACTAAACTGTTTCAAAGAAAAATCCTTTCTTTGATTACATCTGCTTCCCCAGACTACAGAACAACATAACTTGATAGCAGATTCTGTGTTTATGTAAGCTAAGAACTGACTTTTCATATCAATTAATCAAAAATATTAATTTGGTGTCATTTTGCCATCTTCAAGATAGCACAAACACCTGCTGTACTTCGTAACTTCTACAGTGGAGTCACTACATTACTGAACAAGGGAAGGGCTACAGATGCCATCTACCTGGACTTCTGTAAGGCCTTTGACATGGTCCCCCCACAATATCCTTCTCTCCAAATTGGAGAGAGATGGATTCAAATGGGTGGACTGTTCAGTGAATAAGGAACTGGTTGGATGGTTACATCCAGAGGGTATTGCCAATGGCTCAGAGTTCCAATGGACATCAAGTGGTGACCTTCAGGGGGTTGGAACTGTGAACAGTGCTATTAAATGTCTTCATCAATGACACAGAAAAAGGGATGGAGTGCACCCTTATCAAGCTTGCAGATGACACCAAGCTGAGTGGTGCACTTGGGTCTGGGCAACTCCTGGTATCAATACAGGCTGGGATATGAACTGCTCGAGAACAGCCCTGCCAAGAAGGACTTGAAGGTGCTAGTGGATCAGAGGCTGGACATGACCTGGCAATTTGCACTTGCAGCCCAGAAAGCCAGTTGTATCCTGGGCTGCATCAAACGCAGTGTGGCTAGCAGGGCAAAGGATGATTCTGGCCCCCTACAAGCTCTGGTGAGACCCTATCTGGAGTGCTGCATCCAGCTCTGGGATCCCCAACATAAGGGCACAGACCTATTGAAGTAAGTCCCGAGGAGGGCCATCAACAAGATCAGAGGGCTAGAGCACCTCTCCTATAAGAAAACCTGAGAGAGCTGGGGTTGTTCAGCCTGAAGAACAGAAGACTCTAGGCCGACCTTATTGTGGCCTTTAGCAACTGACGGGAGCCTACAAGAACACCCGAGAGGACTTCTTAAAAGGGCATGTAGAGGGAAGAGAAGGGGCAATTGCTTTAAATTAAAAGATAGTAGGTTTAGTTCAGATATTAGGAAGAAATCCTTGCGAGGGTGTTGAAGCACTGAAACAGGTTGCACAGAGAAGCTGTGGATGCCCAACTCCTGCAAGTGTTCAAGGCCATGTTGGATGGAATCCTGAGCAAGCCTGTCTAGACCAAGGTTCTCTGCCCACGGCAAGCAGGTTGGAACTAGATGATTTTTAAGGTCCCTTCCAAGCAAAATCATTCTATGATTCTATAACTTTCCTCCCCAAAACCTATCTGATCGAATGGTGTATTTTCAAATACATTAATAAAAAAAGCACTGTAGTTTATCCAAAAATGTAAGTAATAAGCTACTTTTAATATTTGCTGTTTGAAATAAAAAAAAAAATAGCAACATTATGAAATTAACACAAAATATATATCCTAACTGTATGCATCTACAGTGCATCAGTTATGGAAAAGTTACCATTTACAAAATTAAAATAGGGTGTAAAAGAGCATGCTACTGCACAATTCCACATTTCTATTAACATTACCTCTTGTCAAAGGACACACTATTAGGACTGCCAATAAATTCTGAGTCCAAAGAACAGCTTTATCAAGTGTTTAATAGATGCAAGTTGTGACAGACTACACACAAGATCTCCTAAGAAATTCACCTAATCACTTAACTTGTTCGACAAAGCAATTTTCAGAAAATAGGTTGAACACACTCACCAACTCTGGTGGCTGCATGTCATCACAAGCATCCACATGACACTGCATCATCTTCCAGACACAACATAAAAGGAGGAAGAAAGGAAGCCCAGGTCACACAGAGTTTTAGTGAACTTGGCAAGCAAATACAATACATACTAGTACAAAGACACCTTAACACCATAGCAAAGACTTGAAATGTTTTGAGTTAGACCACTCTCAAGACTCATTCCCTTTTAATTTTATTTGGAGGGAACTGTAAGTGGCCACACTCATGGTTTCACCCTCTTTCTGTGGTATTAACAGATTTCTCCTCTAGCAAAGAAGGTCAGAGAGCTAATGGCAAGGCAAGGTAAAGCTTGAACAAGCCTTTTTTTCCGCCTTTTAAAAAATCTTTCAAGTGCTATTACATATAAAAATACTTTGCCATGCATTAGAAAAACCTTTTATTTCTGCCATCTGTTGGAAAATGAAGGTTTAGTAAGATTGAAACAAATAACTGTAAGTGCTTATGCCAACAGCAGGTCAAGCAGGAAGGACACTGCTTCTCATGTTCTACCAATTCATTTCCATATACCTCACACAGCCAAGCAGACTAAGAATCTACCGCTGACTAACTATATTAGAAATTTAGTTATGCTTCTAAACCATGATATCTAGCATTTCTTTCTTTCAGAATTTTACAGTTTCAGCAATTGATGTTCATTTGTGGACTCTAAAACAAGTTTCTGAAACAGGGTGTCTTAACATAAATAACAAAATATTCTTTGCTGCAGACTCATTTGTGCTAGTCACTACTAGTACTAGAATACAAGACAGATGATAGACGGGCTGGGTAACACAAAGAGCTTCACTTTTACATCAAGTGAAAGAAAACACATGCAGTCCTAACTGACGTAAAATTCTTTTGTCCTAACTTTTTCTGGGTTTTATGAGTGACCTAAGAGTGAAATTTTGTTACTTCCTTCCAGGATCTGCATGAATAAGTAGTACAGTTGTCATACATTCTTCCTTTACTAATTTTTTACATGCCTGTTAATGTCACATCTCTTAAACCCGGGAATTGTTTCATATTTTCTAAAACTTATGTGTCTTTATTCAAGTGTTTATACATCAAGACACATATATATAAGTTAAAAAAAAAAAAAAATCAAGAACCAGGAAGCATTTGAAGGAGCAAAAGCACATTACAAGTCTGAAGACACTCACAACAGTGTGAAGAGACAGTTCACTTAACAGGAGACATTCTGATTTAAATCTACAATAACTGAGATTTTAAAATTTTTAGTACTTTGAACATTTTAGTAACAGATAAATGGACTTCACACGCTTGTTCACTATTTTCTACCCCTCCAAGTGGTATCTGAGGGCATTTCTGTATCTGAGACACCCCAAAGAATGAGTGTGTTAAAAAAGAAATATAGGAAATTTAGGTTTTTTCAGCTGACAACAGCCCTTATGGTCCACAGGCATTTGATCTGGAGTAGCTACACACTGAAACATATAGTTCCATTCACAGAGAAACAGTACAAATCTGTACTTTGGGAAAAAGCTTCAGAGCAGACTATAAGCCAAATGAACATTTTTAACAGTAGTGCATAATTATATTACAACTGTAGGTCAGGCTAACAGACAATATCATCTTAAGTGAGTGACTCTACGTTGGTAAGAGAAATTAACCTATCTTTTAAAATGCAAATTGTTTTTTCTCATCTCAATCTTTAAAACACAGTCAATCCTGTTATCTTTCTGAAATTCCAGAACACTCACAGCTCAGCATCCAGTCTTAAACTGGACTCACAATCCACTTCATGAGTCATCAACCATTCAATCTTTCTGCCTTTATGGAAAAGAGAACTGGCAAAAAAAGTTTCTGTACATTCAATTGCTATAGGACTTTTGAGATGTTTCTCTATTCTTATCTTTTATTGCATCTATGTAAAATAGGATCCATGTGAAAGAGCACTTTTGCTCTCTAAGAGCAGCTTTTCCCATCATTACTTAGATCACAAATCACAACAACATTGATTTACTGTAGTTTAAAACTTTAGCTAGAGAACGGTTGCTATATGAAACAAAGGGTAGCACAGGAAAACCTTACATTTCTGGCATGACACTTGCAGCTGCAGCTTGACAATCAACCTGAAGACCTCCTTTCTGCTTCCACAGTTTAGGATACTAGAGTCATGATTAACTAAAACTGGAAATTAAATACAATCTTTGCTGGGAAGTAGTGCTCCCTTTAACTAGGCTATGATACTTGGTCATAAAGGAGTCAAAGTCATGAGCAGTTTCACTATGAAAAGGAAATAAAAGTGCTTTTTTGCACAAAAAAAACCCTAACTGAAATGACTCCACTTGCTTGTAGAAACTCACATCAACAAAGTGAAGGTTAACCTGACAGGCTAAATCTAAGTCAAAATGGATTTTCTATTCTAGCTGGAATGGAATAAAAATAGAACACACCACTGCCCCAGAGTCTAGCTAAGTGAGACTGTGCTTAACCAGATGCCCGAAGATGGACAGGCTGCTCAGCTTATGTACTCTAGCACTGGCTTTATTAGCTGCAAACAAAAGAACACAAAACCTGATTCTTCCAACCAATTCCTTCTGTTTCTTAACATGTAGCAGGGGCAACACTTTTTTTTTCATAACTGTGTGGAAATCTTTCATTATTTCTAGTAAGCACATGACATGGTTGCAATTTTTAGTTCCAGTACTCTTACTCCCAGGCAGGACATGTGTAAAAGCACATCTGGGTAGCTCTTTTATAGCTCTTTTCCACTTCTTAGCTTCATTTAAAAGAAAAAAAATCATATTATGTCACCTGTCATCTTAAAGAAGGTGCCAGACAAAGTCCAAGGAGAAGAGAAGGTTTTTTACTATAGAGATTCACTCTGTTGTGGTTTAAGCCCAGCTGGCAACTAATATCACAACACCTCTTGCTCACAACCACCCACCCAACCCTCATTGCAGAGGAACTGGGGAGTGAATCAAAACTATAACAACAATTTACTAATTGAAACAAAGTAGGAGATAACAATAACAGTAAATAATAATCTAAAGGGGAGCCAAACCCCAAGATAAAAAAACCCTAGTGGCACACAATACAACTGCTCACCACCCAATGACCACTGCCAGACCTCTTTGGCCAGTTCAGGTCACCTGTCCTGGCCATGCTCCCTCCCAGCTTTTTGTGTACATACTCACTGGCAAAGCATGAGAGATTGAAGAAGTCCTTGACTTAGCATAAACACTACTTAGGAACAACTAAAACACCAGTGTATTAACAACATTATTCTCATACTGAATTCGAAACACAGCAACGTACCAGCTAAGAGAAGAAAGTAACTATCCCAGCTAAAACCAGGATAACCTCCCAGTTTTTCTTCTGAGGAAAGAGGAATCCTTCCTCAGAACAGTAGATAACTGCTGGGAAGTCACAGTTCAGAAGCAACATAGAAGATTATCTATAACCCCTTGCTTTGAATCTCCATATAATATGAGAGATTATTTTCTCCCTCAGCAAGTATTAATTTAGGATGCAACTCAGCAGTGGCCCTACCTCCAAAACATCTGGAATTACCAGAAAATAGACAAGAATTGATTCAAAAGAGCAATCACCTTCCAGATCAACTACAGCTCTTCTCAGATAACATTCTATAATCTGCATTATAGTATCTATGCTCATGTTTTCTAACATTTAGTGTTAAGAATGTTTGTATAACTCATTGTTCTGACATGTTTTCTGTAGTTGAAAAATCTCCTAATTCTATTTCCAAAATCTCCTAATTCTATTTCTGTCATCCTGATTAAAAAACCTGAAAGACAGCCAGTGCAAAAAAAACTTGCAGGGCTGAGTACAAAGTTTCTGTATCATTTTTGATGGCAGAAAGGAAACAAAAGAAAATAGATCTGGTCTTGAATACCACTTACACCCCATATAATCCTCCACAGGAGGACTATTTGTATGGACAAAACATTTTGCTTTTACCATCAGAACCATGCATATTCACATTAACGTGCATATGTTCATCAACAGTATCTTCAGACAGCACACTAGCTGTGGTTACAGAACAGAACAAGGCCAATTTTAAACTCGTACCATGCCATCATAACGATCTCCTGGTCTGCCCCTTCGGTCATAGGACATCAGATCTCTAAAACGAAAAAAGCAGCAGCACGTTAATTACATTATCTGTATTATGAACCAGCTTGTTTATTCTAATCTAAATTTTCACACTGATGGTTCACATACAACTTAATATCAAACTACGCTAACCAAGTACTGAATGACAGAAGTTACAGAAGTACCGGCTACAGTCCTGGCAACTTACTATGGTGCAGTAGGTAATTAAACCGCAGTACTTTTCAAAATACTCTTGTCTAATACACATTCAATCCTGCATAATCACTAACAATGTGGAAGCATGGAAAAAACACTGGAAATATGAATATGATTCAGCAGAATATATACAACATCAGTTTTTGTATAACACATTTATGCAACAACTCACCCGCCACGAGGAGGTGGTGGAGGAGGAAGAGGAAGATTACGAGCTCTGCTGCCACCTCTACCACCACGACCCGGTGGAGGTGGTGGAGGTCCTCTGCGAGGGCTCATATCATCATAATCTCTTCTCGAGGGAGGCATAGGTCGTCCACCACGACCAGGGGGCATTCGATCAAAGCCTCCCCTTCCACGCATCGGAAAGCCCACTGGACGTCCCCTTCTATCATCAAACATCATTGTGAAGCCACCGTAGTCATATGTTTCATCATAGAAGTTGGGATCATAAGGCTGGGCCCGTCCTTTAATTGGAGACTAATACAAACAAACAAAACAATCCCCCCAAATCAATTAGGACAATTACAACTGGCACACTTAATTAATACAGCAAATATGTAAGTATGAATTCATGCATTTGGAACATGGTTTTGATTTTATAAGGCTACTAAGAAAGAAAATGCTGATCTGTGACAGAAAAACTACTGTTAGTTATCCATAGCTTATAAACTTTGTCTTCCTTCCTCTTCAATTTTTTTATTTTAATGATATGCAAAGCGTGAATAACGGCCCACTAGTACACAAAATTGTTTTCCTCCCCCATAAGGTGCACCCCAATTTTAAACAACAGAAACAAGTTTCAAAAGTTCCTGACGATCACTTTGCTGTTGGGAAAGTAGGACGTACTGAATTCAAAACAAACTGCAAGACATTGTTTTATATCTAAGATTCATGAATGCCAATGAAAGAATAAAATAAATTTATAAATATTACCTCAGAGATAAGATCCAAGATAATCTTGATGCACTCGACAACCCTATCGGGTTTTCCACCAATAAGCACCACTCTGTCAGTAGAATGAGGACAACACTCTTGAAAGAGCTTAATGGTGGTCTGAGTGTTCTGTAGAAGAAAAATATTCAAGCTTGTCAAATATATTTTAAACAACTTTATAAACCCACTAAAACATTTTAAAAGAAAAAAATCCAAAATAAAATTAAATTCCAAGCTACTTAAATTGCATGCTTGCTTCTGAGTTATCACAACAAATTTGAAGATGACATCTTTTAAAGATCAGTGGTAACACAAATTTTGTATGAAGATGGAAAAAAGTTCAATTTTCTCCTATTTCCATTATGACTCATTTACACCATTATTTAATTCAATATTAGAAAAAGGACCATATAGACATTGTGAGCTTACAGGCTGTATTAACCCTCAAATGAAGAAAACCTGCTCTGGATGCTAAGACAGCAATGTTGCCAGGATTATGTCTAGTTATCTAGCCTTTCTCAACCCAAGCAAACAGGCAGCAGCCTATACCTGCACAGACCTGCAATGGCCTCTGACACAATGCCAAAAAGGAAAACGTGTTTTCATCTCACAGAGACCATTACCCTTTTTAAACCTTATTCCTTCACTGAAAGAAAACAATGGTCTTCTAGCATTTATTCTTCTAAGAATAAAAAAACCAACAAAATAAAACCAAAAATAAAGCTCTTCTACAGTAATATTCAGACATCTACCATGGAGATGCTTTCGCCCTAGACCATTTTTTATGTCCAATGACACAAATAATTCTAGACTATGCAGAAGTTCATTCTAGAAGGAGTGATGAATAAAATTTTAATAAAACAGAGTAAAAATCCTCCCTTTAAAAAGAGTATTCTACCACATATATTGTATAATCAAGCCCTAGGCTCTGTCACCACTACTCCTTCTGAGGGTCTGCAAGGAAGTTGCAATGTACAGCTCCACCTCAGAACATCGGAAGCATATAAACAGTATGTTCAGTAGGAATTATTGCACGGAAGATACTTACACTGGCCTCTTATGAACAGAAAACATGATTTATTGAACAAAAGACAAATCTAAGAGCAGAAAGCAAGTACCTCTCTGAGTTCTTTAATTTTAGCACCCTTGACACCAATAATTCCTCCTGCCAAACTCTGGTGAATGAGAAGTCTTAATTCACAGTCAAAGTCACTGCCTTTGTAGTGTTGATACTGTATGAAAGACGCATATAGAGAAAAAAATAAAATAAAAATAAGTTTAAATATTTGGCATTTTAAGTTTTTTTTCTTCAAACAATGGTATGACTTATTGCTGAACTGTAAACCTGCATTTCCTTTGATAAGATCACAACTATTTACGCACCACCCCTCTAGGTGAAGTATCAGTTTTCCTTATTTATTACATTACTTATTACATTATTTATTACCTTATACTGCACAACTTGCAACAAAGACTTAGCAAGGTACTGAACAGTGCAACACTTAATATTTTGAAAGGGGGAAGGCTGTTCAAAATGTTAATTTAATAAACAGTGACAGATTGTCCTCCACCAAAAAAATGTCAACATGTAGTGTGAGAGCCATAACCCTTCCTTAAAAGGCCTCTGGCATTTATTTTTTTAATTTCCTGTATGTAAAAAGCAGAAAGTCATCCAGAACCATCTTGTTCAAAAGCTAATCTTTTACCTTTAAAACAAAATATTAAGAGACATACCTCTTCTAAAGTAGGGATAATCTTCTTCAAGATTTCTCCAATTGTCTCTATATCTGCACTTATACTCAAAATGCTGTTGAAAGCCACAATGCCAGACAAGATGGAGTAGGTAGAAAAGAAAAAGCAGAAGTAAATTTTTTAAATCATCACAGACAAAATTTTAACAAGATACACTACAAAGAAGAGTTTACAATTAAGATTCCCCGTTTTAAGTAAACCTGTTTGCTCAATTTGTAACACATGCATCTTTGTTTATGCCCAGTATATACGCATGAGAAATTTAAGATTAGGTAGGTCTTGCAGAGAGAGAAAGACAGAATGGGCTTTTGGAAGGGCTCAGATTAAGTGGGCAAGAAATTGATGCAGAACTGAAAGTAGAAGTGAATATTCATGTTCCCCGCCACCACTAATTAGGATACCCTCACTATTACATTACGCTGGCACACCTTCTCATATTAAAAGGGAGGATATGCAAGTGGTGAACGTTGTATCTGGAATAAGGTTATGAAATCAGGTTACTAATGGGCTCTCCAAGAAAACAAATACGAATGCAAGACAAAAAAGACAAAACAAATGAGAAGTGAAGGAAAGCGAACCGGAATTAGCATTTCATCAGAAATAATTATGAACAGGCAATGTTGAGGGGAGCAAGGTGGGCCACAAAGACAGAGCGAAAGACTATTTTGAACCAATTTGATTTACAATGCAGCAAATATGCAACACTTGAAGCTGTGCTCCTTCCATTGAAATAAAATTAGTGGATTGTTTGGGTGGGCAACTCACGTAAAAGTTCAGTGACAAAAAGACTTAATGGGGAAAATAAGACAGAAAACTTGAAAAAAAACAATACACCGTCTATAAGGGGATACTATTTAATTATATCAAAGGCAGGTAATAAAATACATTTCTCTCTTTCTAATCAGGCAGTGAGGCATAAACTGTTGGGACATACCGCTCGGGGCCACTGCTGTCTGGGACTGAAACACTGGCATTGTACTGCATTGGTCATTGGCGTTCGTGGATGTTGGCATTGGGCATGGGTATTCAATCAGAAGTTGTCAAGTATGGTACCCGTTTGGCAACGAGCACATTTTTGGGCATAGCCAACCAGGGTTTTCACATGGGCGTTCAGGGGCGGATGGGCCAACGTCATGGTGGGCAACGCAGGGGCAAGTCGATCCAGTACATGGGCAACGGAGATATATGGCCAAAAAAACAAGGAGAGGGAAAAGGGGGAAAAGCAATAAATTTTAATTTAATACAAACTATACTCATTACTCTCAATTAATGAAACAAGCTTAAGTTGTTCTGAAGACTAACACAATAACGGATTGCTACACCGACTGTGGCTTAACAGTATGGACCTTAAAAATGAGTCACTTGATCTGACTAAACTACTTTTTACTTTTAACAAATGACGTTTCAGTATCAGGCTGGCTCATGAGGGTAGACACAAAACCTGTCGAGACTGATAGTACTAGAACCTTGGGCAAATCGGGAAAGTTTGTATTCCAGACCAATCTAAATTATCTGGACTTAGGTGACATACTGATTTACTCCAAAAAAAAAAAAAAAAAAAAAGGGAAAGAAAGAAAAAAAAACGATAAAAAACCCTAAAAGGGAAGAAAAAAGAACATCTGCCAAAGTTAGTGCGTATATGTCTGATTCCTGACCATTTCAACTAAAACCTCAATTCAGTTGCGGTAGTTGCTGGACTTAGTTGAAACTGATTTGTAATAAGTTGCCAAATCTTATGTTGAACAGAGTCTTGATAGGAAAAATTGTTGAAATTGCAGCTGATGTTAAGAACAGGAGGTACAAATGGAATTTAAGAAGAGTTGCCAAGTTTTATAAATACACAACGTTAACGCTCAGCATGTGCCTAATCACAAGAGTTAACCCACTGTAAAGTGTGAACGGGTAGTAAGTAATGACCATTTAAAAATGCTTCCAAGTAACAGAATAGAATTTTCCCTTAGTGTTTTATACCCATATTTAAAGAAAGAAACCTTAACATTAATGTTTTTGTTCTTCATGTGCAAGCTGTTAAGGAACAGATGGATGATGTCATACTGCTCTTTTTAAGGAAGTTAGACAAGTCCTCTATCACTGGGTTAAGCCAGCCACCTGCAATGGTTTCAGCAGTACTATAATCGATTCACACATATGGGAAATGGTACTATTAAGGGGTTTAAGCTTTGTCAACATTTTTAATTAGGATGTTAACTTGCTTGAAGTGTGTAATTCAGCAGAATCCTATTAAAAAGTGAAGAGATTTAATATAAACCTCTCATCCCACGAGTCAGGCTGGGTTTTAATTGCAATAGAAATTGAAGAACTAAGTTATCTACTCTAACACTCAATACAAATGGCTTGTAACTTGACTATTGATGCCTACGGAGTTGAATTGCTCCCATTTCTAGAAACGCACGCAATCAAGCTTTCGATGTAGTGCTCTGAAAGAACTGGTGTTAAATTAGTTCAAACTCATATATACTCACGTCTGTACGAAGTGCCTTAATATTTTTGCCACCTTTTCCAATCACAGCTCCAGCATTCTGGAAAATAGTTTTCAAGAAGTTAAGTTATGACAGCACAGTACAGACTACATTTTTGAACTCAAGACTAAAAAGGGTAAATCTATTTTTGCATTACCCTGCTGGCCCAAAACCTGCCCTCACATCTTTAGAAAGGTTCAAATCAAATTGAAACAAACGGATACAGTTTATTCATCTTAAAAAAAATGATAACTAAAAGCTCTTACTACCACCAAACAGCAGAGAGAAAAATACTCAGTTTTGCCACTAATATTTCAATTCCAAAAGAAGCTTCTAGGCAATTCTGCCCATGCTAAACTTATCACATAGATTGTATCCCTTGCAAAAAATACCGTATGAATGTAATACAGGTCAATGATTTGCTTGATTTAATTGATAATTGTGTATTTTTTCTTTTTTTTTAAGAAGTACCTTTGTAAATTTCACTTTTGTGTTCCCAATATTTGATAATTCCAAGGGCTAATTTTGGTTTATGCCTCTGTAATATAATTAATTTCTCAGAGCAATATATTCTGAAAAAGGTTAAAGTGAATGTTAACAGCCACCTACTTCATTCAAGCTATCAGGAATAAACGGGCACATAGTGAAGAACAGTAATTGCAAAACTAAATTTTTACCAGGTTCTCTCAAGGATTACATATAAAATATTGCTTTTATTACACAGATCATACTTATGCTAAAAGCATGCAAAACATTTCATGGTACTCCATGTAAATCAACTATTGGTCAGAAATGGCACAGGGAGTTAAGGCAACATTCTTCCATGCCAACACAAAAGACTGAGATGCTTCAGAAACAACAAGTGATCCTGGAGCAAGTGCAAACAACAGAGGAAACTCATATATAGCAACTTTTAACTATTTACACTTCTCAACAAAATCCCTGCAAACCCTGAAGTATTACTCCCACATTTCTTCCTGTTGACACAGTTGAACAAGTTCAGCAGATCTGTTCAGGAAGGTTACTAAAATCCTACGTTTTCATATCTCATATTTAATTTAAAATCATTAGCTCAAAATTCCCTAAACAGCTTCTCTTCCAAAGACTCACAGACAGTCATTTCCCTCAAAATAACAACATTCTACTCAAATGCAGACCTTATGATTTCTGTTGCTCTACTTCTTCAGCAAATAAATCCTTAAAAAAAACCCCATATTGATCCTTCAGGACTTAACCTTTTTAAAAGAACCCCTGTAGACAATTCCATTGCAATACACTTGCAACTACCACTAATACACGTTGGAAGTTATTCTAATAAGTCATCTCATTTTAAATAAAGCACATATGCTTTCTAAACTTCTATCTCAACATACACTCTGTCATCACCATCTTGAACAATGCTACACGCAAAAATGGTAACAACAAGAAAGCGTACTTTGCTCTGCAGCAAGATGCGCAGTTCCACCATTTCATCTGTGTTTCGAGATCTTTTGAAGGCCTGCTCTTCCTCCATATCTTCTGCAGGACGTTTGCCTGTAGAGAGGTCCATAAGGGGGAAACATAAACACTTATTTAACTTTCTAAGTTGCAATAAAATGGAATATATGCCAAATTCATGCTCTGTACTACTAATACATTCTTTCATACTGGTCCAAAACCAATTACAAAAGCCTGTTCTGAGCATAGCATGGAAACAAGTCTTTACTTCATCAGCTTTCTTACTGGCTAACTACTAAAAATGCATTTAAAAGATCTGTGAACTTTGGCTTAAATGAGAATGTTGTTGAGAAGTTCATGACAGGTTTTTTAAAGCAGTGAAGTATCACCTACTTCATATTTATTTATAATTTACAATATATAATTATAATTTTTAATTGGGGAAAACCTTTCAGGTATAAAGCTACAATGTAGTTTGTCCAACACTAAAATACCGGTGGAATAATAGTAAAGTAGCACTTCAGATACTGTTTGGGAAAAACTGGCACAAATCAGTAACAGTGATGTCCTAACTTCCTTGGTAATTATTCCCAAGAAATTCTGCATGAAGCGCTTTAGAGTATTTCTCATATTGGTATTCCTGCATGTAACAACTGCAATAAACAAAAAAATGGATACAGCGGATATTCTTACATGTTCCCATTCTCCACACAGCTTTGAAATACTTTTTAATCCTTAGTCATAACTTTCAGTTACTTATCTCATGTCTAAAAGATGCCAACAGAAAGATTATGTCTTTATGCTTCAAAAAATTTGTAATGCCACAGTCTAATTAAGACCAAAAATATTTAATACAGAATGCAAAACTACTGCTGATACAAACACATGGTAAAGTTAAATCATTACAACATTATCAGAAAAATTTTAAAGAGGTTCTTTCTAAAAAGAAATAGTCCTTTAAAAGATTTACCATTTGTCTCTGTGTTGGTAAAGGTTTCTTCCTGTTGTTCAGTCTCCATTGCCTTTTTTTCTTATGTGGGCAAGCAAAACCTGTTGAAAAATAAAAAAGATGGTACATCTAGTCTGTCAAAAGGCAAACTGTACACCATGCTAAAGCAAAAACAGTAAAAATAAATGCCTGCTGCTAGAACTTACCGCTATTATATATCCCTGCAGAGAAAAACTCAGGTATTCTGGGCGGGATCAAAATCCAACAGCCTATTGCTTCAAGAGCCTATGAAAACAGCATATATCAGTTGCGAGTCTCCTCACATAACAGCTCTGATTCTCACTACAATCAAAACACAGAGATTTGACCTAAGCTGTCACAAATCTTTTCTTTATAAAAGAAAAAGCATACCCAAGATAAACACACCACTAAGATGAGATAAAAGTCAAGTCTGTAGACTTACATAAACTCTTACTGTCTGAATTACAGTGTTTGGGCACACGATAGTTTTAAGTAACACATTTACTAAAAATTATCTTGAGAAATTTAAAGTGAACTGCATTCAGCTCTTATTTTTAACATGTTATATGATACATGTGCCTTAGTTTCACTTTATGAAAGGACACTACATAAGAATCGGCTCCTGTTGTTTAGGTATACACAATTTAAACTTGAAAATAAACTCCTATTATGGTAATTGTCAGGATTACTTTTACAAATTTTCTACCAACATACTAGCAAGCATTTGAGCATGCCTGCCAATCAAGTATAATTGATGAACAAAATACAAATTACAACTTCTAGCTACACTAAAAAAATCTCTTTTTAGAAATACCATCCTCTGTGTATAATCGTCATATAATCCTCTGTGCATGCATAAGAACTCCAAAAGCAACTACATCTCACTATGATTTTCTTAGATTGCAACCTGCTATTTTTAAGTTTATCTTGGAATGCTAATAAATCACATTAGAGAGAAGTGCAGACAAAATAAATAATTTTGCAACTTATTATGTTAAGAAATGTGATTTACAGGCAATGCAGCGAAATCATCATATATTTCCCTTCATATTGCACTAATCTCAACTGCCGCAACAAGTGGCAGGTACTCATTGTGGTACCAACAGAAAAAAACAAAACAAAACGTGGTTGTAACTTAATAAACACACTATCAGACAGCTGCGTAACTGCTGCCCCGCCTGTAGGAGCTAACAGCATGCACCGCCTTCCCAGGCAATTGAAACGAGCTAACGGGCACGCAGAGTTAACGATACCGGCATCTCAGGCATACATTGCCAAAATCTGCGCTGCTACGCGTAGGAAGAGTAGGGAACGACCAGTTACGGTGTAATAGCCTTCTCGGACCCTGGTTAATCTGTTTCCAACTATCCCAAGAATTTTAGGGCTGCAGGGGGCGAACTGTAATATCAGTTACAGTTACAATTCACGGCTGTCTCTCCTAGTCAAACCTGCCTATATGTCAGGTGCTCTCTAGCCTCGCTCAACTGGGTAAATCGAGGACGTTAAAATCACTAATTGAGTCGAGTTTCTTAAAAACACCGAAAGGCTAAAGCGGCCACGAGAAGAGCGACCAGCGACCACAGACATAAGAGCTTGGAAACGCCAGCGCGCCTCAGTCCCGCTCCCTCCAGGACGGAGCGGCTCTTGCGCATGCCTGTCTGCCTCCCTCCCTTCGTCTCCCTCCCTTTCCCTGCGCCTCCAGCCGCCCGCCCGCCCGGCGCAGCAGGGAGCGCGGCGGGAGCAGCGGCGCCGCAGAGCACCAGCGAAGCAGCAGAAATGGCGCCCTCCGAAATGGCGCCCGCCCGCCCGCCCGGCCACGGCGAGGCGGAGCCGGCAGCGGAAGGGTCGCCGCCACCACCACGCGGCCGCGGGGAGAGTTAGCCGGTTCTGCCCGGGCGGACACAAAGGAGGCGCCCGGCGGCCCGAGGCACGACGGAGCGGAGCAGCCTCACCAGCGCGGGAGCTCCGCCCGCCCCCAACAGCGGCGCGGCCGCCACGCGGGGTGGCCTTTGATGGGCCCCCGCGGCTAAGCGCGGCCCGGAGCGCCCTCCCTGCGCCCGCCATGATCCGCCACAGCAGCTCGCCCCGGGCACAGACGCAGCAAGGGCGGACACGGGAGGGCGGCGGCCGCTCCCCCGCCCTTGAAGCGCACCCGCCGGCGCTGCGGAACCCGCGCTGGCCTGGCGGCAGCGCCCACGGCCGAACTGCCCGCTGTCCCTGCGGGGCACGAGGGAATCATGCCCAGATGACGACAGCCGAGGTGGCGACACCCCGCTCTCTTCCACGCAGACCCCACCCCGCTGCACCGCCATCCGCTTCGGAGCTCACGGGAGCCCCGAGACCGCGGCGGCCCCGGGGGCTGAGGCCCGCGAAAGCGGCCCCAGGCCCTCCCGCACCGCTGTGTCACGCAGCGGCGCCGAGCGGGACCCGGTGGCTCTGACGGCCTAGGAAAGGCCCGGATCGGCCTGCACCCTCCTCCCGCCCTCTCTTCCTCCTCGCCGGCCTTGGCCACACTGCGCCGCGAGTGCGCATACCTCCGCCTGCCGCCGGCCCCTCCGCGCACGGGAGAGAAAAGACAGCAACCGCGGCCGCCGACGCGCACACCACCTGCGATTGGCTCCGCCGCCCTTCCCGAGCGGCGCCGCCGCCGCCCCGTTGGATGAGGCCGCTGCCTGTCAGCGCGGGGGGGCGGCGCCCCGCCCCGCCCCGCCCTCCGTGAGGGACAGGACGAGACGAGCCCGGGGGAAGGCGGCGCCGTCAGACCCGCGCCGCGGCCGGCCAGGCTCTCCTACCTGGGCGGCGGGAGCCGCGCTGTCAGCGGCACGGGCAGCGGAGGGCGGCCCAGGAGAACGGGAGCGGCGACTGCCGGAGAGCGAGAAAATGGCGGCTGCCAAAACCCCGCCTTGTGCGCGCCGCCCGGCGCCGGCGGCAGCGAAACTCTCGCGATGATTGCATGCCCTCCTCCCATTGGCTGTCAGTGCGCGCGGCGTTTGTGTGGCGCGCAGGCCTCCAGGGAGCCCCGGGAACGGTGAGTTGGGGGCTCCGCGCCGGGGGCTGTGGGGGGCGACCCCACAACCTCCTCCCGCCTCTGCTCCGCTCCCTCCCTCCCCCCTGTCACCTGCTGAAAGCTTGTGCAAAAAAACAACCAAACCTGGTGCTCCTTAAATATTCTTACGGTACTACTTGTTTTCTGTGTGGTCTGTTGAGCTCCTCGGTCGCCCTTTCTAAGAGATTGAACATGATCCAGGCACAGTTAGGCAGCCTTATATCTTTTTAATGTTTGTATCAGTGATCTGGATGCAGGAGTTAAAAGCACTGCAGGTACGCTGTTGATACCAAATTGGAAGACCCTGTTGACTCTTTCGAGGGAAAAGAGCTTTGCAGAGGGATCTGTGTAGATTGGAGCACTGGGCAATTGTCAATGGCATGAAATTTTACAAGAACAAATACCAGATTCTGCCCCTGGGATGGAGTACCGCTGGATACAAGTAAAAACTGGGAGAGGAGTGTCTGGAGAGCAGCCACGACACCCTGCAGAGGGATCTGGGGGTGCTGGTGGGCAGCAGCTCAGTGTGAGTCAGCAGTGTGCCCGGGCAGCCAGGAGGGCAAACCCCATCCTGGTGTGCATCAGGCACAGCATCAGCAGCTGCCAAAAGCGGATCATCCCGCTGTACTCAGCCGTGGTGCGGCCTCACCCTGAGTCCTGTGTGCAGCGCTGGGCCCCACAGTTTGAGAAGGATGTGAAGGTCCTTGAATGGTCCACAGGAGGGCAACAACACTGGTGGAAGGGCTGGAAGGCATGTCCTGTGAGGAGCAGCTGAGGACCCTGGGGTTGTGTAGTTTGGAGAGAAGGGGCTGAGGGGTGACCTCATTGCTCTGTATGGCTTCCTGAGGAGGGATGTGGAGAGGGAGGTGCTGGTCTTTTCCTGGGATTCGGTGACAGGACACCTGGGAATGTTTCAAACATCAGGGGAGGTTCAGACTCGACAGTAGGAATAATTTCTTTACCAAGGGCAAAGAAGTTGGGGAAATGTCCAGAGAGTAAATCATGCAAGAAGCGGCTGAGGGAGCAGGGCTGGAGAAAAGGAGGCAAAGGGGAGACCTTATTGCTCTCCACAACTACCTGAAAGGACGTTGTAGGAAGGTGGGGATCAGTCTCTTTGAGGACACAGCCTCAAGCTGTACCAAGGAAGGTTCAGGTTGGATATCAGGAAGAAGTTTTTCACTGTAAGGGTATTTAAACATTGGAACAGGCTGCCCAGGGAGGTGATGGCGTCACCATCCCTAGGAGTGTTCAAGAAATAACTGGATGTGGCACTTAGTACCGTGATCTAGTTGACAAGGTGGTGTTCGGTCAAGGGTAAGACATAACGATTTTGGAGGTCTTTTCCAACCTGAATGATTCTATGACTGCAAGAGGATTCTCAAATACAGGAACAGGCTTCCTGGAGAGGTGGCTGATGCCCCAAACCTATCAGTGTTTAAGATGCGTCTGGACCTTAATAATGTGTTTTAACTTTTGATCAGCCCTGAATTGATCAGGTCATTGGACTAGGTGATTGTTCTAAGTCCCTTCCAACTGAAGTACTTCTGTTCTGTTTGTGCTTAGCTACTTCCAGAACTAACAAAAAGCTAGAGCTTATTAGCCACTGATGTTTCTAATATGATAGTTGCCAAGACTTGGTACTGTTGCAGCTAAACCCTGGATGGAATCTCTGAATAACAATGTTTCAAGCTAGCTTTCTGTTGTAGGGTAAAAGTTTTCCTCCAGTTGCAGACTGAAAGTCACCCCTCTATACAAAGTGCTGATAAACCCCAGCTTGGTTCTGTAGTGTCTCTTACTTCTGTTCATAACAGTGCTGGTGAAGTGGGAGAATAACATCTCAGGTCAATTTCTAAAGTAAACTGAGTATTAACAGCAACACCCACAGAACTGAAGCAGTAAAAAGTACAGAATATATATTAAACAACTTACTTATCTTTTGGTTTGGGTTTTTTATCCACTTTCCATCCACAAGAAATCAATTTCAGTTGTATGCTTCTAATTAAATCAACAGAAAAGAAGTCACTAAGCATGGTTGCTTATATAGATCTCTGTCCTTCCCTGATATTTTGCACACACTTTCAGCTAATTGCGCATAATTTTTGTGCCGATTGAAGTGTTAAATATTGGAAATGCATGTGAGTTTAGTGTCTGTAGAATGTTTTTAATTTAAAATTTCTATATAACATGGGCATGAGACTTGTCATAATTTCAGCTTTTGTCAGAAGAGTAAATATGTCTTTTTGGATTCTGTTTTAGGGAATTCACTATTACTATAAAAGAAAATGTCTACATCTAACATTGCAGCAAGAGTGGAAACCTGGCTTTCATCCACATGGCATGTTAAAGTTCCTTTGACATGGCTGGAAGCATGTATTAATTGGATCCAGGAGGAAAATAGTGGTAGTAATTTAAGTCAAGCTCAGATTAACAAGCAAGTTTTTGAGCAATGGCTTCTTACCGATCTAAGAGACTTGGAATATCCCATTTTGCCTGACTGCATCTTGGATGCTCCCAAAGGAGAGTTGTCAGGCTTCTACTCCATACAGATTGATTCACTGGTTGATGTTAGCCAGCCAGCATATTCTCAGTTGCAGAAGCTAAGAGGAAAAAGCACCGTAAATGAAGAAGTAACAGCCAGTACTCAGGCATTTCAGAAACCCTGGGAAGCAAAGCCTACTCGAATGCTGATGCTACAACTAACTGATGGAATACATCAAATTCAGGGCATGGAATATCAACCGGTGCCTGTCCTGTGCAGTAATCTTCCTCCTGGAACAAAAATCACTGTACAGGGTAATATTGCATATCGTCTTGGAGTCCTTCTGCTTAAACCAGAAAATGTGAAACTGTTGGGGGGTGAAGTGGACGCTCTTCTTGAGGATTATTCTCAGGAAAGAGTCCTTGCTAGTTTAATTGGAGAAACTGAAAACTGTAATTCTGTTGGACAAGCTGGTCATGAACAGATTTTTTCCAGGCCTGTGGATGAATCTGAACAAACTCTTGGCCCTTCAGATGAAGAGCTTTTAGCCGGTCTTGATGAAAATAATGAATTTACTTTAAACAATGGAACATCTTTGGAAAGCGGATATTGCAGCAGAAGCAACAATTTTAGTACAGCCTCAGGTTCACTGACTGTACACAATGGAAATGTTCTGACAGAGAGATCTGGAAGCCCTTTTCCTCATTCAGTTGAACAAGTTTCACCTCCCACAGAATATGCTGATGGCTTTTTAAATGACTTTCCTTTAGAAGATGACTTTCTTCTGGAAGAAGAGATGCAAATAGAGCTGGATGAAGTGACACCAGTGGTCATAAACAGAAACACAGATTTAATTACTGAAAGACTTCCACATACACCTAGAAGATCATGCAATTTGTCTTTAAATGGCATGTGTGAAAAAAGTGATGTGAATGAAAGAGATAAACCTATGGAAGCTATCAGCAAGGAAAAGAATTTTGGAAAAACAATATTCGATGAAGGTGGAAATAGCATGAATAGCTTTTTGCAGCTCAGAAGCGTACATCAGACCTGCAGTTCTTCAGATTTTTCTTTGGAAAATCCTCCTGAAGAAGGGCAGAATGATACAGACTTAGATGAAAGGAGATGTAAATCCCAGCACACTTCTGACCACAGTGTGTTAAATGGTGATCCTGTATTTTTCTCAAAAACAGATCCAGAAGCAGTTCAGCAGAAGCATGATTCACAGACCTTTCCTTCCAAAGCAGTAGAGCCACATTTAGATTTAAATTCTTCACCTTTCACATATATTTCCCTTCTCCTTGCAAAAAAACCAGAGACTGTTACAATTCTGAAAGTTAAGTGTTTTATTGTTACTCTCACTGGAAACCTCACAAACAGCAATGGGTCCTGGGGTATAAAGGCAAAAATTTCTGATGGTTCTGCTTATCTTGAAGTAGATTTTGCTGATGATATTCTAACGAGCTTGATTGGCTTTTCAGTGGCTGAAATGAATAGGCTGAAAAAGGATCCAGCTTTACGTCTAAAGCTTAGGGATGGTTTAAAGAAATGTCAGAAACAACTGATAGACCTCTGTTGTTTGATGACTATTGAGTTTGATCCATTTGAGTCTAAAAGTACTGTGTTAGTCCTCCAGGATGCTGATACAAGGCATCTAGAACAATTGAGGAAACGTTTGAATAAATAATACGTGTAAACTTGCAGACTGTGTATTAGGAAGCATTTAAGTTACATTTCCCCCAGGGGACTGTTGGAAGTTAAATTTTAAAGTTCAATGTTGTGTCTTTTATCAGGAATTATAATGGAAAACTGAGAGGAGGAGATGACTTGTCAGAGCAAAACCAACAGTTTGTTTCTTATGATGATAATATTGAAATAAACTTTCGCATATTTCTGTCTTGATTTAAAACACTCATGCATCATTTTCATTCTACAAAATCCCATGTGTTCTGGATTGGTAATCCAGAGTGGCAAAATTTGTCAGGAAACATATAACAACAAAAAAAAGTCTCATTATTATACTTTTTCAAGTGCTTACCTGATTTTTAAAAGGAAGATGTAGGACATTCTCAGTCTTTTCTTGGAGGAAATCAGTTGAGTAAATTTAAATAAAGAATTATTGTTTAAATACAGTCCCTTCTGACTCTGCCAATCCAAAAACTCAAATATATATTCAATGCGCAAGAATCTGAAGTGTAGAGCAATGAAAGATTTTCTCCTAAACGTTCAGGTGTGGGGGGAAAAAACCCCCAATTTTATGCGAACATGAGATTAAAAGACCTGTATATTTTTAAAAATAAATAAAAAGAAGTATTTTAAAATATTTTATTAACGAAACTATTATAACATATGCTGATTCAATTTTTTGTCATGTTAGTGTTAATAATTACTAATAATTTTGAACCCGCAGGCAAACTTATTCATTAACACTTCTGATTACTCATCAACTTTTTCACAGAGTAGTCAAATACTGCAAACCTGTTGTACAGTATATTTAATGTTGGTCTTAATTTTGATTCCTCTTTTTTTTTACTTTCTGTTTTTAAAAATGTATACAAATATATTAAAGTTTTCACTTAAACTTTGGTGGAAGCTGTCCAGTCACTTCAGAAGAAAAATATACATCTTGATGAGTCTATAGAGTATCAGAAACTATTTGATGATGGTTTATGTTCTTTTTACTGCCCACCCTTTTCTCCTCTCTTGTTAGTTTTTTGTCTGTTTGGTTTTTTTTGGTTGTTTTGGGGTTTTTTGTTCGTTTTTTGTCCTTTGGTTGGTTGAGTTGGGCTAGGTTGTTTTCCTGTGAAATTAGAAGAATTAAAATTCTGGCAGGGGTAAGAGGATAAATGAGAGGAGCAGTCTGCACAGTGTTGATGTGCTGGCAAAGAATGTAAAATTGGTGGCCATTTTTTCAATTGGCCTGTCAGTATCTTTCTTCAGAGCCATTTCTTTCTCTGAACGTCTGTTAGACCGTTGAGAATTGCTGTGAGAGACTGTCAGTATTGCCTTACTAATCCATCCCAAAACTGAGAAGAGCCTTCGAGACTGTAGGAAGTGTCCCAGGGATGCAAGGGGTGCATCATGGGAGTTGGAGTTCCTGGACAGCCTACAGAGGCACATGGGCAGTGTGTGCTGTGCTGTGGTTGGTCAGGCGGTCACATCTCCTCCTCAGGGGTTGTACGGAGGACTTGTCTTTGAAATAAACAGGTTTGGCTGCTTGCCACCTACCTGCCGAGTCGAGTCTCTTTATATTGTATTAATATACCTACAGAGACTTCAAGGAAAATGAGGTAATTTGCTAAATAAGGTAAAAATGGAGGGAGGTGAAGGAGAGGGAATCTTGAGGCATGAGGGTTTTTAGGTGTTATTTTATACATTTTAGAAACACATAAATTCCTGTGTTGCCTTCCTTCTTCTCCTCACCTTTCCTTCCCCACCCAGAAGAGAACCTGATCAAATTATAACACAGTGAATCACCTTTGGGTTTATTTTCTGAGACTTTTGGGAATTGCAGATCATTTAGAACTGTAACAGCAAAAGCTTTTGTCTGTGTGGAACCTACATTGCTGGATCTTTAGTTATTTTCAGAAAAAATCACTTTTTAGTAGGAAACTGACCAAGCTTCATTTCTGCCTGTAAACATTTTGTATAGTTTTATGGGACTATTTCTCCTACAGTGAGTTGGGAAACTCCCTTTGAAGTTTTTGCCTTGCCATGTAAAAGGATAGGAGTCCTTAATGTTCAAAAGACAGGAATAATCCACTTGTGCAAAACAAGAGGAATGTCATTCAAAATGCAAAATCAAATTAAGTGTTGTGCTTGTTTTAGATGATGAAGTCACACCTGCCCCTCTTTGTGTTAAAGTTTAGCCATCTCTGCTAAAATAAATTCGTGTATCTCCTGTCTTCTTCCTCCCTCCAAACCCTCCCTGCCTTAAAGGCATTGTTACCTGTCTAACTTTTTCTTCTCACTCTGTTGTCCTTGTCTTTGTTTTCAGTATGTGCTTCCTGGAAGGCCACCCTCGTACCTGTTATCCAATGCAAAAAGGAAGGTAGATCTCAATACCGCTAGCTGTTTACAGTTTGAACACTGTAGATATTTCGGTGCAATTTTCTGGTATATAAGGTTTCCGGTTCTGTATTAAAGCTTTTAGAATTAATGAGAAGTACTGTATAGTTTTTCTGACAAGAAAAGAAAGTACATTAGTGATATTGAGATAGCATGCTTAGTTAAGAGCAATATGTCAAACAGAAAATGTCATACGTGGCTGTTTGTACCAGTCATTGGCTCCTGCCTTATCCACTTTAATTACTCTCAGAACCAACTGTCTATTACCAAACATAATGTTTTGGTGCTGTGTTTATGAATTGTGTGCTTATACTGCCTCACTGTGCTGAGCAGTGGTGGGTGTCACAGTTCTTCAGATAATGACAGTTCTTTACAGGCTGAATTCAAAGCATGGGCTGCAACCCTAGCTTGACCATGGTTTAGATCTGGAGCAGAGATTTGACCACGTTTCTGTTGGAGAGTACAATAGAATTCCTGTACCAGCTGCTAAAGGCAATTGTCATGGCAGCTACTCTCATAAGTTACAGGTAGCCTTCTAGCAGAGAGTAGTTTCTGCTTTCTGTCATCTCTTGTCTACAGTATATCTAAAACTAACTTTTCTTGTTTCTGTTGTTTCAGCTGCTAAGTGGACTTCTGCACTTGCAGCATATCTGGCTGCAGTTTCAAAAGTGTGTTCCTCAGGAATGTTTTCATTAATGGGAAAAATAAGCTACATTTTTTCATTGCTGGTCACAGTGAAAATTTCCAACTAATTCAGTTTTAATATATGAAACCTACAATATTGTCACACAATACATGGATGTTGTGATATTAACAATGAAAGTTTGTTCTTCCTGCCTTTCTTAGAGTTATTAAAGAAAATGAAAACAATAACTTTGCTATGGCAGTGGTAGGTACCTGCATCAGAACATCCTATTTAACAGCTATGTCACTAAGGCAAACTAGAGAAAAGAAAGTTCTCAGAAACTTTGTTGTGCCCTACTTCTTTTCAAGGTACTCACTCTGAAACTGAACAAGGCAGTGACTGGTCCAAGAAATGTGGCAGGTTTCCAAATAAACTAGGCTGACAAGAACAGCTTGAGGACTAGTATAATCCTACTGGATACTGGTTTGGCCATAAATATGCATGTCATTATAATCCAGCAACTTCTTTCTCATTGAATGAAGGAAGTGTCCTGAAGAAGCAACACCTTGTGACATGAGCCAGCACCCTCAGCATATCCTCTCTGGTCTCATATCTGCAGGGTAAAGTACTCTGTTTCAACAAGGAGGTGCTGGTACATGTGACCTCCATAAGAAAGACATTTGGACTCTGTAAAATACCAATTAAAATACTAGTTATTAGAACTAGCACTTTTTGATAAAGGCAAAGGCCATTCAGGTGGTATAATCTCTGGTACCAAGTGGCAGCTGCCTGCTGGCTCCTCTGGTGCCACGCGCTGCCTGAGTTTCTCCCACAATGATGAACACAGCCCAACACAGCCTGAGGGCCACAGTGGGTGTGCACAGACCTTTGCTTGCTCAGGTTTACCATGATATGGGCCGTTAATCTCTCAATGTGTAATTGTCTTCTGATCAGCATCACCTCAACTCCCTGTCCTGTTGCTTGCAGCAGGTTATTCTACCTTTCTACAGATCCTGTTAGTAGGCTTGGGAAAATTGGAGCTTTTTCTGTCATCTGCTCGAGGATCTCCTGTTTCTTTTGGTATCTGTATTGCATGTGTAAGCTATAAGTTATGCCGGGTCCTGCGCTTGGATTGCAGCAACACCATAAAGCACTACAGCCTTTCAGAAGAGTGGCTTGAGAGCTGTTCAGCAGAAAGGGGCTTGGGGGTGCTGGTTGACAGCCAGCTGAACATGAGCCAACAGTGTGCCCAGATGGTCAAGAAAGCCAATATCACAATGGCCTGTACCAAGAATAGTGTCTCCAGCAGGATCAGGGAAGTGATCATGCCCCTTGTAAGACCCCAGGCTTGCAGTCCAAGCTCATTGAAGGGGTTTTACTTTAAAAATATAAAAGGCAGGACACATCTCAAGGATGAAGGACCACCACCTCCCTAAGATCTTGCTTTATGGTGAACTCGCCACCGGCTGCCGCAAGAGAGGAGCCCAAAGAGGAGATACAAGGACTCCCTGAAACATCTCAGCCTTTGCCATACTGATCAACATAACTGATCTACTCTGGCCTCCAGTTGGGAGGTCTGGAGACACACCATCTATAACGCTGCTGATGCTTTTGAGAAAGCACGCAGGATCACTCTTGAGGAGAAAAGATAGCGCAGAAAGAATCGCGTCTTGCAGAATATACCACTTAAGGAGTCCTTCTGCTGTGCCTTTTGCAACCAGACTTGTCTATCTCACATTGGCCTCTTTAGCCACCAGCACACTTGTAACAAATGTGGGTAGAACCCTTCCCAAATCTTCGTTCGTGAAGCCTAGCCATGATAAAAGGCTCTAAAAATTCACCTGCCAAATTTATTAAAAGTTCTTTCAGCCTTGAGAGGGCACAAGGGAGAAGACATTGCACACATTTTCTCAGGAGGTAAAACAACATGCTTTTACCGGCAAACTTTAGAAAATAAGGGAACTTTGCAAAAGTTTAAAGGGCAACATTCAAACAAAATGAAGCATTCCACAAAGCATTGGCTTAGCACATGATACCCTATGCAACTTAGCAAAATCCAACTCATCCAGTGCTAAGTTACCCAAAATATCAAGAAGGGAGATTAGGAGAAGAAGTAAAGAAAGATAAAGAAAAATAGACAGTTAGAGCTACCACCCAGAGTCCTGTGCAAGTCCAGTTTCCACATGTCTAGATGGTAGGGTCCAACTGCACATCTTTATTTTTATCTGCTCTAGCCCTCTGTGGCCACACCATCCCAGGTGGGACTTCTGGCCCATTGACCACTCTAGGGCTGGGTGAGGGGCAGTGCTCCCAATGTGCCAGCCATTCTGGGGCTGGGATAAGGGCTCCAGGGGTTGTGGTGTAGAGGAATGCTCTGGTGTGCTTGTGACTGACAGCTGCTCTGGGGCTGCCGGAGAAGGCTCGAAGGGGCTGGGGTATGGGACAGGGCAGCACCTCACCACGTGAAATTTGACTTGTCCCTTCCCCTCCCACACACACACTTAAGTTGATCTGAGCCAGTAGTTATTGTAACAATCTGGTGTCTCACATTCCTGTGCTTGGCATTTGTGAGACCAAACCCTGAGTTCAGTTCTGGGCCCCTCACTTCAAAAAGGATATTGAGGTGCTGGAGCGTGTCCAGAGAAGGGCAATAAGTGTTGTGAAATGACTAGAAAACATGTCTTGTGAGGAATGGCTAAGAGAGCTGGGTTTGTTTACTCTTGAGAAGAGCAAGCTCAGAGGGGACCTCATCGATCTCTACAACTACCTGGAAGAAGGTTGTAGTGAAGCAGGGACCAGTCTCTTCAGCTGTGCATGCAATGGGAGGACGAGAGGAAATGGCCTTAACCTGAGACATGGAAGATTCAGATTAGATATTAGGAAATTTTTTTCACTGTTAGGATGGTCAGGCACTGGAATAGGTTGCCCAGGGAGGTAGTGGAGTCACCATCCCTGGAGGTGTTCATGAGGTGTCTGGATCTGATGTGTTTTAGGGGTTACAGAGGCAGTGCTGGCTGGACAATTGGACTGGATGTCTTAAAGGTCTCTTCCAACCTTGACAATTCTATGATTATTCTGTGAAAAGCACATTATTATTTCCACTGAAAGGGTCTAGGGCTTCCATTATTAATGTTGATAATTACAGGCCAAGAATGACATAATGGTAACATTAACTGCAGAAAATGAAAGTCTGATCTCACTTTTAAAGTATTGGCACTTCACAAAGCATAGTTTCAGATTAAAAAAATACAACATTAAAATGCTAAGGTGAAAATATACATATGTTCAAAGAATCTGTGATGGAAAAGAGTGTAATTTGTGATTTAGGATATAAAGTGCATTTAGGAAATAAATATAATTACAAGCTAAATATTCACAACTGACTTTCTACTCCTAGGACAATTCTTTTAATTTTTACAATTACAATACAAGCATAATTTAACAGATGTGTATTATTGTTAAAACCTGCCCCAGAAAAAGAGGAGAGGAGTAACCCAGGTTCTTATCAATAATTCCCTTGGGGTGGATTAGAGTGAAATGACACTGAATAATCAGTGTCTGAAAACATATATAGGTCGGGTTTATTTTAATAATTTTGTTTTAACAAGTATGTTAGCATTTTGGGTGTTGTCATCTATATTATATATCGTAGGGACAACCCCTGGGGGGAAAATGCATAAGGGAGAGAAAGGAAAGACAGGATAAGGCTAAGGGAGAGTAAGGGAAAGAAAAGCTGAGAGTGGACAGATGTCTATAGTCACTGCCCACGGAGTCCAGCAATGAACCTTGGTAGTTGCAGCTTCCATGTCTGTCAGTTGAAGTGGTGGCCTTGATCTGCTGGGGGTGAAGGAGGGAAGCCCCCACACTCCAAGAAGTTATGAGTTATTATATCCATGGTTAGTGTCACGGACCATGCCTCGAGCCTCCAACCTCTCCCTGGGCCCTGCGCAGAGTTTCTGTGTCTGGCCTGGTTCCCACCTTTTTTTAGATTGGCAGAGGGGGGTATGGGCTGTTTTGGGCCATCAGAGGTCCTGCCTTTTCAGGGCTTGACACCTTCAATTGCCCATCAGAGGTATAATGCAATAGTCAAAAGCCTGCAAGCTCGGCTCTTGTCTTTTCAGGGCTTCACACCTTCAGCACTGGAGGGAGGGAGGGACCCAGTTGCTCATCAGATGTATAATGCAAGTCAAAAGCCTGCAAACTTGGCTCTTTACTGGAGGGAGGGATGGGCCCAACTGTCCATCCGAAATGCAAGTCAAAAGCCTGCAAAAGTCTCCTAGAATGCATAAATCATTAAACATTTCAGTCTCTGACAATTATATATCAAATTTGGCCAAGCATTATTGCTATTAAACAACAAACTCGTCATTTATTGTAATGAAAAACAGCAGCCCCAATGCTGCTGACAACCTAAGCACATGCTTAGGTGATTTACCCCCTTGTACCGGCTATTAGTGTAATTGCCCTCATACAGTTTCTCCAAACATGAAAATGCCATTAAACAGAAAGTGTAAATAAGGACCTACTTGTAATTTAAAGCATTCAAATAATCTTTCATTAGATCCATTTTTGTGAAAACACATATGTTTTTCCTGAAACCTTCTATTTACAGATCAGCAAGTCAAATGCAAATATTAATGAAAAATTCCCTTGAGCTGCTAAGACTATTCTGCCAAGTGTATGTGCAGCAAGGGTCTATATAAAATAAATATTATACCACTTTAAATATATGTTAATGTAAGCAGGAACCTGAAATAGGTTTTACTTTTTGTTTTACAAGAGGTCAGATGCAAAGGCAGGCCACAGCTGCTAAGTACTATATGATCACATTTGATAGGACAGACAAAGACAAAATAGGAGAAAAGTATTACTTGTAGGGTCCATTGCTATTCATTAAAGGACATGAGGCTGATACTCATGGTGTTTTAAAGTCAACATTAGTTTTTATTTTTTATTTTCTAATACTGTCGTAGAATATGAGTTATAATCTTTTAATGTAAAAGACAGAAAGTGTGAAATAATCCTCTGTCCCCAGCAAAGTACTTTATCGACTGTCATTAGTATTGGTGATGGTAGATGACTGATCAACAGCTCAAAAAACTCCAAAAGTCTGGTTTTATTCTGTCAGCTAATACCAGTTGGATGACTGTGCTTTTCCCAATTGCATTTAAAACTCCTGATTCAGTGACTATTGTTCCTGTTCTGTTTTTTGAAATACAGAACTGGGAGTTAGTTTTTATCATGCCAGAAACATGTTCTAGTATTGGGAAATTGGCAGTCTGCATTTCTGACTTTATTTTGGGGATGTAAGTGATTGTTAGAGGAGAGGAATCTGTTAGGGGAATAGGAATGGGTGGTTAGTGAGAAAGTAAGGTATCTTAAAGGAAGTGTACTTTAGCAAGATGTTTTCTTACTTAAGTGGGGGGGGGGAAGCAAAATCTTAAAAAGAAACAACATTAAAAAACCTAAGCATCATTTACTGGTTTTAATTTAATTTGTTTTCTGTAGTAAAATCTGTTTGAATAAATTAAGGTTACTGCTCTAGGCAAGGAAGCAATGTGCTTTACAAATGTGGTGTATTTAATGTTGGTATAGTGGTGTGCACAGAGCAATCAGTACCAAAATTTTTATTGGACCCTCTTCATTGACCTCATCTCTGTGGAATTTTCCTGCCTCCTCCAGCAGGATGTGAAGAGACTCTCTGAATGATGTTATCATATGTCCTATTGTTGCTCTCTGTAACCTGTGTCATCTGTAAATTTGAATGTCTTTCCTCCATGGAAATCCCCAAGGATAAATAGGTTTTTCCCCATGAGGTAATTCCTAAGACCCCAAGAAGTGCTGGGGTAACCTGGATTTTCTCCTGATGTCATTTCTGTGAAAACCCCAAAATGTGTAAGTCAGGTTTTCCCCTTACGTCATCCCCTGAAACCCCCTAATTGTAATAATTGTAGTAGGTGCAACCCCCTGATGAATATGTAAATGCTAAACCCTTTAAATATGAACTAGTAAGTCCAATAAGGCATTCCAGTTTCTTGCCGCCAAGCTGGGATTGTGTTAGTTTAGACCTCCACACCCTCTCATAGCAGAACTCATCTACAAGAAGTATTCCTCTGTGTGTCGGAACTTAAGGCTGCTGTACTTCTTTTTACCATACTGTCTAATATAGAATATAGTTGGAAGCAAAAACTTGTATATGTGTTCTACAGAAGAAGCCTGTGAACCATTCAGATGTCTGGGGTAACTTGATGCCTTTCAGACGCAGAAAGTGAATCCATTTGGTTTGTATGGGAAACAGGTTCAGTGCAATTACATTCATCATCATCACATCATGGCTGGGCTTCGCGAACGAAGATTTGGGAAGGCTTTATCCACATTTGTTACAGACACGTTGGTGACTTATGAGGCCAATACGTGACAGACATATCCGATTGCAAAAGGCACAACAGAAAGACTCCTTAGATGGTGTATTCCGCAAGACACGGTTCTTCCTGCGTTGCCTTTTCTCCTCGAGAGTGATCTTGCGTGTGTTCTCAAAGGCATCCGCAGCGTTATAGATGGTGTGTCTCCAGGCCTCCCGATTTGAGGCCAGAGTAGACCAATTATGGTGATCAATATGGCCAAGGCTGAGATGTTGTTTCAGGGAGTCCTTGAATCTTTTCTTCGGGGCTCCTCTCTTGCGGCAGCCAGTGGCAAGTTCACCATAGAGCAAGATCTTAGGGAGGCGGTGGTCCTTCATCCTGGAGATGTGCCCTGCCCATCGCAGCTGTGTTCTCATCAGCATGGCCTCTACACTTGTGACTGCTGCTTGCTCAAGAACAGATGTATTGGTCACATAATCTGACCAGTGGATGTTTAAGATTGTACGCTAATCTCAGTGAACTACCATCAGACCTTCGTGATGCTGTCATCATCACTATGTATAAGAAGAAAGGTATTAAATCTGACTGCTCAAACTACCGTGGTATTACTCTGCTCTCCATTGCTGGCAAAATCCTGGCAAGAATACTCTTGAACAGACTAATACCCACTATAGCAGAAGGGATCCTACCTGAAAGTCAGTGTGGTTTCAGAGCCAACAGAAGCACCACAGACATGGGATTTGTTCTCAGACAACTGCAAGGGAAATGTAGGGAACAGAACAAAGGTCTCTATGTAACCTTTGTTGACCTCACCAAGGCTTTTGATACTGTGAGCAGAAAAGGTCTCTGGCAGATTTTGGAACGTTTAGGTTGTCCCCCCAAGTTCCTTAAAATGATCATCTCACTTCATGAGGATCAGCACGGCCAAGTCAGGTATGGCAACACACTTTCTGAGCCCTTTCTAATTAAGAATGGTGTGAAACAAGGCTGCGTTCTCGCTCCTACCTTATTCACAATCTTTTTTAGCATGATGCTCCAAAGGGCCACAGCAGACCTCGATGATCAGGACGGTATCTACATTCGATATCGTACTGATGGAAGCCTGTTCAATCTAAGGCGTCTGAAGGCCCACATCAAGACCTTAAACCATCTTGTCCGGGAGCTGCTTTATGCTGATGACGCCACCCTTGTTGCCCACGCAGAAGCAGCTCTGCAGCGTTTAACATCCTGCTTTGCAGATGCTGCTGAGCTGTTTGGGCTGGAAGTCAGCTTAAAGAAGACAGAAGTTCTCCATCAACCTGCACCTCAGGAAGTCTTCCATCATCCCCATATCACCATTGGCGAATCAGAGCTCAAATCAGTCCAGCAGTTTAATTACCTAGGCAGCCTCAAGATTGACGGGGAGATAAACAACAGGTTGGCAAAGGCATACAGTGCTTTCAGAAAACTCCACAAAAGAGTATGGCGTAATAAACACTTGAAGAAAAGCACCAAGATCAGTGTTTACAGAGCCATAGTGCTGTCTACTCTCTTGTATGGTTCCGAATCATGGGTCATCTACCGCCACCACCTGCATCTCCTAGAACGCTTCCATCAGCGCTGCCTCCGTACAATCCTTAACATCCGCTGGTCAGATTATGTGACCAATACATCTGCAACTACATTACTTGTGGTACAACTGGCATGGACTGACGATTGTTGGACATTATGGTGCTGGCATAAAAATGCTTAAACTGGTATAATTTGTGTCAGTTTTCAGAAGGCTATGTTATAACCCCAGTTTATAAAATAGTGTCTGTGTTGCACCTTAAGATATAGGTGGAATTTGGCTGACTGAAAAAAGTTAAGCACATGATCATTTCATATCTTAGTTCTGCACTTGCTTTAGATCTATGTGAACCATCCAGGACACTAAAAGAAGATATTAGATCTTTTTTGCCCCTGTTTTAATGCTTGCATAAATCTTCTGTAGCCGAATCAAAAACCTCACCATTAGCTGCTGGGTTAAAAATTCTTGGTAGTTGTTGGGCTGGATTATAACTTGTATCAGTTTCCTTAGGTATGAAGGAGGAAACGCTGCAGGGATGGACAGAAGCAGAGGGACAGTCATGGAGAGCTGCATATGATGTTTTATTGTGTGTGAAGCCACAGCCACTGTTCTGCTGAAGGATAGCAACAGGCATCCTTTGGAACCAGCAAGAGGAAAATAGGATGAAAATATAGGAAGAGGCCAAGTCAAGAACAGAAGGGAAGGAAGCTAAGAGGTTGAGCTCTATATCAAAATGAGAAAAAGCTTATTGTACCCTTTGTTTTCTTCCATGGATCAAATGTCCTTATTAGGACCAGTGAAGAAGAATAAATAAAGGAAATAGAAAAAGGGAAATTCAGAACTGTCTGGGATGTTGAAAACTGTAAGTGATTGAAGAAGGCATAATTCAACTGAATGAGAAGCTAAAAATGAAAATCATACATATTAATGCTGATTAAAGATACCAGTGAGGATATGCAAAATAATTAGGATAAATTGCTTAGTTTAAGGGGGTTTAGTATGCATACTGTGTTTTCTGTTGAAATTTTCCTATCAAAAGGGAAAGGAAGGCACAGTGAATCATTATTTTCTCGTAAGTATTCCACTGAACTTTAATTTCTTACATCTGGAAGTATTAAAGTATCTACTGTACTTCTGTGAATGAGTACAAAAATAATATAGCAATAGTAACAACAACAACAATGATAACAATAATACCAATAATAATAACATTAACTCAATAATAAAAATAACAATAACAATAATATGTATCTCTCTCTAAGAGGTAGTAACAGAATCATAGAATTTTTTAGGTTGGAAAATACCTCTGAGACCATCAAGTCCAAACATTAACCTAATAAACCATTGCCTTTAATAAAACTTTAAACAGTGTTGAATGATGGTGCTAACTTCCTTTTTCATGTCAGAACTTGGAAGGCCATGCAGTGCAGGTATTATTCAAGCAAAAGAAATTGTATGTTTAGGGCTTTTTTCTCAAGGAAAAAAAATATAGTCTGTCTTACCGTATTTTGAACTCAATTCCGTTGAATCACTGCCCTAAATTCAATGCAATGAGTAGTGGCCTATTGCAGCAGTTTGCCCATCCCTCCACTGGCTAGGAGCATAGCTTTCTTCTAGGTACCAATATCCTGATTCCTGTAAGCTACATAAGTAAAGAACCAACTGATTCCAATTAGAAGGAAGAAACCCATGTTGTAGCATTATTTACAGCACTGAAAGGGGCTGTGGTTGGAATGGGAGGAAGGATGCTTAATGCTGAGTTTTCCCTGATGCTTTTTAAACAACACATTCATCTGTTCTTTATTTCTCTAAGTATCTTCTCCAGCTGTGCAGTTGTAATTCAGCAGTATCGTGTATTGTCACTTCTACATTAGTAAATACCTAGGACCTGCTGAGCATTTATGAAATAACCTCATTATGAAATGCAGAAAAGGGTTCTAATTAAATTTTAAAGTTGGTGAACAACTATTTTACTTTAAATGAGAATTTTCAACCTATGTGTCCTAATAAGTTCTCAGAATACATTACTAAAAGTATATAAGTGATACAGTAAACACAAAATATGATTTTCCAGACTTCCAGTGTGGAGAAAACTATTTGTAAACAAAATAGACTCATATACAAGAATTTAAATATTAACTTATGGTGGAATAACAGGGCAATCACATGAAATATTTGATATATTTTTAATATATAAAAAACAGTATAGGAAGACTGTAAAGGTTGATATCAACTACTTTTGTAATTTAGTATTTTGTCTTTGAAAATGTCCAGTACTGGATGTGGAGGGTAGCATGGCAAGAGTATAGCGCTACATCCCTGACTCTTTTAGCAATCTTAGGCTTGTGGACCCCCTTAGCCAGAGGTTGTACATTTGCATGTAATAGTCCCTGCTGGAAATCAAGAGAATGCAATAATTGGACTACCCCTACACCAGAAGCTTTGGTGAACGTAAAAAGTTGGTTAAAATTTGATTCAGGTATACCATCTCTGATTAAGGTACTGCAAAACCTTTATGCAAAGAACCAATATTTTTTCAGTATAAGATATATTAATTGCAAAACTTACATGCAAAGAACAAATATTTTGTAAATATAAGATAAATTCCTACTATGCTTGCATTCCTACCCCTTTCTGTTGCCACACAGACCTTATTCAGGATAATCTGTTTAAAAAAAAAATCTGATATGTGCACAGTCTCTAATATTTATACAGTTAATGCCATAATTGCCACACCAGTAGTATTACTTGAACTTTAAAAACAACCCCCCAAAAAACAATGACCAAAGATGTCCACACAAGTTAATCTGTCTAAGCATGAAAACTGATTTAAAATGCTAATTGAACATTTGTGAGTAACATTAGATAAGTCATTATAATATTAATTAATAATTGTTTGGAATTCATAGCATCACTACATGAAATGGCAATTGCAGTATTCATTGAAAGATCTTTCTGAGAACTGTTAAATTCAGTGAGGATAGATAAGGCTAGTCTAAGGAAAGTCTTCATTAGATTAGAGAAATAAATACACAAAAGTAGTTATATTGTTAAGGACAAGTATCTCAATCACACAGAAGCTTTACCAATAGTCCTGTCTTCCAGTTTCTGACTTTATTGTTGTGTGTACTGCTCATACTGTTTTTTTGCATATTCTCCCTGTTCTGTGTGCTTGAAATATAAGTTCATTAGAATTTGTACTATTTTTTAAGTAGTGTGTAATATTGTCGTTCTACACTCACTTGTAACTTTTCATAATACATAAACCAAATTTAATAACCTCAAATATAAAATAATACTAATCCCCTAAACCAAACTCCCTAACCCTCAATACGAGCCCTCTCCTTTAACCTAACCCTAAAACATAAAACGATAAATATAAAACATAAAAATAGAATCATAGAACAATTTAGGTTGGAAAAGACCCTTAAAATCATCAGATTCAACCGTTAATACCACATTACCAAGTCCAACACTAAACCATGTCCCTAAGTTCCACATCTATACATCTTTTAAATACCTCCAGAGACGGTTATTCAACCACTGCCCTGGGCAGCCTGTTCCAGTGCTTGACAACCCATTCAGTGAAGAAATATTTCCTAATATCCAACTCAAATTTCCCTGGCACAGCTTGAGGCCATTTTCCTTGTCCTATCACTTGTTACCTGGGAGAAAAGCCCCATTTGCATCTCACTACAACCTCCTTTGAGGTAGTTGTAGAGAGTGATAGGGTCGTCCTTGAGCCTCCTCTTCTCCAGGCTAAACACCCCCATCTACCTCAGCTGCTCCTCATAGGACTTGTGCTCAAGTTTCTTGACCAGCCTCATTGCCCTTCCCAGAACTGAATACAGGATTCAAGATGTGGCCTCACCAGTGCTGAGTACATGGTGACAATCCCTTCCCTGGTCCTGCTACCCACACTATTGCTGATAAAGGCCAGGGTGCCATTGGCCTTCTTAGCCACCTGAGCACACTGCTGGCTCATGTTCAGCTGCTGTCAATCAACACTTCCAGGTCCTTTTCTGTCAGACAGCTTTCCAGTCTCTCTGCCCCAAGCCTGTAGTGTTGAATGGGGCTGTTGTGACCCAAGGGCAGGATCCAGCACTTGGCCTTGTTGAATGTCGTACTGGCCCCAGCCCATAGACCCAGCCTGTCCAGGTCCCTCTGCAGAGCCTTCCTTCCCTCCAGCGAATCAACACTCCCATCCAACTTGATGTCACCTGCAGACTTACTGAATGCACTTAATCCCCTTGTCCAGATCATTGATAGAGATGTTAAACAGGACTGGCCCCAACACTGATCCCTGGGGAACACCACTTTTGACCAGCCACCAACTGGATGTAACTCCATTCACCACCACCTCCAGCCAGGTTTTAACCCACCAAATAGTGCACCTATAGAAGTCATGAGCAGTCACTTTCTCCAGAAGAATGCTGTTGGAAATGGTGTCAAAAGCTTTATTAAAGTCCAGACAGACAATATCCACAGCTTTTCCCTCATTCACTAAGTGGGTCACCTTGTCATAGAAGGAGATCAGGTTTGCCTTTCCTAAATCATGCTGGCTGGGCCTGACCTCCTGGTTGTCCTGTACATGCCACATGGTGACACTCGGGATGATTTGCTCCATGACCTTTCCCGGCACTGAGGTTTAACTGACAGGCCCGCAACTCCCTGGATCCTCCTTCTGGCCCTTCTTATAGATGGGCGTCACATTGGCCAGCCTCCAGTCATCTGGAACATCCCCAGTCAGCCAGGACTAATGATAAATGATGGAAAGTGGCTTGGAGAACACCTTCACCACCTCCCTCGTATCTTCGTGGATATTCCATCTGGCCCCTTAGACTTATGTGTATCTAAGTAAGTCACTGACCATTTCCCCTTGGACTACAGGAGCTTAATTCTGCTCCCGTCCCTCTCTTCCACCTCAGGGGCTGGGTATCTGCCCTTTCAGACACAGAAATCAGTAGAATAAATGCTTTGTTCAGCAAAAGCTGTTTTTCTGTGTTCAGGTTTACAATCCTGAAGACAATTGAGGCTGCTAATTTCACAAGATGAAGACTATCAGAATGCAGCAGTTTTCCATCATGTTTGCTCCTTGCTCCTGCATTTTGAGTGATGAATAACAATACAATGGTAAAGCAATAGCGGGAGTAGAGTAGGGATTTCTGCTCCAAGAAGCAGCAAACTGGCATTTCTTATATTACATCTCAAAAATATTAAGGTTTTTTTGTTTACTTACTGATATTCAAGCCTGGGGATGCATACTCTCACACTTTTCTCCACAATCACTTCCCTACAAAGTCAAGGATTCTGGGTTTTATTTGATTTCTGATAACCACATAACGATGGAAGAGGGGTAACACTGTCATCTTACTCTGATATGCATTCTATATTTACAGATACTCCCATTAAAAGTAGAGTCCCTGATAGTAACCACTTTACACATGTAATGCCTCCCTTTAGAGGCTTTCTACTTTAACTGTGCTGCACACTGTGTGCTTCTTATCAAAACTGAAATGACTGTTAAGAACTTTCCCTATAATTGCTGTCACTGACAACCATTGCAATCTGGCACATAGCACAACAGCTAAGACGAGAGGAGTTTTTCCTGAACTGCAGACCTCAATGTCTGAGAGAGAGAAAGGACCAATGCAGTGGAGAGGACTGAGTTTTCAGAAGACAGAAAGTAATGAAAAGGAAAAGGTTAGAGGAAAAGAAAGCATGAAAGATACAGCAAATCATATTTTTGTAAAGGGTTATCCAGGGACAGAGGACAGTTCTGAGTTTCAGAGTACCTAGACAGAAGAACAGGCAACAAAAACTGGAGATACATGTAAGACGAATGCGAGGGTCAGACAGATGGAGAAAATGGAAATTTGGGTATGTGGAGGCCTGCAGAAGCAAAAGGAAAGAACAGCTAAAGCGACAAAAATGAATAGATGTGGGAAAGAGTCTGAGAGTGAACTGTAAGATGATGGTAGATTGGCAGATGATGAAAGTTGGGAGACTGGAAACTTGCAGAGCAGGAAAGAAAAAAAGGCAGCTTGATAGTATGGCAGAAAAGGACAGGCTGCCAGGCTGGAGATGTAGTGCCTAGGATCATAGAGAAATGAGACAGATCTCTTCAAATGTGTTTTCCTATGACTGTAAAATTATAAGTAGCTGTAGCGATTTTAGGGTCAAAATACAGAATGCTTTCCTTTTGAAGAGTACCATCAGATATTCCTAAAGCTGTCCCAGGTGTGGATGGATTTACACCTAGAAAGAACGTGTCTACTTGAAAGGTGTCCTAACAAAAGTGGACTATAATCTATAAATGTTGCATTTTTGCTTATAGTTGCTGTATAGTTTCTGCATCTACCACTTAGAATCATGAATGCATTTTTTGCCAGTGGAGTCCTATTTATGCCAAGGACTTCTGCTGGTACAGCTCCTGTTGTTCAGCAGTAGTATTACTTAAGGCGTCTCTGGTATAAACCAGGGTTCTTTGAGTAGTTTTAATTTTAGGACTGGGACCTGTGCAATACATTATCAAGAAATGTAAAAGAAAATATGGTCACTGTAGCAGAAAGGGAAATCTTTGTGATATCCAGAGCTTAATCCACAAGACATTAGCTGCTGATGACTAACTCCAGTACTAGAAAATTGGAGGTTTTCCAGTCTTCAAAATCACGATCTATTTTTAAAACACTGTATCTCTTAGTTTGCAGAAGTTGCTTATTTAGTAAATTGTTTTTAAAAGTCAGTGTATTTATATGTATATATATTTACATTGTGCAAATCTGCAACCTCGCTTATCAGAATGCCTTTTGCACATTAAAAGCCAAATGTATTCTTACTTGACAGCCTTTGCTAATCCAATTCCTGCTCTTCAAATAGGACATCATAGCCTATTTTTTACTGTTCTTTGATTTTCCTGGAATAAGTAATGAGCTGTGAATGGTTTGGAGAAGTCATATTCCTTTGAAGAGTTACTTAGCTCATTTAATCTAAATCATCAGTAAATACTGTGTCTGTAGTGGGATTATCAGCACACACAGCTGATACACAGTATACACATGCAGACCAAAACTATTGACCATTTCTCAAGATGCTAATTATTTTAAAAATATTATGCTCTATCTTTATGTATGTACGATACGTTAAATTGGGCCTTTGAAAAATTTGTATTTACTAACTCCTTTCTTTTTCCTGAACATCCTAACCGGGTCAACCAACCCGTTGTGAGGCCTGTTTTAAAACCCCAGATACTGCTAAAATGATGGGGAATACGATAACACTAATGTACCCATGCTACCCTTGCTGTTTTGGTATCTAAATAACTCATTCAAATCAGTATTTAGTCAAGTAGCAGATATTTAACTTTTTTTTTTTTTTTATTACTGTGGTTAAGGTTGGTACAGATTTCCGGAAGTGGCAGGTTTATCTAATTATGTTTTAAAACAGAGGATTAAGCAATAAGAACATTGTTAGCTGTATTAATGTGTTACAAGTAGATCTGCTGTAATTAAAAAAAAAATAAGATGGCATTTCCAGTTTCTTCTATTTTCACTTCTATTTTTCTCTGTACAGATCTTATTTATCCTGCAGAAAAAGCTGTAACAGGTTTTCAGATTTTTTTGTGGCCTTTGTATGTGTAATGTAGAGTTAGAGCAGTTACTCCTGAATAAGTTCTATAATTTCGTCTTACTGTAACACAGAAAATATTTTGCAGTGTCACAACACATTGCACCTATCAAATAAATTTCATCAGAAGATCAGAAAAAAATTTATTAAAGTATTCCAGCCTCCTGGGGAACTTGACACTTAATTGATGTTGTTCATTTTTATTATGAAATTATGAAGAATACTTCTTTCAAATACGTTTGCATTTTCTTTCTAGGTATTTTTGAAAATAACTTTTAAAACCAACTCTTTTTTCAAAAAGGAAACTTAACAGCACTGCAAAGAACCATCTTCTGCTCCCAGGATTGTTTTTACTGATGTTATTCTTTTTAATACACTTCCAGCAATCAATAGAAATTGTCCTGAGCAGAGACATCTGGAATATAGAGCTAATTATTCTGTGTACTGTGACTTGCTACAATGAATGGAGCTAACGATATGCTTTTATTCTCTCCAGCAAAAAACAAATTATCTATTATCATGTGAACAGTACTAAAAAAAATCCTATCTTGATTTCAATAGGACTCTGCCCATTTCCTGTTAAAAAACCTACAAACAATACTAAAAACAAATTTTGCAAATGCTTGGGCAACCACAGATTAAGTAGTCAGAAGAGAATAGTCACTAGTTCTTGTTTCAAAGGAAATAGAAGAAATGTTCTTTCCTGATCCTGAAGATGAGAATTTATTAGACCTTTTAGCAAATAATTTGGTTTTACAGTACATTACCAGGAATTAGTGAGATTGGTTATGTCCCTAATTATGTGGGTTTTTTAAATGTCCTTAGTCTAGTTTGAAAAATTTTGAAGTGGAAGTTTATTATGGTTACAAAATTGTATAAAAGAGCATAGCACTCTTAAAATGGGGGTCACAGGCGGAATGCAGTAAGGCTAATATGAAAGGTAATGGAAAAATTCACTACTTCTGTTCACTACTTAAATTATGTGATTGGGTAAATGGATTTCTCTGCTTTCTAGGAGTGTGCTTCTACATTAGTCTAGCAGCAATTAGAGAGAAGAGGTTGCTCTGCAAATTGTCTCCATGAACCACGTAGTTCATCTTCTTATTGTATAAAACATAAAAAATTGCTCCTAATCAATCCACTTGAATTTTCTGTCTAAAAATAATTTATCATCCCTTTTTGGCCTAGAACACTTCTAAAATGTTTTCCTGAAATTAGCCAAAAGGAGGTGGTATTTGTATCAGTGAGCAGATTATGGTTTTGTGAGGTAAATCTTACTGTGTTAGAATAAGAGACTACATTATTACCTAAAAGTTCTTAACAAATTGATTAATGCTTTTAGAATAATTAGTCCATATTTCAGATGTAATAATTGTCTCTTATTTAACAAATAAAGGATGCATCACTTGATTGCTAATGAAAGACTCATAGAACAGAAACATAGAATATCCTGAATTGGAAGCGATTCAGAAGGTTCATTGAAATCCAACTCGTAGTCCTGGACAGGACAACCCCAAGAGTCACACCATGCACCTGAGAGCATTGTACAAATGCTTCTCGAACTCTGTCAGGCTTGGTGCTGTGACCACTTCCCTGGGGAGCCTGTTCCAGTGCCCAACTACCCTCTGGGTGAAGAACCTCGTCTCTAATATCCAAACTAAACCTCCCCTGACACAACTTCAGGCCATTCTCTCAGGTCCTGTCCCTGGTCACCACAGAGAAGAGATCAGTGCCTGTCCCTCCTCTTCCCCTCATAAGGAAGTTGTGAGTGCAGTGAGGTCTCCCCTCAGTCTCCTCTTCTCCAGGCTGAACAGACCAAGTGATCTCAGCCGCTCCTCATACGGCTTCCCCTCAAGGCCCTTCACCTTCTTCCATGCCCTCCATACCAAGCTTTCTAAGAACTTAACATCTTTCTTCTATCGCAGTGCCCAAAGCAGCACACAATATTCAAGGTGAGGCCTCACCAGTGCAGGCCAGAGTGGGACAATCCCCTCCCTCGACCTGCTGGCGCTGCTTTGCCTGATGCCCTCCAGGACACGGTTGGCCCTCCTGGCTGCCAGGGCACTGCTGACTCATATTCAACTTGCCATTGACAAGGACTCCCAGGTCCCTTTCTGTGGCACTGCTTTCCAGCAACTCATTCCCCAGTCTGTCAGTACAACCAGGGTTGACCCATCCCAGATGAAAAATCCAGCACTTTCCCTTGCTGAACTTCATTTGGTTGGTGATTGCCCAGTCCTCTCATTTGTTGAGGTTTCTCTGCAGGGCCTCCCTGCCTTCAAGGGAGTCAGCAGCTCCTCTCAGTTTTGTGTCATCTGCAAACTTGCTTAATGTCCCTTCCAATCCTGTATCCAAAGCATTTATGAAGATGTTGAAGAGCACTGGGCCCAAGATAGAGCCCTGTGGAATCCCACTAGTGACAGGTCTGATGTTACCCCATTCACTGTTACCCTCTGTACTCAACTCATGAGCCAACTGCTCACTCACCACATGATGTGTTTGTCCAGCTGTGTGCTGGATATTTTGTCCAGAAGAAACCTGTGAGAGACAGTATTGAAAGCTTTACTGAAATCCAAAAAGATTACATCAGCTGGCTTCCCTTCATCAGCTAGGTGGGTGACCTTGTCATAAAAGGAAATCAGGTTTGACAAGTAGGACTTTCCCCTTATGAACCCATACTGGCTGTTACCAATGACTGCATTGCCCTTCAGTGTTTTTCAGTATTTCCCAGAATAATCTTCTCCGCAATTTTACCTGGCACTGAAGTGAGACTGACAGGTCTGTAGGTACCAGGGTTATCCTTGCTGTACTTGAAAACTGGGACAATGTTCACCATCTTCCAGTCAACCGGGACCTTTCTGGATTACCAAAACTGTTCAAAAATCATTGAGGAAGGTCCATAGACTTATAGGAATACATCTGGAGCAGCAAGTCCCACAGAGCTTCACAGTCAACTGAGAGTTTGTCGTCCTCACATCCACAGTTTTTCAGTTCTGGGGCACTGAGACCCCCTTAGTCAATCATTCATGTTGAAGACAGAGGCAAAGAATGTATGAAACACCTCTGCCTCATCTCTGCCCCTCTTTGTGAGGATGACCATCCTTATCCCGTAATGGGCCAATGTAATTTCTGCACTGCCTTTTGCTATTAAAATATTTGAAAAAGCTCTTTTTATTGTCCCCCACATTTTTGGCCAGCTTCAACTCTAACTGAGCTTTGGCCACACAAATTTTCTCGCTACAATGGCAAATAGCATCTCTATAATCCTCCCACATTACGTGACATCGGGCATGTACCTTCTTTTTTCACCTTAGCTCCAAAAGAAGACCCCTGATCAGCCAAGCTTGCCTTCTGTCTTGCCTGCTCGACTTCCAACATTTTAGAATTGCCTGCTCCTGTACCCTTAAGGGGTGGTACTCTAAAAAGCGACCAGAACTGATGGATGCCATCACCTTCAAATACATTTTCCATGGGACTTTTCTCACTACTTCTCTAAGTAGCCTGAAGTCTGATCTCCTCATGTTCAGGATTGAAGTTTTGCTGACACTTCTTCTCCAGTCAACAGAGATAATAAACTTGATCACTTCATGGTTGCTGTGGCCAAGACAGCACCTGTAGGATCCCAAAATATAATATCTGCAGAGAGAGATTTGAGTGGTCTTTGCAAAAGGCCATGGGCTACAGAGGCTGGGAAAACCCCTCTTCATTGACCTCATCTCTGTGGATTTTTCCTGTAGCAAGATGTGAAGAGGCTCTTTGCATAATGTCATCACATGTCCTGCCCAAGTCGGAGAGTCTGCACTCTGATCTCATCAAACCTGTGCAGAAGACCTATTGAACCTTATCTCTCCCTTTGTGTTCCCTGAATCCTTGCATTCTATAGACTCAAATAGCTGTTCCCTTCTGTAAAATCTCCTAAGATAAAGTGGTTTTTTCCCCATGAGGTAATTGTTAAGACCCCAAATTTGTTAATCTGGGTTTTTTCCCTTATGTCATTCCCTGACACCCCGTTCGTAATAAATTGTAATAGTTACAACCTCCTGTTGAATATGTAGACCCTAAACCCTTTAAATATGAACTTGTAAGTCTAATAAACATTCCAGCTTCTTGCCTCCCTGGGATCGTCTTTGCTTTATTGATCTCCGCAAGCACCAATCACCACTTCATTCCTGAGACCTTCTCAGTTAACGAGCAATGGATCAAGGGAGGTATCTTTCCAAGCTGGCTCCCTTAGTACCATAACATGAAATTGTTGTCCAGGAGTTTTAGGAATCTTACAGACCTGTTTGTTCAGCTGTGTGCTGTTCCCATCTGGCAAACTGAAGGATAAAGACAGTTGATTTAGAGGTTTCTCTTAGGTCCTTAAAGAATAATTCACTGTTGCAATTGTCCTGACTAGTTGATCTATAGTAGACTCCCACAATAACATAAACGTTATTTGTTTGTCCCTTAATCCTTACCCAGAGACTCTGAACTGTACCACTGCCAGCTGTAAGCTCCATACATTGCAGCTCCTCCACTACATACAACATCATCCCCCTGCCTCACCCACCCTGCCTATCTCTCCTGAAGAGTCTGTAACCAGCATGGCACAACATTCACAGGACTTATCCCACTAGGATTCACTTATGCCAATTATCTCAGAATTCTGGGACTGGACCAAGGCTTTGAACTCCTCTTTCTCATTCCTTGTGCTGCACATGTTGGTGTAGGAACATTTCAAGTGCGGTTCATTGTAGTCAACACATCTAGAGCAGATTGAAGGATCCCATCAGCACCTAGTTCCTCAAACTTTGCTGTTATGTCCCATTGCTTTTCACTGGCAAGCCTGGTTTTGTCCCTTTCCCCCTTTCAATCTAGTTTAAAGCTCTGTCAATGAGCCCTGCTAGCTCCTGTGCTAGAACCCTTTTCTCCCTCTGAGAAAGGTGCATTCTATCAGCTGTCAGTAGAACAGGTGTTGAATAGACTTTCCCATGATCAAAAAAACCAAAAATTTTTCCAGCGACACCAGCCTTGGAGCCATGTGTTGATCTGACAGGTCTACCTGTTCCTTTTGATATTATTCCTTGTTACTAGAAGGATCAAGGAAAACACTAGCTGTGCTCCTGATCCTTAAACCAATCATCCCAAGGCAATGATTCAGTACTAAACTAGCTTATTTTTTGAAAAAGAAACTTAATTATTTTGAACTTTCCTTGTTGAAAGTTAGCAAGCCACTTACTAAATAAAGGTTCTTTTTAGCTTTTGTTTCCTCTGAGACTTAAAATGTCCTTTTGTGGACATATTTTGGATTGGCTTAATGATAGTCATTAGCTCCTACAATATGATGGAATCATTATGTTCATGTAAAAGAACAGAATCGTGAGATATGATTTCCATGGTGGGCTACTAGTTTGATGGGAAATTTTTAAATCACTGTGTTGTATTTTCTGTAGTGGGTAGATATGATGTTAATGGCTGGAGTATTGCAAGGCTTAATTAATTGTACTTGAGATCATCTGGTGAAAGAGGCTCTAAAAAGTACTGTTGTCTGAATAAATATTTTGAGTCTAGTTCTGTAATTCTCTGGAAAATATTGAAATTATTAGAGCTGGTAAAATGCAAGAATTTAAATTCATTGTAACAGTCAAGCTTCTGAAGTTTTATTCTTCTGCACTTGAATATACCCAAAACTTCTAAAGTATTTTCACAAGGAAAAATTGTATTGTAATATCAATTTCTGCATAAAATATTGAGATCTTCAATTTCATCCTCTAGGATGAAATTCATCTAGGATGCTACAAAACCTTTCCAACAAAATCTCCATAGATGTAATTTAATGTCCTTCATACACTTCAGCTTGGACAATCAGCATATTTCCACAAAATGTGTTTTGAAAATGATGTGACCTGATTTACCGATTTAAATATTTACCAATCAATTCTATCCTACTTGTCATGTACCTGTATACATTCCCAAAGAAGCTACAATCTAAGGTTATTCAAGTGTGACTTCCTTACCCATTTTTAATTTTGCTGAAAGTGCTGGCACCATAAAAAAATCATATTCAGAATGTCATACTATTCCTATTGGTATGCAATAATAATACTTGAAAGTCCATTAAGATAGCTAGATATCCTCTGTA